>NW_026555339.1:19697485-19834254 GCF_029017545.1 Prosopis cineraria | reverse complement strand
TATAGAAAAGGAAATACTGATTAAAGGTGAAGTTGTTTTATTCATCTCTACAGCCTCTATATGTACACATACATGTATTTATGAGCATCACCATAATCTATGTAAAATCAATGATGCTATATCTATCTCTATTTATAACATCTATGCTATATACACGGCTATTCTATAAGAGAAATATAACAATGACATCATCCTTCATAATGAAACTATAATAGTGATGTCATCCTTTACTCCCCCTCAAGTTGGTACATGATGCATGTAGATTCTAAATGCCCAACTTGTTTGTGAGCTTCAAATGATAACCACCTAGAGGTTTAGTAAAAATATATGCGAGTTGAGACTTAGTCTAGATTTTTTGAGGAGAGATTTCTCTTTGATTGCACCCGTTCCCAAATGAATAATAGTCTATTCAACATGTTTCATCTGCTCGTGAAAGATGGGATTCGCCGCTATATGGAAAGCAGCTTGATTTTCACAATAAGAGGTGTGGGTTTCGATCAGGAGATGCCAAATTCTTTTAACAACCATTAAAGCCAAATGACCTCCTTGACTATGTTAGCCATTGCCCGATATGCTGCTTTTATAGATAACTTGGACATGATGCTTTACACGTTTTGTTCTCTATGAAATAGGGGAACCATCCAAACTGATAAAATAGCCTATGCATGATTGTTGTGTCATAGGACATCCTCCCTAATCAGCATCACAATAGGCTATGAGTTCAAGACTTCCTAAGCTTTAGAGGAGAATGCCTTAGACTGGTATGGCTTTGATATAACTCAAAACTCTCTTTATAGTGTCCATAGGTACTTTGATGGGACAAGATGCAAAACTGGCTTAGTATTTGTAAGTATAGGTGATATCAGGGGAGTAATAGTGAGTAATATAATAGAACTTGCCAACAAGACATCTATACCTACTTAGATCTGCAGTAGGATCATCATCAAATGGTTACAGATTATAGTTTGTTTCCATAGGAAAGTTGCTTGGACAGCACCCTATCATACTTGCTTCTTTAAGAATATCCAGAGCATATTTTCTTTGACTAAGAACAAAGCCACTTGGAGAGCAAGCAACCTTAATGCTCGAAAAGTGAAAAGTATTTGACTAGATCAAGGTCCTGAATGATAAAATTTCAATGTAAATAGCCTTTCACTACATGTATATAGGAAACATTGTTGCTAGCTAAGAGAACATCATGAATATAGACAAGTGCAATAGTGAAAGTCTCCTTTTATCTATAGATGAATAATGAATGATTTGCTCTAGAGGGTCAAAAACCATACATAACCAAGGCATTTTGTGAATTTATAATACCAATTACGTGATGCTTGCATCAAGCCATACAATGACTTTTGTAGCCAACATACTTTAGCTGTGCCATGATATTTAAGGCTTTGAGGAATCTTCAAGTACACTTCCTTATCTTGGTCTCCATAAAGGAATGCATTATTGATGTCGAGTTGGTGTACATACCATCATTGTTTTGCTGCTATTGTTAAGAGATAGTGAAGAGTGACAAGTTTTGCCATTAGAGCAAATGTCTCATGGTAGTCTACCCCTTTACACTATGTGTAACCTTTCACAACAAGATGCACCTTATACTTATCGACTTCCTCATATGGTTTGTATTTGACATTGAAGGTCCATTTGGAGTCAATCGCTCACTTCCATAGTGGAAGGTTCTTAATGGTCCATGTGCTATTACATTCAAGACCAACTTTAAGTTCTTTATGCATGGCATCACACCAATGGGGATATTTATTTGCTTCTGTAAAACTATTAGGCTCATTGTGGGAGCCAATGGCCATTGAGAAAGCTTTGTGTGTTGGGAAAAATCTTGCATGGGAAACAAAATTGGAGAGGGGGTATTGAGTCGAGTTACCTGAAGCTACGAGAGTGGCTAAATGTGAATAGGTTAATGATGATGGTAGCTCAACTTCAAACTCTTCAAATCATTGAGGTAGTTGCTTTGGTTGCTTACTTCTGCACATTTCGGGCTACTGAGTTGTGTTAGATTTAGTGGATTTTGGGTTAGGATCATGAAAAAGAGACCCATTAGTCTTATTAAATGGTACGACATTAGTAATAAGGAAATCAATATCATCATACCATGTGCAATTTAGGAAGCTCAAGTGGCATAGGTCTTCATTGTGAGTATGGTAAAGAGGAAAATCTTCCTCAATGTAAACAACATTTATTGAGACTTGTATTTTACCTGTCTTCATATCATATAGTTTATACCCTTTTTGGTTATTTAGATACCCAATGAAAAGACATGCTTTGCCTCATTCATCAAATTTGTCAATAGGTTTGGCATTGTACATGTAAGCCAAATACCCAAAAGCTAAGAGATGTTCATAAGTTAGTTTCTTCCCTATTAACATTTCATAGGGAGTTTTATGAGCAATAGATTGTGATGGTAGATAGTTTATGAGAAAAACTATAGTTAAAACAAATTCTCCCTAAAATTTAGTTGGTAAGCTAGCCTAAAATTGTAATGCCCATATGGTTTCAAGGATATAATAGTGTCACCCTTCCACCATTCCATTTTGTTGAGGTGAATTAACCAAGACACAAAATTTAGTTTTGATTAGTTTAATGTAAATTTTCATTTTACAATTTTTCAAAATCACCCTTTAATTGATAGACTATAGCTCATTAGGGAAGGAAGAAAGGATCAAAAAGCTATCAATCAAGCTAAGAGTTAAAGAGACAAGGACTATTTTTTTGTGACAAAAATTTATGTGAGCTTGGTCATGACTAGAGCATGCTTCTAGGTCAAAGGGTGCTTATAAAAATGCTTACTAATTGATCACCTTGTGGTGTTTGGGCATCCATCAAGAAGGACATTTTTCAAAATGAGTTATAAATGTTTTATTAAATTTTGTAAAGGTTATTGTTTTAAGAATCAATGGATATGATATTGTAAATAGGACCAAAAGGAATAAGTAATTCTAATTGAGCATAAATGATAAGTAAGGGTCGGAAAAGAAAATTAATATCAAATTAGGATCTTTTCACAATTAAAGTTTATAAGTTCAATACTATTTCTTCTATGTTCTAGTATTAAAAATCTTTAAAAATCTTGATTTGAGATCAATCTTCTTATGAGGTCCTTACTTGTCATTCTTCTTAACTCCTAACTTATTGTTTTGAGCCTAATATTTGAATGATAACAATTAATTTTGTTGAAATTTAGTCCACGTTGATATAACATATATTCATATGGATTTTTTAGAGCAAATTCTCACATGATTAAGCTTAAATTCTACACTCAACATATCTTTTTCAAGTAAAACACAATTTTATTGGGGGCCAAACAACAAGAAACATTAAGAATGGAGCAAAATCAACATAATAAATTGATTTAATACAAATATGAATGGTTCCATACATATTTTTTAAGAGACTGGACATGGGTTGTGAGATTACTAGAATAGAGGTGAAGAGAGGGGGAGGGAAATAGATAATTGGCACTCTCTCTAGTCCTATATATATATATAAGTCACATTCCCAGAAAAATTGATTATCTTTAAAATTATTATTATTATTAGTCAATTTCTTTCTTTCTTTTTTCTTCTCCAAAACAATCAATAATTTAACTACTTTTATTTGATTCTAGTGAAGTAGTTAAAAATGATTTATATATAAAATTGAACATAATGAATGAGAGTATAATAATTGGGAAAAAAGTTGATCAATTATTAGTGAATTTCTTAAACAACAATAACACAGGAAGCATAAACAAACACAAGTGCACGTAGTACTTATTCATGATATTAGTAAAAAGAGCATTACATTTACACATGAGTGGAAAGAACTCTTATTCCAATATACACATACACATAATATAAGCTTCATTTAGGTTTCCAATGATGAACATGATCACCAGCTAATTGGCACCAGGTGGCTTGTACTTTGGAGGTGGCTTGTATTTTGGTGGTAGCTCATCATGTGCTTCAATTTTAGGCTCATTCTCTAGAGTGCTTAGTGGCTTGACTCTTGGTGTAGAGTTGTCTAGGGGCGATGGTCAGAGAGGTAGTGGTTTGTATGCTCCGTGTGGTGTTAGTGTTGAATCTCTGGCAAATTAAGGCCAACTATGTTAGTTGATTGATGGCTTCACATGAGCAAGAGGGGTTGCTGGGATTAGAAATAACTCAACACAAACTAAAAGCACAACCAATAACTTGGCCAACATCTTAATTGCTTAGGGTTTGTTTCTCTCTAGTGTAGAATGTAGATAGCATGGCTGAGAGTTCTCTCGCCTTTATATAATGTTGCAACTTGCAAATTCACATGTTGTCACTAACGTGTTTGAAAAAGTTTCATGGGTCATAATAGTTATTTTCAATGTTGAAGAACTAAGCAAGTATTCAACCGGTTGGGGTATTGACTGGTGCATGGTAAGTTTGATTTTAATTAAAATAATATAAAATTTAAAGAATATGTGTGCAAAATAAAAATATTTAATCTTCTTATAATACATGGGAAGTTTATGATTAATCCCCCCAACATTATAATAAAATACTATTTGTTTTCATCACAAATTACCAAGATTTAAAAGATACTTTAGTCTAAACTTTTCAATTTCATATATAATTATTAGGATTAACCAACATTCTTAACCTATGAGAGTGGGTTAAAATTTGCTTATATTTAAAAGTGGAGGGAGTATATGTCGCATTAATTGTGTAACCAAACTAACACAAGCTTCCATAATAAATAAAAATTACCATTGAATCATCCTCATCGTGTGTGTGTGTGTGTGTGTATAACACTAGAGACAAACCAATAACAAAACCTATAAAAACATAAAATAGTATTGTTTTGGGCTATTGAGATTTTATTTAAAAAAATGAAAAATTGGTTCTTCATCAGTTTTATGATTTTCATTGGTTTTGATTAACTTTGTGTCTTGGTTAATTCACCTTTCCTCTAATTCTTATAATTGGCCAAACCAGACTAAAGGCTAGCTATGAATTGAACCAGCTAGTCCTATTCTATTCTAACAATTGTGGTAATTATTTTGAAGCTATTTTATGACCTATTTGAAATTTAGATTGAAGTTTGGGTAGGGAGAAATTTTGATTCCATTTTTATCATTGAAGAGTTGAACAGATTGGAATTCAAATTTTGAGTTTCAATACTTCTTGTGTCTTTTTTATAAGAAGGGCTTATCAACAATTTTCATGAGATTAAAAAATAGTTACAATTTGTTAAATGCCTGCAAAAAAAAAAACAATTAATTTACAACTATTCACAATCACCGTTTCATTGATAGAGCAGTTCATTATGGAAGGGAGAAAAGATAGGAAAGCTATCAATTAAACTAGAAGTTAAAGAGATACAAAGGTGTTTTTTTTTTAAAAAGAGTTATTAATATTTTATTAATTTTTTTAAAAATTGGATCCCATTTGATTGATAACAGTTAATTTTGCTAAAATTTTGTCCACGTTGATGTTGGAAGCAGACGGATTCTCACAATCATGCACACACTTATGTATTTACTTAAAATAAGATTAGATTAAAAGTGTCACAGCAGTACCTCTTGATTTTATTGTTATAATATATATTGATTTGCACTTTGTTAATTTATAATACTCTTCATGTTCTGTTTTAAAAAAAAAAATTAGACACGTTATTAGTAAGAATATTTTATAGTGCTCCATCAATCTTACATTAATTTCTTTATAGAAAAACACAACATTTGAATACAATATATATAGTTCCTTTATGACATATATGTAGAGAACCTCCGTTGGAGATGATACTTTCATTGTCAATTCTAGGCAAAGAGAGAGACCTTGTGGAGGGCATTAGCCACGTCAATCACAAAACGATACTTGACATCATTTTTGGTGACTTACTCTAAATCAATCAGAATAACTTCAATATCAGCTGTGATATTGTGCTTTACTGCCAAATCAATCATCTCTTGCATCTCTTCTATTCCTCCAGCAGCACTTCCAGCAATCATCTTTCTTCTAGAGTTTATTGTTAACTAAAGTTTATGGTAATCCAACCACAATTATAATAAAACTATTTTTTATTACTGATAGAAAAAACTATCTGTTGTTCATCATAAATTACCAAAATGTACAAAGATATTTTATTGTAAATTTTTGAATTTCAGATATAATTATTATGATTAACTAATTTTCTTAAACAATGTGAGTTGGTTGAAATTTGTTTGTATTTAAAGACAAAAGGAGTATGTCTACTTTCCATTGTTAACAAAAATTACCATTGAATCATCATATATATATAACAAGAGAAAAACTAATTGCAAGACATATAAAACATAAAATAGCATTTGTTTGGGTTATTGAGATCTAAAAAAATGGAAAAAAAATAAATTCTTGATCAATTTTATCAATTTTCATTGGTTTTGATCGACTGTATCCTGGTTCATCTTTCCTCCAATTCTTAAGGTTGATTGGACTAAACTATAAGCTAGTCACCAGTTAGACCAGGCAACATGATTTGATTCTAACGATCATGGTTACTATTTCTTTGCTATTTGATGACCTATTTGGGATTGATATTGAAGTTTAGGTCATGAGAAATTTTAATTCCACATTTGTCATTGAAGAATTGAATAGGTTAGATTCAAAATTTGAATTCCAATACTTCTTGTGCCTTTTTATAAAAAGCTAGCCCTTATCAACTATTTTCATGAGATTAAAAAAGTTAGTTACAATTTGTCAAATGCCTGCAAAAATGTTTAATTTACAACATTTCAAAACCACCCCCTTTGATTGATAGAGTAGTTCATTAGGGAAGGGAGAAAGGATGGAAAAGCTATCAATTAAGCTAGGAGTTAAAGATAGACAAAAGTGTTTTTTAAAAATGAGTTATAAATATTTTATTGAATTTTGTAAAATTATTGAAGAACCAGTGAATATGATCTTATAAATAAGAGTAGAAAAGCAAATAATTCAAACTTATTATTTGGAGCCCACCTGATTGATAACAGTTAATTTCAAAAACATGTATATTTTATTAAAAGTTGAACCTCAACTTGTATTTTTTGTTAGGGTTTCTTTAGAAATTTAACAAGTAACTTCAATTTTTAACAACATATGCGTGTTTCTGATGCAAAACTCATAGATTCTTTTTACGATAACTTCCCTTGAGAGACCTTAAATGTCATTCTCCCATTAATTTTTTAGACACCAACTCGATTCAACCAATAACATCACTGGTAGTGATGACATGGGAAATGCAACATTATAAATGTCACAGCCCAGTGTTAAAGGTATGACTAGCACAGAATATGACATAAACTCATATTCCATAAGCTTTAATTATATGAGATTAAGCTAAAATATCAATAACTAATTTTATATATAATTATAAGTTTCAAAAAAGTAAAAAAAAAATCTTCAATATTCTGTAAAAATTTTGACATAATCTCCCCTGTAATTTGGACCTCCCAAATTTCTACAACTACAAAACCTACCTATCAGTTTAGCAAAGGAGCTTAGCTCCATACCAGCAGATTATATATCAGCAAAATAAAACTAAGATCTAATTATAGTATATATGGAGTACTAACTACCATTGTATAATATAATAAATATTTATATTAAAATAAATGATTGAATTGTGCTTCTGCCGTCCAAAAAGGAATAGAGCCCCTCAATGATTAACAAGAGGTGTAGGGTCAATTACATTATTTGAGGCCAAAATTTTTTTTCGGTGAGTAGCATCCTAATCAAAATTATAGATAAAATATGTAAAATAGTAATTACTAAAATTTAGTTTAAAATAAATCAATGGAATATTAAAACACATTTAATTTAACAAACAATAATGACAAAGTTGCTCAACAACATCTTGAAATGAACCAATAATTTTGGAATTTTATAGGTTATTAAGAATCATATAACGAATAAAAATATACAAAAAGAATTCAAAAGACGATATAATCAAGAAAAAAAATGTTTGTAAACAACCAATATAAAACAATAAATTTTTAAATCTAATCTAGGAGGGAATTTACAATATGAAATTATATACAATCAAATAACAGTTTGTTTAATAGAATAAATTTAAAAATAATAAATTTTTAAAATTTCATGTTTCAACGAGACTTAATTAGAACAATTAACAAGCATAGACACACAGTCCATAAAGGCAAGTAACCAACAAGCATGAACACGCAGTCCACGAGGGTAAGTCACCAACAAACGTGGCTTAAAGCCACAAAATAATCAAGCATGGGTAAAAGCCACAAAACAAGTATAGGCATAAAGCCCATGAAACAAGTGTGAATACTATGCTCATGAATATCCATCTCTCTATTTCATGTGCATTGGCTTGTGCACGAGGCTAGCACTTCCTACAAGTACCCTACTAGCTAGGTGTACCATGGCGTGCCAAGGGTAACAAAACTGCCGTTAGCAACCATCGTTTTGAACTTAGTCCCCTTGATCAAAATCAAGCGTGCATGAATATATAAATTCACTTTGAAATCATTCTTTTCAAAATGTGAGATTCAACTGTCAACTTTCCTTTTTCACATTTTTTTCCATGCACGAATCACCATAAAAATAGATTTTAAATCAATTATAACATTTGAACAATAGAATTATTTTTGAATAAATAATCCATTTATCACAAATTAGATATAATAGCACAATTTCTTGATAAACTAGAATAATTTCAATAAAATTCCAATTGAATAAAAACAAGATAAATAAAGAGAACTGTATAAATTATAGAGAGAATAATAGCAAAGACTTAAACAAAGTATTAAATAAGGATATTTTAAGTAAAAATTAAGATAATTGGGACGCACTCACGCACCTGAGAAATTCCCAAGCATCTTAAACTTACTTCTCTCAACTTCACTTTAATCCTAATGATGCCCTTAATTTTCTGACAAATAAATCATAATCCTAAAGTCACTTATTAGGTAATTTTCAAGCCAAATCTAAGAATGAGCATTTAATTTAAAACTAACTTTCACACCATTTGATTCAAATATAATTTCTTAGAGCTTCCTTGTCAACAATATAAGCTTTCAATCCCAAAACATAAATTTCTCCTTTCCTATCAATAAGCTCGAATTTAACCATATCAATTATTTAACCTTACCCTTCTTTTAAACATTCAAACAAATATCTTGGGAGCATTCCTACTTGCTCATCACATAATCAATTTCCATCCATCCCAATTTCTTATCCTCACCATTTGATTCCTAAATCAAACTTCTATACAATTCTTAAGTATCATCAAGAACACAAAATATCTCAAATTAAATCCCAAATCAACCATTGAATTTATACTTGGCAGCAACCACATTTGGAAACTTCAGCTAGAAATTCTGACACACATACATGCATATTCATTCAACAAACTTCTTCGTTCACCAATTTACCCAATAAAGAAATTAAATTTTCTATTTTTTTTAACAAAATCCAGCTGGAACGCTTAAATAAAATTTTAATCACCATCTCTAACAATTATGACAACCACCACTTAGAAGAGAACAAGAATCGTTGACAGCCAAAGCGAGAATCGCTCATACCATAAACACTCGTGCCACTTCTAGCAGCTCAGGAGGAAGAAGAGACAACAACCAAGCACACGTTCACCCCACACTAGCCACGGAACACAGTATGACAGCAACCAGAAACAGGGGATGAGAATCAGTGCCCATTCACGGCAGATCTTCGGTGGAGAAGAAACGAACAAGTCACAACAAGAGTATAGGGGAAGGGTGACATAGGAAGAGCTTCAACCACAGCTCCACTGAACGAGCGAACAAAAGAAAAGAGAGAAGAACAAAAAGAGATAAACCACTCACCACGGCGCAGATAAACAAGAGAAGAAAAAGGAAGAAGCCAAGCTGCCGGTGGTGAAGGGAGATTGAAGAATGACAGCGAGGTCCAGAGGTACAGACCGACGGTGAGAAGGAAGGAAGGATTCAGACTCTCTCTCCCCCTCCCCCCTCTCAGCAGCTCTGTTCTAAAGCTCGAATGATGGAAGAAGGATATATAAAAATCTGGAGATTAAGAAGAGTGGGAAAAATTACAAGAAATGGCTCAAAGAAAATTACAAAAGAGAGCACACGAAAATTCGAAAAGAAGGCACACATTTTTTTATAACTTAAAAATAAATAAAATCTAACTTTTGTTTGGTAGAATTTGAATTCTTGCTCTTCATAAATATTAACTAGCACAAATTTCGCTAAACTATCATTTTCTATTTGCTATAGAGATTATTTAAATAAAATATTCATTGGGAGAAACATTTTATTAAATTTAAAATTTTAGGTCATTACAATAAAAGGCCAGAGAACTCCCAAACGTGCTATCTACATTCCACACCAGAGTGAAATAAACCCTAAGCAATTACTTCCTCCATTTTTTATTGATAGATAAACTATCCTTTTTTACTTGTATTTTTTTTATAAGAAAAATCATATATTTCAACAAGCATTTATTACAAATTCTCTAAATCACCCTTCCTAATTTACTTTAATGAAAAACAATTAATGCATTTTTATGTCAATTAACATAAAGTATTTTAATTCAATTTTTTCTTTCACAAGGAGTAAGATGTTAGCCAAGTTGTTATTGGTTGTAGTTTCGGTTTGATTGAGTTATTTATGATCCTAGCAATCTCTCTTGCTCATGCAAAGTTACCTCCAATGTAGAAGCCACCCACTGTCAATTAATTAGCTGGTGATCATGTTCATCATTGAAAACCTAAATAAAGCTTATGTTTTATATTTGTGTGTGTTGGAATAAGAGTGCTTTCTGCTCTTGTAATGCTCCATTTTGGTATATCATCAACAAGTACTGCGTGCTCATGTGTGTATACTCCCTGTGTTATGAAATCATTGTTGTTTCATAAATTCATTAATGCTAGTCAATCATATTCTTTTCCCAATTATTATACTCTCATTTACCACATTGGATTCTATATATAAGTTATTTTTAAGTACTTCACTAAAATAAAAGAAAAGAAGTTAAATTATTGATATTTTCTTGAAAAAAAGCAAGACAGAAAGAAATTAACTTATATAAAGGGTAAAATTAAAAAAATAATTAAAAGTCCATCTTTTTGTTTCTAAATTACAATTTGCAAAAGCCCTCCCTGTTCTTCTGAGATACTTCCTTTCTTCAACACTTGAAATATATATAATGCATTGGGGCACCAATGTTTGGGGTTGGTAACGTACTTCCTCAAGCTTTATGCATGCTTCCAAAAAAAAAAATTATTACAGAAATGGTTGTAAGTTCCTATCTCAATCCTCGTGGATAAACAGCCTAGTTTCAATCTTAGCTCCAATGTATTGAACAACGTTTGTTTGAATCTTATCTCGCATTGTTTTAATTAAATTATTTTATCACAAGTTTTATCAGTAGTTTCCTTAATATTTTATATTTGATATATGAATTAATATTAATGCAAATAATTTAGTTGGCCATATGCTGTAAAACATGAAGGGGAAAATGGTAAGAGATAGAAGAGAAAGAGAAATGGGAGAGAAAAAATATCACCTGTATTATTGAGTCCTATTCTATAATACTCAAAACCTATATATAAATGAAAATTCAAACTCTATTTATAAAGTGCTAAAACTAAAAAAATAATATATCTAAATTTAAATCTAATTTAAAAAGATATTAATTGGATGATAATACCTATTTCACTCAATATAACTAAATCTTATTAATCATTAGTTGATGAAAAAAATTACAAATCACCTAAAAACTTTAAGGAATTTAATCAATATTAATTTTTTTTATTTATAAATTTTGGATGAATATTTATAAATAATAATATTTAAATTATTAAATATTAAAATATTTAATATTTTAAAAATATTTATTGAATTTCATCTTAACAAGATTTTAAGGTGCCAAACATTTCTAAAAAAAGAAGTTCAGAGGAAAATTAAAATCAAAATACAAGGTTAGAGTTCTACTTATCACTATATGTGGGTGTCATGCACATAACATATTAGCAGAAAATGGCAAAGTAAATGAGTGACTAGCAAAAGAGGTTTTTGCTCCTTGGAAAAATGGTTTAGGAGAAAAATTATCCTACTTATTAGTATAAGATGCACAGCATTCTTCAAAAATAAGTTCATGTATAAAAATAAACCTTAACCCTTAATGTTATAAATGGGATTCAACTTACAACTTCTTATTTATGAGGGAGCTTTCATGTAACAAAGCTATAATTCAATAAAGTCTTATTTAGTCATATTTTATAGGGCATGTGGAAGAAAAAGGATCTTGGTAAGGGTTGAATGGTGGAAATCTTTAGAAATTAGGAACCCAATAAATAAGTGGATAGCATCCCAACTGAAAGTTCCAATCAAAATATTACATTTTTTTTTGCAAATTATTTTAATAGCAATAATGCAATTATTGGATATTTGTTTATTAAAGTTACTTTATTTTGAGAAATTAGCTTTACCATATTTGAAATTTTATTTGATCAATTAAAAAAAGTTTGGACTTTGATTATGAGATTTTTATTCTATCAAATATTAGATTGATACAAAGAATAATTCATGCGAGTTCAACTTTAAAAATAAAAACTTTATTTATTATTAATGATTTTCTAGCATATTTGAAATTGGATTTGAAAGGGACTTATTACATAACACTGGTTGCTAGCAACAGTTCCATTAGCCCTTGGCATGCCATGGTTATAACTAGCTAGTTCAACTTTCATGAGCATTATACTCATGTTTGTTATTTATCGGTCTCACACCTACGTTTGTTTTCATGGCTTTGAGCCACGTTTGATTAGCATTACTCTAGTGGAATGTATGTCCATGTTTATCTTCGTGACATAAGCCGCATTTGGTTATTTACCCTCGTGGATTGTGTGTCCATGTTTGTTAATTGTTCTGATAAATCCTTATAAATATAAATTCAATTATTTGGTGAATTTATATCCCATTGATTTTAGTTAGTAATCTACTTATTATTATTTGTTTTGTTTATTTGCTTACTTGAAATCAAGTGACAATAATACTTGATATGATAATTTAACGGTTTAAGATTTCATTTAAAGTTATATAGAATCCTTTTAATATGATGTTTACTAAACTTTTATGAAGATCTTTTTCTCTTTAACTGACATAATTGTTTTAAACATTCCCTTTATTCATGTTCAATTATTTATTATTGGCACATTATTCACTGAAAATAATTATTTTGGCCTCAAATACATTAGCTGATGTTGTGCCTTCTGCTGACCATTGAAAGGCTGTAGTTGTAATGACCCTAGCAAAAAATATATATATATATATATTTATAAATTTAAAACTTAATTATTATTAACTAATAACATATTTTGAAGTTATTTTTATAAATTTTGGAATAAATATATATACCAAGAGATCTAGACAGATTTAGTGGAAAGTTTGTTAATAATTTTATTTATTAATTTTTTTTGGGCGCTAAGTTTGAGTTGCTACTGCAGAGGTAGATATTTTATTTTGCTTCACTTCCTTAAAATTACCATTTTGCCCATAGCAAATTCATCTTGATTTGTTTTTCTTTTCCCTTCCCCATTTTGGCATTCGATTCTTTCCAGTAGAGACATAGAGATCGAGCGAGTGAGAAAGAGAGAGAGAGAGTCAGAGAGAGGGAAGCTTTAAATCATGTCCTTCCCTCTTCGTCTGATAGCCGGTGATCCGAGATGTGCCCTTCGCTATTGTCACCATCACTGGATGCTATAGGCTGTTAGGATGTTTTCCTTTCTTCCATTTTCACTCAAGCAACTCTGCTGCTTACATCTCCTCTATTCTGTCTGTTCATTTCTTTCCTTTCCTTTCTGTCTTATGGACAATCTAAGGTGAGGACATTTGATCCTTTATTTCTCTACTGCTATGTGTGGGTATTTGTAGGTGCTGGTGATTTTTTCCCCTTTCTGTTGTTGTGACCAAGGGGAAGATGGGGTTTAATTTTTTGGATTTAAAAATTGATTTGTATTGAAAGGATGCTCAATTAGTTAAAATACTAGTAGTGAAGAATTTATGGAAAATGGTTAGGATGAGATTGGAAGAAAAGAGCCTAGACTTAAAACTTGGAAATTAATGTCCATAGGGCGTTTGATAAATTGCCATTAGGATAGTTTTGTTTGATTAGGCATTTTGTAAAATCCCATTAATTATGGTGAAAAGCATGATTGAATCAAATGTTATTAAGTTTTATCTTGAACATTGCAAAGGAGTTTGATTATGAAGTTAATATGAAACTAATTGAATTCTTGGGAATTATAAGGTTGTAATAAATTGTTAAATAAGAGATTTGAATGTTAAAGGGCCTTGTTGGATGGTTTGGAAATTATGCACATGAGGTGTTTGACATAAGGCCTAAAAGAAAGTCATATCTCTTTCAAATAGTTAGTTATAGCCAATGTGATATGAGATAAAATTGGTATTAAGTGAAGATGTTTAGGAAACCTTATGATATAATCCTGATGTTTTTGGAATTTGAATGGTTGTAGTGATGGGGGTTGCAATAGTTGTGAAAAAGAGTTTATATATATAATTGTAGGAAGTTGATTGAAATTCCATGTATATATTCTTATAGGGTGTGTAGAAGAAGAGAACCTTGATAAGTGTTTAAAGGAGAAATTATTGACTTTTGAGAGCTCTGGACAGGTAAATGAATAGCATCCCAATAGTTTGTTATCAAACTTATTTTACTAAAAATATTGCTTGAACATATTTTGATGAATTTATATGCCACATCCTGTAGTTATATAAACCTTTGCTTTCTTAAAAATGAATTATACAATGTTTTTTATATTTCTTAATCATTTGTGATTTTAAATTTATTAACGACAATTGAATTTGGAAATGTTTTCTACATAAATAAATTTTATAGAAATATTTGGAGTTATTTACTTCAAATGAATACCTGAATGCAATTGTTGTGTTGATTTATATGTAAGAGAAAATCATGCTAATGTTATACCTACATATATTTGATTTGGAATGTGGGATTAAAACAGAACGCTAGTTGCTAACGGCATTTTCGTTAACCCTGGGCACTCCATGATACACATAGCTAGTAGAGTGTTTGTAAGAGGTGCTAGCCCCGTGCACAGGTCAATGCATGTGGAACAGATGGATGGATATTCATGAGCATTGTACTCACGCTTGTTTCATGACTCCTATCAACCTTGTTTTGTGGCTTTTGCCATACTTGGTTATTTACCCTCGTGGATTGTGTGTCTACGCTCATTGGTTATTTGCCCTCGTGGACTTTGTATCCACGCTTGTTAATTGTTCTGATTAAGTCCTGCTAAAGAAAGAGTTTTGAAGCTTACTTTTCATAGGTTGGTTCTTGAAAAGAAAATGGTTATTTTTACCATATATGAATTTTACATTGAGCAATATAAATTCCAAGGCATTTTAAGTATGCCTAGAAATTAAATGTCACACCCCAATACTAAAGGTGTGATCGACATGAAATATGAGATGAACTTATATCCCATAAGTCTTGATTGATCAGAAACTAAGCTAAAATATTGATATATGTAAGTTAAATATAGTAATGAAGTTTATAAAATTTTAAATGTTTTGTAAAAATTTTGACAGAGCCTCCCCTATAATTTGAACCTCCCAAAATTTTCATGACAACCACAAAACCCGTCAACCAACCCAGCAAGGAGACTAGCTCCATTCTAGCAATTTGCATAATAGCTAATTAAGACTAGGACCTAATTATGGTGTATGTGGAGCACTAAGTATGATTACAAAATACAACACATAGTTTTACCAAACTAATAATCGCAATGTGTCTCCTCTTTTCTAAAAAGCAAAAGGCCTCCCAATGATCTGCCAAAGGTGTATAGTTAGCTATACTATCTAAGACCAAAGAAGTTACCGGTGAGTAGCATTCGAATTATACACATGCATATAAATATATGAAGACATTAATGAATAAATTTAATTTACAAATTTTGAAATAATGAAACTTGAACTTAAACTAATAATAATAGACAACAAGTTTTCTCAGTGATACAATTATGAATTTGAACAATGTTAATAGGATAAAGTAATTTATCAAAATTGGTAATGTTCATAGCATATAAAAATTTCAAGATCTAGAAGGGCTTTATCAAAAATTTCAATAACTAGAAATGGTAGGTAGAATGCTTTTAAAGAAATAATATAATATAAAAATAATGAATTTTAAGTTTAGCTCTAGAAGGGCTTTATCAGAACGAATAACAAGCATGGACACACAGTCCATGATGACAACTAACCAAGCGTGGACACACAGTCCACGAGGGTAAGTAACCAACCAAGCGCGGCTGAAAGCCACGAAACAAGTGTGGTAGG
This sequence comes from Prosopis cineraria, assembly GCF_029017545.1. Taxonomy (NCBI): domain Eukaryota; kingdom Viridiplantae; phylum Streptophyta; class Magnoliopsida; order Fabales; family Fabaceae; genus Prosopis; species Prosopis cineraria. The sequence goes on along the minus strand of NW_026555339.1, from coordinate 19,817,918 downwards.
AGCCACAAACCAAGTGCAAGCATAAAGCCCACGAATAACAAGCGTGAGTATGATACTCATGAATAACCATCCCTCCATTCCACGTGTGTTGGCCATCGCACGGGACTAGCACCTTCTATAAGCACCCTGCTAGCTAGGTATACCATGGCACGCCAAGGGCTAACGGAACTGTCGTTAGCATCCAACGTTTTGAACTCAGTCCCCCTCATAAAAATCAAGAGTGTATGGAGAAAGAAAAATAATTTCAAAATTCTCACTTCCAAATATTATTCAACTATCATTTTTCATTGCCCAAGATTGTCATCATTTCCTTCATACACAAATCATTACAATAAAAATTTTATATCAACATGATATTAAATAATTAAACTGCTTATGAGAAATAATACTATTAATATAAAAATAGGATTAACAAGAATATGTAAACAATTAATAAAGCAATCATAATAATATTTAAATAAAGAAAATTTTTATAAATAGTTTACTGAAAATATATTTAGAACGCCACCCACTCACCTAAAAGTTCCCAAGAATTATAAAGTTTGACCTTCTCAATTTCTCGCTTACTTCAACAGTGACCCAAATAATCTAGTACACAAACCAACTATTTTAATATCACTATAATTTTCCTTCTTGTAATAAGCAAGGAAAATTTATTTTTCAAGCTCTTCGATAATCCTTTAAATTATCAATCAAATACCACTTTTTTAAAAAAAAAATCATCTAGTTCTCTCTTCAACCTTCTTTATAGAAAATAATTGTTTCCTCTAATAATTCAATTAACAACCATCCACTCAAAATTTAAATAATTACATATTAATTTTGTAATCAAATTTTCTTTTCAACCTTCAAAATAAGTTTATAGATCAATAACACCCATACAAAATATACTTCTCACAATAACTGATGAAATTTCAGCAAAATATCAAAATTAAGAAAAGTTTTTCTAGCAAGCATTTCATCAAATAGCTTGTGGGCATTGATTTTTAAACTAACACCAATATTTTTCACATCAATTTCACTTCCTAAAAATTTATCAGCATAAAAAAAATCAGATCAAGTTTAACCAAAACTCAAATCCATACCATCATCATCTTGTTCTTTATACAAAAACTCCAGCCTGAATCAGTTTTCCTTTTTACGTTCAAGCATATATGAAAGCACAAAGCAATAGAAATTTCATAGCAACAACCATTACAGCATGCACAAGACAAGAGTTTGCAACCTTATTCACTTAATTGCCCACACACGCTCAACAAAATCACAAAGAATAATGGTTTGAAGGCTCACTTTTGCAACAGCTACGACAGGGCAGAGAAGAAGAACATAATTGTCGGCCAGCTAAGGAAAATTTGAGCTCATCACACATACATACAAGACGTGCAGCAGCTGAAAAAGAAAGGACATTGAAGAGCACTCACACACACATGCTGCCTCGGACCAGTGATCAAGCAGAGGCCAACGACAGAGAAAGAAAAATACAGCCACTTACCAATTACAATGGACGAATGAAGATGGAGAAGAGCGCAGCAGCGAGGACGGCACAGACTGATGATGAGGAACGAGGAAACATGACCGAGAAGGAGGAGGAAGAAGCGTTCGACAGTGAAAAAGGAAGGAGAGCACAATGTCGGTGGAGAAGTAAGAAGTGATAATGCTCTGTTTTCTTTCCTCACACGGCAGATATAAAAATCTGATCAAACAAGTGCTGGAAAAATTACAAAATAAAGCACAAAGAAAATTATTAGGGAGGGCACAGGGGAAATTACAAAAACGAGCAAAAACGTTTTTCCATAAATTGAAACCAAATAAAGTCAAACTTTTACTAGGTAAAATTCAAACTCTTGATTTTCAAAAAAAAAAAAAAATTCTAGTGTAAGTTCTTCTAAACTCCCACTTTCTACATGCTATAAAAATTATTTTTAAATAAAATATTCATTAAGAGAAAAATTTTGTTCAATTTAAAATTTAGGTTTATTACATTAAAGGTGAAACTTGAATTCCTTATAATTTTTAATTGAATATTTACATTCATGTTTTATACCTTTATATAGTTATTGGTATTGATATTTTGAGGTATATGCTTATACTATTTTCAGTTGATTATTATATTAAGTTTATACTTGATTTAATGACGTACTTTCCATTAATTCTTCAACTGTAAGTTGGGACGTTATTCATTAAAAATTTTTTATCTCAGATAATGTAGTCGATCTTGTGCCTTCAGATGATCGTTGAGGAGTGGAATGTCAAGTTGAAGTTGGAGCATTATTTTGGTTAATCTCCCTTCAATATAAACCTAAAAATATATTTTTGTATTTTGTGAATTTTATTTTAGGTGCTCCACATAAACTATAGTTAGGATCCTTGTTACTATCTATATTGTTGGTCTGTTGGTAGGTACTAAACTCACTTATTGTTATTTTGTTGTGATAATATTGTTGTATAACTTTTGAGAAATCCTGTTTTTAGAAAAGGTCTTGTCAAAATTTCTATAGAAAATTTTGGAATCTTTTTGTTTGCATGAATGTGTTACAATGATTCTCTAATCCTCTTTTAAATGATTTAAGATATTAAGTTAATGTTTCCATGATCAAGGTTTAAAGTATATGTATTTGTGTTTCTATCTTGTGTCAGTCATGTCTATTTTTGGGGCGTGACAGTAGTATTCAATTGAAGTGGGGAATTATAGATCAAGCTTCTCTTTTAAATGTAAACTTAAATTCATGCATTATATTTTGCTAATTCTCATATCAGGTTCTCCACATAAGCTATAGTTATGATCCTTGTCATTATTATTTATATTTTTGTTATCTGCTGATGGGAATAGAGTTTCTTGCTGCTATTGTTGTTTTATAAAATGGTTGTAGATTTGTTGTTGGAGGCTTTATTGAGAGGGGAGCTTCTACTAAAAATTTTACAAGAAATCTAGAAATCTTTTATTTATATAAAAATATTGCAACAAATTCCAATCCTATTTCAAATGAATTAAAATATCATACTAGAATTTTCTTGATTAAGGCTTAAGGAATATTAGTTTGTGCATATATCCCATGCCAGTCACTTCCATTTTTGTTGGGATGTGACAAATGCAATGAAATATAAATGGTCATTATTAAGACACTTATATAAAATATTTAATGAAAGTATAATTGAAAAGATATAAACTATTTCAAGAGATTAATATTTAACCTAACTTTTATTTAGTGTCATGAAGTAATTAATTACGATATCTTATACTATAGTCTAGAGGCAATATATATACTCTAGGTGTAGAAAGCACATACAAAGAAGTGTCCTTCGATAATGTCATGATTTCAAAGTTGTCCTCACTACCGATGATATTGAAGTGTTGAACAAGTTGGAATTCAAAAATTTGAATTTCAAAGCTCCTTCTGGTCCATTTTAAATAAAATGACACTATTAACTATTTTCATAAGACTAAGAAAATTAGTTCCTATTACTTTAATGTAAATCTCATTTACAATTTTCCAAAATCACCCTTTGATAGACAGATTCACTCATTAGAGAAGGAAGAAAGGATAGAAAAGCTATCAATCAAGCTAAGAGTTAAAGAGACAAGGACATTTGTTTTTGTAAAAAAAAAAAATTAGGTGATTTGGGTCTTAGGAGTTTACTAAGAAATGCCTCTAAATTGATGGAGTGCTTATTGATATATTTATTAATCACTCTCCTTGTGCGTTATGTGAATCCATTGACAAGGACATTTTTGAAAATGAGTTATAAATGTTTTATTAAATTTTGGAAAGGGGCTTGTTTTAAGGATCAATGGATATGAAATTGTAAATAGGATTGAAAGGAATAAATAGTTGTAATGAAGGGGAAATGACAAGGATCTCAGAAGAAGATTAATGCCAAATTAGGATTTAGAACTAAAGTTCCTAAATTCAGTACTATTTCTTCCATGTTTTAGTACTAAAAATATTTAAAAATCTTAATTTGACATTAATCTTCTTATGAGGCCCTTACTTGCCATTCTTCTTAACTCTTATTATTTGGAACCCAATATTTGAATGATAGCAATTAACTTTGTTGAAATTTGGTTGATGTAGATATAATATATATTCAGACAGATTTTTGAAACCAAGTTCTCACATGATTATGCTTAAATTCAACAGTCAACGTAGCTTTTTCAAGTAAAGTACAATTTTATTGTGGGCCAAACAACAAGAAACATTAAGCATGGAGTGAAATCAACATAATAAATTGATTTAATAAAAATATGAATTTTCAATACATATTTTCTAAGAAACTGGACACAGGTAGTGGGATTACTAGATAATAGAGGTGAATAGACGGGAAGGGGGATGGAAGACAAATAATTGGTCATATATATATAAGCCACATTCCAGGAAAAATTGATAATCTTTATTATAAATCACTTTGAATAAAAAAATGAACTTTTAATTATTATTATTATTGTTCAATTTTACTCTTTCTATCAGTGAATTTCTTTAATTTCTTTCTTTTTTCCCCCAAAAATATCAATAATTTAACTATCTTTCTCTAATTTTGGTGAACTAGTTAAAAATGACTTGTATATCGAATCAAACATAGTAAATAAGAGTATAATAATTGGGAAAAAAGTTGATCAACTGGCATTGAATTTCTTAAACAACAATAATTTCATAACACAGGGAGTATAGACACACACAAGTGTACACAATACTTATTCATGATACCCCTAAAAGGAGCATATTACACACGAGTGGAAGGCATCCTTATTTCAACATACATACACACATATAATGTAAGCTTTATTTAGGTTTTCAACAATGAAGATGATCATCAGCTAATTGGCAATGGGTGGATTGTACTTTGAAGGCAACTTGTATTTTGGTGGAACCTCATCATGTGCTTCAGCTTTAGGCTCATTCTTTAGAGTGCTTAGTGGCTTGACCCTTGGTGGAGAGTTGTTTAGTAGTGGTGCTTGGAGAGGCAGTGGTTTGTGTTGTCAGTGCGGTGTTGGTGTAGAATCTCTAGTAGATTGAGGCTGGTTGATTGATAGCTTTTCGTTAGCAAGAGAGATTGCTGGGATTAGAAAAAGCACAACTAATAACAACTTGGCAAACATCTAAATTGCTTAGGGTTTATTTCTCTCTAGTGTAGAATGTAGATAGCATGGCTTGAAGTTCTCTAGCCTTTATATAATGTTGCAACTAGCAAATTCCCATGTTGTCACCAACGTGTTTGAAAAAGTTTTCAAGGGTCATAGTAGTTAATTTCAATGTTGAAGAACTGAGCAAGTATTCATCAACAAGTCGAGGTATTCATGAAGCTTGCATGGTTGGGCCTATTTTAATTAAAATAATATAAAATTTAAGGAATATGTATGCAAAATAAAAATATTTAAGACAATATTTATTCATGCTTCTTATAATACATGGAAATTTTATGATTAATCTCACCAATATTATAATACAATACTAGTTTTGATCACAAATTACCAAGATTTACAGGATATTTTAGTCTAAACCTTTTAATTTCATATATAATCAGTGTGATTAATGAACTTTTTTAAACTATGTGAGTTAGTTAAAATTTTCTTATATTTGAAACTGGAGGGAGTATGTCACATTAATTGTGCAACAAACTAATACAAGGTTCTATTATTAATAAAAATTACCATTGAATCATATATATGTATTTAACACTAGAGAAAAACCAATCACAAGATATATAAAAAAATAAAATTGCATTGTTTTAAGCTATTGCGATTTAAAAGAAAAAGGGAACAATTGTTTCTTGATCAGTTTTGCCAATTTTCATTTTTTACTGACTTTGTCTTAGTTAAGTCACTTTTTCTCTTGTTCTTATGGTGGGCCGGACTTGCTCTTATTCAATTCTAACAATTATGGCATTATTTCCTAGCCATTTGATGACTTATTTGGGATTGAGATTGAAGTTTGGGTGGGGAGAAATTTTGATTTCATTTTTGTCATTGAAGAGTTGAACATATTGGAATTCAAAATTTGAATTTCAATATATACTATGTTTGTTTTATAAGAAGGCCTTACAACTATTTTCATGAGATTAAAAAAATAGTTACAGTTAGTTAAATGCTTAAAAAAATATTCTTTAAATTGTATATTATTTTAATAAAAGTTGGTCCAATCATAATCAATACCTGACCTGACCCAACCGATTGAATACCTCCTTAGTTCTTACTTCTTACAAAATTGATAATAATTGTTATAATTTGATCCTTGAAATTTTTTTTAAACATGAGATAAAAAAAATATAATGACTAGATTCAATTAATGACATCATCAATATTGACGATCATGGGAACTACAACATTATAAAAGGCCAGAGAACTCCCAGCTGTGCTATCTGCATTCTACACTAGAGAGAAATAAACCCTAAGCAATTAAGATGGTGGTCAAGTTGTTATTAGTTGTGCTTTTGGTTTGTGTTGAGTTATTTCTGATCCCATCAATCTCTCTTGCTCTTGTGAATTCACTCCAAGGTACAAGCCACCCACCCACTATCAATTAATTAGCTAGTGATCATGTTCATCATTGGAAACCTAAATAATGCTTATGTCATGTGTAATGCTCCTTTTAGGGATATCATGAATAAAAAAGAAAAGAAGTTAAATTATGGATGTTTCTGGAAAGAACAACAAGAAAGAAAGAAATAGACTAATATATAGGGTAAAATTGAAGGGGCGAAAAATATTAGAAGTCCAATTTTTATTTTTTTAACAATGCCCTACTCTAGGTAGCTCAATATCTGTTGTTCAATTCTTCTATGCTTGTATTGTCCCGCTCTTCATGTGAGACCTCTTCTCCTGAGATCTTCCATTTTCTGGCCAGTCCTTGATTCCCTTTCTTCATATGGTAACGTTATTAGGATAGATGTTCCTGCCAACCACCGCCCCCCAATAAAAAACAAGAAAAAAACTTGTGTTTACTATTATTTAATTTTTATATTGATTAACATTATAATTTTTTTTAAAAATGTTTGAGTTTTAAAATTTATTTGTTGTTATTATTGTGATAACTTTTTATTTTTAATATTCATCAGTCAAATTATGAAGTTTCAACATTATTCCTTTTAAAATTTAAATGAATTTCTTTTTTTTTTGTTTGAAAAAGGGAAAGCTACACATACTAATAAAAATAATTGACAATGACCCTCCAGTCTTGTGGTACTAGACGTGTCCATTACGGCACCAAGTTTTGGGTTTGGTAACATACTTCCTCAAGCATTATGCTTGCTTCCAAAAAAATAACAATTTAAGGAAGTTGTTTTGTAAGTTTGTATCTCATTTATTGCGAATAAAACAACTTAGTTTGAATATTAGTTCCAATGTATTGAACAACTTTTGCTTGAATCTTGGCTCTTATTTTTTTATTTAATTATTATATCACTAGTATTATCATTGGTTCCTTAATATCTGATATCGATATATGAATTGATATTAATGCAAAGAATTCAGGTAGCCATGTGATGTAGAATAAGAAGGGAGAAGGGTAAGAGAGAAAAGAGAAAAGGAGTGGCAGAGAGAAAATAGAAAGGAGAAAAAGAAAATATCACCAATATTATTAATTTCTATTCGATAATACTCAAAAGCTATATATAAGTGAAAACTCTAACTCCATTTATGAAGTTCTAAAAATAATACAAACAATAATATATCCAAATCCTAAATATTAATTTTCTATGATTTATAATTTTTGTATTAATATTCATAAATAATAATATTTAAATTATTAGACATTAAAATGATTAATATTTTAACAATATTTATTAAATTTCATTTCAACAAGTTTTTAAGGTTTCAATGTTCCAAGAGGATTTTTCGCTTTTCGAAAAAATGGTTTGGGGAAAAAGTGTCCCAATCATTTGTACATGATGCTCAATGCTCCTTGAAAATAAGATCGCAGACAAAAATAAATCTTAACCCTTAAAGTTATAAATGAGACCCAACTTGTGAGTTCCTATTTATGTATAAGGGAGCTATCACATATACTTTCAAGTTTAAATATTCATCTTTGCCGAAGCCATCAAAAAATTTAAATTAATTAACTAAAGTTTGTGGTTAATCCAACCAAAATTATAATAAAGCTAATTGTTGTTCATCACAAATTACCAAAATGTACAAGGTTATTTTAATCTAAACTTTTTAAATTTTAGATATAATTATTATGATTAACTAACTTTTTTAAACTATATGAGTTGGTTAAAATTTGTTTGTATTTAAAAACAGATTGAGTATGTGACATTAATTTTATAATCCAAGTAACAAAGTATAATTAGGTTCCATTGTTAGCAAAAATTATCATTGAATCATCATACATATATTGATATATGCAGCACAAGAGAAAAAACCAATCACAACACATATAACACATAAAATAGCATTGGTTTGGGATACTGAGATTTTAAAAAAATGAAAAAAATAAATTCTTGATTAGCTTTTATCAATGTTGATTGGTTTTGATTGATTGTATCCTGGTTCATGTTTCTTCTAGTTCTTAAGATTGATTGGACTGAACAATAAGCTAGTTACTGGTTGGACCAAACAACACAATTCAATTCTAACAATCTAGAGAAATTTTGATTTCACTTTGTCATTGAAGAGTTAAAGAGATTGGAATTTAAAATTTGAATTCCAATACTTCTTTAGTCTTTTTTATAAGAAGCTAGCCCTTGTCAACTATTTTCATGAGATTAAAAAAATTATTTACAATTAGTCAAATGCCCAAAAAACGTTTAATTTACAACATTTCAAAATCACCTTTTGATTGATAGAGTAGTTCATTAGGGAAGAGAGAAAGGACGGGAAAACTATCAATTAAGCTAAGAGTTAAAGAGGGACAAAAGTATTTTTTTTAAATGAGTTATAAATATTTTATTAAATTTTGTTGAATTATTAAAGGACTAGTGAGTATGATATTATAAATAGGAACAGAAGAGTAATTAATTCAAAATTATTATTTGGAGCCCATTTGATTAATAATAGTTAATTTCAAAAACACGTATATATTGTTAAAAGCGGAACATTAACTTACATTTTTTATTAGAGTTTTCTGAGAAGTTTAACAAGTTCAATTTTTAACAACCTATACGTGTTTGCACAAGATAATATTGGATGCAAAACTGATGGGTCCTTATTATGATAAATTCCCTTAAGAGGCCTTAAATGTCATTCTTCCATTAATTCTTACCATCATACACATGCTTATATATTGAATTACTTAAAACAAGTAGTTCAATGTTCTCTCTCTTCTAATATGTTAGTCTTTTAGGATGAGCCATTCCTTTAGACTTGTGCTCATAACATTAGTGCTTTTTATGAGATGTTGATATCGCAGCAATGATTACTCAGAAAGGTTTCTGATCAACAGGAGGCCGAGTGAAGTGTCATGGAGTGAAGCTACCAAGGATGTCAGCTCTCAAATGGAATGGCATTATATCTCCCCTGTTCAGCCGGCTGTTTCAATTTCTTCATCTTGGTTTTCTGTTGTGGTGAGTCAAGGCGAGAAGGCTTCACGTTTAGGCTTCTTTTACTCTGTATATATATGAACTGATGATTAAAGTAACAAAAAAGAATTTGGCTTCCCTGTGACTGTTTATGGCTATACGTGGCTGAGAAAAAGAGAGAGAGAGAGAGGAGTATATATATTATGCATGCTTCTTGTTACTGTTATGCCGTGCTGTTATAGGAGGGAGAAGATTTAAATTTAAGTTGGAAGTTTGTTCAAAGACTTGCTATATATATGTGTGTGGGTGTGGGTCATAATTCTATGAGCTAAATGGATTTGAGTTGAATTGAATATGATTAAAGAAACTATTAAGGAAAGGGAGGAGTAGAGTGATTTGGATAGATAATTTAATTAAGTAGAATTTATGCACCTAAAGTAATTGGTGCAAAACCTATAAATATATATATATATATATGGGGAAGGTTGTAAGTATGAAGGATAATGTTTGGTGGGAGAAGTATATAAGTATGCAAGCTATGGAATCATGAATGGATGGTTTAACTAAAACAAAATTGATGGGGACTAGTGATGTTAACAATAACACTTGGATCAACTCTAATTATGATGGTGATTAATTTGAAATTATGTTAAAAATTTCATTTTATTTATATATATATATATATATTCTGATAGGGTGCAAGGAATATTTTGAGAATTTGAAGCTTCAACAAGTAAGTGAATAGCACTCCATTTAATTTATTTTTAATATCTTTTTTTTGAAATATTTTATTTTTATAAATTATATAAATTTTGAAAATTATGAAATATCAACGAAGGATAAACGAGTTATGATACGTGCATTCATTATTTTCAAAAGTGTATTTTCAAGTTTGATAAAGGTATTTTTGCATGGTTGTTAAGCTTTGAAATGTATTGGCTATTCAATTACTGCACGTTTGGTATATTAGCTACAAAGTATGATTTTCATAAATTTTGAGAATTGAAATAGTTCATGCGAGTTTGACAGTAAGAACGGTAATGTTATTACAGCAGTAATTATTCCTCTCGCATGTTTGAAACATGATTTTTAAGAGGACTTAAAACAAAACACTGTTGCTAACGGCAGTTCCGTTAGCCCGTAGCGTGCTGTGGTTAATAACTAGCTAGTTTGTTTCGTGGGCTTTGTTCTCGCGTTTGTTATTCGTGGGCTTTGTACCCACATTTGATTTTGTGGCTTCAAGCCGTGTTTGGTCACTTACCCTCGTGGACTATGTGTCCACGTTTGTTTTGTAGCTACGGCTACGTTCGGTTATTTACCCTCGTGGACTGGTGTGTCCACATTTGTTTTCGTGGCAGAAGCCGCGTTTGGTTATTTACCCTCGTGAACTGAGTGTTCACGTTTGTAACTTGTTCTGTTGAGTTCTCAAAATTTTAAATGTGGATTAATATGTGTTTTCGAAATTATCCGGTTTTAACTAATAATTGGTATCATTTTGAGTTATATGAGAGCAGATCATTTTCTTTAAGCATGGTAACGTAAATTATTCTCAATTTACTCTTATTTCATAAATATGGTTATGATTCATGTGTTTATAAATTTTGATAGCATTGCTTTTAACTAGCTGACATTATTATTGAAATTTATTGATTAAAATTTTAAGAAATTTTCATGGGAATGTTATTCACTGAAAAAATTATTTTGGTCTCAGATTCAGTGGGTGGACCCTTTTTTTGATTGGTATTGTAATTTTAATGTAAATATATGATTGGTATGTCGTTTTGATTTGAAAGAAAGAGTAGATGCTCCACATAGATCGTGGATAAACCTTATTTTTGGTTTGTATATTGGTTGATGGCTGGGAGGAGCTATGCTCCTGAATTATACTATTATTGTAAAAAAAAATTTTGTTGTAGAATTTTCGGGAGATCCTAATTACAGGAGAGGTTCTGCCGAAATTTCTACAAAAATGTTGACACTTTTTTATGATAATGAATTTAAAGAAGCTATTTAAATTCTCATATGGTTTAATTGAACTTTGCATTTCTTGAGAAATGAAATAAATATTCATTTTAAGGCTTATGGGAATGTGAAAGTAATTCACACCCGTGCCGATCACCCTCTATTTTGGGCGTGACATAGCCAGAGTAGGAAATGAAAGACAATTGTACTGAAAAGATTAATTAATTAATAATCACAAAAATAAGACTAAATCTTTATGATACTAAGACTATGAGTTTTATTTGTTCTTTGGCCCACAAATATTTAGGCAATGATTCCATAGAAAGCACTTTTATTTCTGGAAAAATTATAATAAAATTCCTCTAAATTATATAAATAATAATCTAGTATCTCGTAATGCCATAATTGTACTAAAGTCCCTGGGGGCTTTTCTATCATTAATGAATTTATAGAAATTACTAAATTACCCTTGAAGCAATATCAAGAATTTAACATTGAAAGTTGTAATTTGCTGTTATATTATTGCAAATATAAGAATGAAAGTTGTGATTATTTAAACAAAACTTGTAATCATTACTTGTTATTCCAAACACTTGTAGCAATATTAGGAATTTGATATGAGAGGTTGTGATTTGCTATTAGATTGTTGCGAATATAAAAAGAAAAGTTGTGATTATTTAAAAAATTGTGATCATTTTATTTTCAACAAGGGCAATTTGGTCATTTATATAAATTCATTAGTAACAGAAAAGTCTCTAGGAATTTCAGTGAAATTATTGCATTTTGAGAGACTAACTTGTCATTTATATAATTTAAAGGAATTTTATTGTTATTTTCCCTTGGGTCAATTCATGCAAAGGATTTAAAAGTTGAAAGTTTAAATTTGGATGAATGTTTTTTTTTTTTGAATTTTTGGACGAGACAAATTAATTTTTTGAAAAGGCTAAAATACCCCTAATATATCCCTATTAGCTTAAGCTCTATTGCAAACAAAATCCCTCATTTTTTAGATGTTTACAATCACACCCTGAACTATCAGATTTTGACACATATCTCCATACTGTTAAAATGGTGGTTAGATTTAATGTAAGCTACATTATATTATCTTAAAAACATCTGATTTATAAATTGTAAATTTCATAAAGATGGCTCATTAATTTTAGTGAAAAACTTATAAATTATCGCACTATTTTAATTTACAACTCAATTGACATAAAAAATATATTCATTTATAAATTTCAGATATGCTAGTTGAGCTATGAATTTTTAAAGGAGGACCTCTGCATTTTTGAAAAAGGACTTATAAATTATGACATACTCACTTATAAATCACATAACCACTAGTTAAAACTGTGAATTTCTAAAAGATTTGTAAACTTTAAAATTTGACTTGTAAATTATGTGTGAAGATTTGTCAATGATACTCTCTCTGTAGTATTTATTTAAACTCAACCTAGGTCATTATCCTTGTATTCTAAAATCATCATTAGTCATTATCTTTCTAGTGAACAATTGTACTTTATGACTCAGTAACTTTTTATAATGTCGAATGTGCTTATGGGATCTATCTATGAGATCTTGGTATCTAACTATGTTTTCACTGAGCCTCTTTTAGATCTATTGTCACCCTTGTAATCTCACTACAATTGTTTTCTAAGAGACTAAAGACTTAAGGTAAAGTTATCAGATAACTTTTCCTTTGATTAATCAAGCAACTATAATGATTATTCTCTAAAAAATAATAATTTTACATCATTTTTTTTATTCCTTTTACTCTTAGTTTTTGACACTTGTTTGGCTATTTCGAACATTATTAGGATTTATTAAACTTAATTTGTAATTTTGAAAATTTTGGAATAAAAATATAAATAATGATAATTTTGGAATAATTAATTTGAGCATACAATCAAGCGTGTCAATTCCTAATTTCCTATTTTATTTATTTTTATTTCTCACTTGCATTATCACACATCATGTTGTCAATTCCTAATTTCCTATTTTATTTATTTTTATTTCTCACTTGCATTATCACACATCATGTTTATATCTAGTTTAGTCTTATTTTGATTTATTAATTCTTTTTTTGTTAGTTTTATTTTTCCAGCATTTAAATAAATTTTCATAAACATTTTATCATACTCATACACATGACTCATCCATAAATATACATTCACTCATACCACTTGAGAGTACTTACACACCTGACACAACTTAGTCACATTTTTCTTACCTTGTCAAACGAGACTTAATGATTTTGGGATTCTTCTCCAGGACGTCCTTTTCGAAAAAAATCATCATCATTCTTTTTTCTTTTGTTTTTTTGTTGGGAATTGACTTTGGCATTTTTTCCCACTTCTTTACAGCTTCTTCGGCTCCCAAATTGCGGCTTTCTCTCACTATTTTGGTCACTCTCCCCTCCACATCTATTTATCCAGCCGTCCAAATTAAGATCGGACTTCACCGTTGTCTTCATCTCACTGCCCGCAGCAAAACCTTACTGGAATCATCAAGTTTTGCTGAAAATTCTATTGTGCAAAATTTCTCCTCTGGTGCCATGGCTGTGAGAATTTGTACTTTTAATGGAGTCTTGATGAGGCTTTCCAGCCGTGGCTAGGATCTTTATTTCCGAGGAGAAGAAAGCTTCACTCATGAGCTTCACATTTAATGAGCATTTCTTATTCCTTTCCTTCTATTTCCATTAGAATTTGAGTTGTAATTTGGAACAATGATATTTGTATCTTCGGATCTTTAGTTCTTTTGGCAATTTTGTCATGCTCAAAAGGTGTTTAATGAATTGGTTGAATGAGTGTGTTGCTACAATTTTGGTTTTAATCACAATCCCTTGTTGCATTAATTGGTACTTGCCAATATGTGTATGAGTCACATTGGTGCATTTTACATATATTGGTCGAGTAGTTTAAATCTGAGTTGAACAAAATTTTGTTATGATTGGGGCAAGGGCAAGGTCATTTAATCATTCATGCAACAAATTGAGTGATTCTTGAGTATTCGAGGTAGCTAGTAATTAATAAAAATTCATTAGTAACATTAGGTAACTTGGTGCTAATCTCTAGAAATTTTTAGGGCATTTTTTAACACAATTTAAGGGTAAAGAAATAAATTTTGTGATTAAAGCAAGGATTGAGTGAGCTACATTCTCCAACGGAAACTTCTTACCATTCTTTACACACTCAGAATCATACTTTCTTCTTTAAGCCAAATAAAATCAAAGAAATATTAGTTGTAGGGTTTTAAAGTCTTTCATAGCTTAAACGAAAAAATCTATGGTGACCCAAATAAGAAGAGAGAGAAAAATATAATTAAATTCTAATTGTGATCACATAGAAAATAATAATTAGATTATTTTAATTTAAAATCCTAGAATCAAGGTGTCAATAAAATACATATATCTTATATCCAAGAAGATTTCTCAACATCTTAATATACCCTTTAAATAACTGAATTTAAAATTTTAAATGCATAACAAAAAAAATATAATATCTAAATCTTAATTTAAAGTTTAAATTATAAATCATATCTTAAATCTAGTGGAGAAAAACCCTAAATGCAGCCTCTTTACCATGCATATTTCTTTAGCCGTCACACCTAAAACACATTTCAATAGCACTATCTATTCTTTCTCTTCCTTCTCTTCACTCTTATAATGTAAGCATTACTCCTTATTGTTATATGTCTTGTTCCCACATCTTTTCTTGCAGCTTTCATTCTCTCAATATTCTTCGCACCATCCAAGCAATGTCCCTATAATTATTCAAGAGATAAGTCAATCTCATTCCATGTTATTCTCTTATTTCAATATTAAACCCTTCTCGACAGCACTTTTCCAAGGCAGCATCTTGAAATTTTATAACTTTTTTCCTTTAAGAGTAGGGTATGTGAATCTTGAAATTCAAGATCTCTTTTAAAATTTGAACTCATCAGTTTTCAACTCTCTAAACCATGAAATAATTCTCTTTTTAAAAAAAACGAAAAGAAAAGAATTTTCTTGGGAGATTTTAGATTGGCAACGAAAATAGGTAAATCAAACAAAAAAGTTAATTAGGACCTTGACATCATGGAGGTATTTAATGCATGATAGCTAGGAGCTAAAATTTTAATAATTAAAATATTTAATGTTTTACCAAATGATAGGTGATAATGATAGGTGATATTGGTAAAGTTAACGCATAGTCATAGAATGTTCAGGAACGGAGTGTTATACGGTATACAGGAACGGAGTTGCTGATTGAACTCAGTTGTGACTCACAACAAATGCACTTGGAACATTGAGAGAAAGAACAAGCTGAGAGAAATTCACAATCACTCATTCTTTTAACTTGGAAGTTATCTCACTGTATAAAACCACCCATACTAGTTGTGGTTTTCGATCATGTATGTGTGAGTTAAAAAACTGTTCCCTTCTCTTAGGTTTTAAATCATTAAGGGAAAATTGCACATTTGACCCGAAGTATATTACATTTTCTAGCCTAAATTTTCTCTATATTCCAATAAAGATCCTATGGACATATTGGGCCTGATCTACCAAGAGTGGATTACCTAACATCTCCCACTCACACTTGGTGGAGAATATAATATTAGGCTTGTTCCTTTCTCTATCCTCCTTCATACTATGTGCTTTGCCGTGATCGCATAGGCTTGACGTCTTTGTTTCAAGTGTTCGTACTAGGAATCCTATTAAGGACAAGCATAAATAACCCTAAAGTTGAATTTATTCTTAATTGAATCTATGCCTTAATATCCTAGATTTACTAATATACACTTTTCTCATTATGACTAATCTGATCCCTCTTAAGTCAATCTAAGACTTAGATAGTCTCTCTTATATATATGTAGTATCCACATTTATGAATTCACAAATTATTTCATAAGGGACATGTCTTGAATACAAGCATAAATGTGTATATTTAAGATATCTTCCTTTCGCCTATATACCACTTTGATAGGAAATAGTTGCTTTCCTAACATGAAACCTTTATGTCACATTAATCATGACCATAGGATGTATGTTAAAGTAGCAGACACTATAATATATCTCCATGATAATGTCAAAGTCAAAGGACATTATTGAAATGATTTTTTCTTTCTAGGACTCACACAACAATGAAGCAGGGATTTATTTACTTGCTTCCCATTACAATTCTTAAGCACATGTGGTATGAAACACATGTTATGGTGTTACTTTTGCTTGTAAGAGCATACGTCATTTTCATTTATTATTAACACCATACAAACTTAAGTTTAGATATTCACTATACCTAAACCTAAATTCTTCTTTTCTATTGATCCACATGACATCAATTTAGAAGAATTTATTGTTTGGCTATAAGTATCATAGATATAGAGATCCATGACTTGATCCAAGTATGCTTACAGATCTCATCTCGACTTGCTTTTTGATTGAGGTGACATATGATTTGTATTTCTTCTCTACCATATGAACATTTTTGTTGCCTTGTTGATGAACACAAATGTCTCATCTTTGATTTGAATGTCAAAGGAAGTTGCTCATGTGAGAGAGTTAACCTTATCAACCTGTACGACATACTAGCTATTGTATATTCTCGATTGTACACATATGGAAGTAATGAAAATTCTTATTAATATAACCAAAATATTACATCAAGTCAATCTAGCCATGCCACGAGCCCTTACATGTTTCTCAAATATCTCCTTGGCTATAGGTTTTGTTAAAGGATCTACTATCATACATTTCATGGAAATGTATTGAACAGTGATAACCTTTTGTGCTATGTAATCTCTTACAAAATTGTACTTAATGTCTATGTGTTTGGTTTTGCTATGATATTTAGAATCTTTAGTATAAGTATGGCTGTAGTGTTGTCACAATGAATTAACACTAGATTTGTACTTTCATTTCCAAACCCAAGATGTTCTAAAAATCTCTTAAGCCATATAGCCTCTTACACTGCTACAGTATATGCTATAAACTCAACTTTCATAGAGTGTAAGGCAATGCATGTCTACTTTTTGCTACTCTAACAAATGGCCCTATTATTTAGCAAGAAAGTGTAGCCTGAAGTCGATCTTTGTTCATCTTCATCTCTGCCTAAATTTACGTCAGAGTTTCCTATCAGGCGTAAATCACTCCCTTGATAACACAATGTATAGTCAATAATACCCTTTAAGTACCTTAAGATCCTCTTTACAGCCTTCCAATGTCCTTCTCCGGGGTTGGATTGGTAATGACTCACAAGTCTTATGGCATAACAGATATATGGTCTTGTACACATCATTGCGTACATTAAACTTTCAACTACACTGGCATATAGAACTCTTTCCATTTTCTTTTAGCTATCTCAGTTTTAGGACCCATATCAGGACTAAGCTTAACACCTGAAGCTATTGGGGTATCTATAGGTTTACAGTCTTTCATATTAAAACGCTCAAGAATTTTCTTTATATAATTCTCTTGTGACAAAGAAAGGAGCTTCTTAGAGTGATTTCTTTAGATTTTAACTCCAAAAATATATTCTGATTCACCTATGTCTTTCATTTCAAATATCAATGAAAGATATTTTTTAATAGCGATTATCGAATCTAAACTATTTTTGGCTAGTAGAATATCATCAACATAAAGAGATAATATTATGAAATTCCCCTTAAACCTCTTAATGTAAACACAGTGGTCTTCCTCAATCATTTGAAAGTCATATGAGGTTATTGCTCTGTGAAACCTCAAATACCACTGTCTAGATGATTGTTTTAATCCATAAATTGATCTATTTAATTTACATACTTTATCTTCTTTTCCTTTTTTCATAAAACCTAATGGCTGTTGAATATAAATTCCTTTATCCAGATCACCATTTAGAAAAGTAGTTTTTACATCTATTTGGTGCAATTCTAAGTCCAAATTATTTATTATTACCAGAATCAGTCTGATAGAATTGAAGCGTACAACAAGAGAAAATATATCCTTATAATCTATTCCCTTTAGTTGTGTATGCCCTTTCGCTACTAAGTAAGCCTTGTATTTATCAATTGATCCATCCACTTTTCTTTTGATTTTGAGAACCCACTTGTTTCTAATAGCCTTTCGGCCATGTGATAAATCAACTAATTTCCATACTTGGTTACTCCTCATGAAATCTATTTCTTCATCCATTGCTTTCTTCTATTTATCTTTAGCAAGCCTTGATAAAGATTCATTTACAAAATGTGGCTCATCATCATCTAGAGGAGTTACCATCAATGCTTTACCCTCAATTTGGAAGCATCTTTTCGGCACACTTTCTCTATTACTTTTCTAAAGTAGTCTCTTGTGGATTTTGATTCTTTTTGGGTTTTCTGGAAAACCTTTTAGAGCTCCCACTTAGATTAGCATTTTACGATGATTCAGGCTTATCTATTTGTTCTATATTATGTTGCTCCCATGTCTTGTAAAGAGATATAGTTCGATCAATTTCTCTCCTACTAGGAAACTCATTTTCTAAAAATGTAATATTCTTAGATTCAAATTCAATTACAATTCCATCATCATTTTCACTAATGAAAACATTACCTTTTGATTGCTCAAAGTATCTTATAAAGATACATTTCTTTCCTTTTGGACCTAATTTCCATATTTATAAGAATCATCATGGACATGACCAATATTAATGTATTGGTCTTAGAATATTTATATTCGGTTTTCATTTTGTCCATAACTTATACGGTATGGAAGTAACTGATTTTTTGATGGCATACGATTAAGTATGAAGGCTGCAGTCAGCAAAGCGTCCCCCTAATATGAGATTGGAAGATTTGCCTATGCTATTATTAACCTAACCATGTCTAAAATAGCCTATTTATTCTTTCAGCAACTCCATTCTATTGTGAAGTGCTAGGAATAGTTAGTTGTTTAATTATTCCTTTTTCTTTATAAAGTTCTTTAAATTAATCAGACAAGTATTCACGTCCTTGATCAGGTCGTAATGCTTTAATTTTATTGTCTATTTGATTTTTAACCTCATTAATGTATTGTCTAAAGCACGCAAGAGCTTCAGACTTTTGTGATATCAAATAGACATGACCAAAACATGAAAAATCATCGATGAAGGTAATAAAATACCAAGCTTCGTGTTTCACATATATCAAAATGGATTAATTGTAATGGATTTTTAGCCCTAACACCTTTACTAAAAGGTTTTCTCATTGCTTTACCAACTAAACAAGTTTTACATGAGGACATTTCCATGTTTGTAATTGGACCTAGCATTCCTTCTTTAGCTAGCTTAATCATTCTATTTTGATTAATATGCCTTAATCTAGCATGCTAGATATTCATATCAATATTATTGGAAGAAGTGGTAAAGCAATAATAGAAGTAAACTTTGTCAACAATATCCATAATAAAGAAATTTTTTGAAAGAAAAGCACAACCATAAAATGTTGAATTGTACATAATGTTAGCAACTTTATCATGAAAATTAATTACAAACCCAAATTCTAAAAGGCAAGCAATTGAAATCAAGTTCTGTTGGATGTCTAGTGTATGTAAAACATCGTGGAAAATTAAGGTTTTTCCACCTTGCAAGATCAACTTGAAAGTTCTTATGCCTTTTACCTCGATCCTCACATTGTTGCCAACGTAAAGTCACTTGCTTTGATTCGATAACTGACGGTACTCTACAAAGGATCTATGATCCCTTCTTATATGGTCTGTGGAGCTTGAGTCTACAATTCAAGAAAAGGAAACAATTTTTGTTAGAAAAACATTACTGGAAACATAAGAAAAATGTGAATTCACATAATTCACAAGTACTTGATCACGTCTACTTTGCTTAGGATAATCCTTTACAAAATGGCCCATCTTTTGAAAGGCAAAATATATAACCTTTTTAAGGTTAATTCTCTTTTTGTCGCTCTTCTTTCCCTTCTTCCTGAAAGGTTATTTGTCCTTTTTTACTTTAGGGCCACTCTTGTTACCCTTCTTTTGTTACTCCTTACCCCTCTTGGGCTTAGAATTTGAAGGACCACCTTCCTCAACAAGGTAAGCCTATCTAGATGACATGTAAGCCTCTAGACGTTCAGCCTCTAGCTTTAAATGCTTAGCCATATCGTTAAAGTTAGCAATGTTTTCATTGTGGGTTAGGTTAAGTTTCATATACTTCCAACTAGTTGGGAGTGATCTAATTACAGCCTGTACTTACTGTTCACTAGAAAGATCATGCTTGGCTTCTTTAAGTTCATGAATCATGTTGGCCATCTCTCTAAGGTTCTACCTCATAAGAGTATTCGACTTTAGTTTATAAGTATCGAATTTAATTGTAAGCCTTCTTAGTTTGGTGGTTGAGGTACTACCAAACTTTTCTTTTAAGGTAGCCCACATGGCTTAGGCAGTGGAATGCTTCTCAAGTTCGCACATCAAATCATCTGCCATATGATAGGAAATTAGTCGCTTATCCTCAAAATTACACTAAAGCTAACCCTAATGCAATATAGGGCCAACCCTAGGTCATCTCCCAAGGAATGGTTTTAAGTCTAATTGAAAGTTATCTAGTGAAATAAATCAACCAAAGTTTGTAGGAATTTAGTTATCTAGCTAATTATCTAAACTAATTACCTAATATGCAAGTAATTAAAATGCTAGTGAAAGTGAGTGAAATGAACTTCCCTTTTTACAATAATGGAACCCTAGAGATTAGTTGATTTTGGACTCATTATCTTCTCATGATTAGGCTAAGTTTAGCTTCCCTTTCCTCTTGACTAAAGCTGTCATGACTTAAGAAAATTATCCTAAGCCAATTAACCTAATTAGCTAACCTCCCTAGGTCTTAGATTAAAGTCCCTAGTTCAATTAACCAATTGGTGAAGACATTAGCCAAGTGATTCACTCAAAATCCTCTCTCAACAGCCATGGTCAAACACATAAATTGAGCAACCACAAGATTATGTCAAGCTACTCAACAACACAAGCATTAACACCACAAGATTATGCAATATTAACACAAGAAATTCACTAATTGAAAACACAAGATTATGTGCCAAACAAAGAGTGGCAAAATTCAGTCATGGCTGTCCAAGGAAGAAATTAAATGAAACAATCTCTCTCTTTACATCAACATCAAATTCAAATTAGAATTTATAAGCTAAGATGATTAAACCCTAGATTAAGGAATCTAACCATCTAGTAAAAAGAGAAGAGGATAGGAAACAAAAGAACTTAGCCAATTTGAAGCTCAAGACTCATCCTCCATCTTCATCTCTCTAGGATTCCACAAAGAAACTTAGCCAATCTTCATCTTCAAGAACCCTAGTGATTGCTTGTGAAGGCCAAACTCCATAGCTCTTGAATGATGAAAATGAGCTTCAATCCTTGTGAAAATGGAAGGGATGGAACGAAAATGAAGAGAGGAGAAGAATGGTATGAGTTTTGTGGAGGTTTGGTGGCTGAAAATGGAGGTTAGGGTGCTGGAAAATGAAGAACAAAAGAGAGAAAATGAAGAACACTATGAACAAGAGAGAGAGAATGTGGAAGATGAATGAGATATGTGTTGGATCCCATTTGAGGCTTAAAATGGCGTGCTCCTTGGTGTCTCCCATCAGCTGAAGCTTAATTAAAATAAGGAAAAAGAAATTAAAATGTAAATGGGAGCCTTGTCACACTTGCAAGGTGGCAACTTCCTATTGGTTTGTAGATGATTCCAATGTGTGCCTAATTTCCCATGTGTCATCCACATCATTTTAGCTGATTTAACCTCTCAAAATAATCATAATTCACGTGCAAACCATCAGCCATTGACCTCAAGGAGTGTTGACCTCAATTGCCCAATTGATGCACAAGTCACATGCCACCTATGTCACATAAATCACATAATTCAATTAAATACCATATGATATAATAAAATCTAATTCATGTCCAGAATTAAATTCATATTTAGAAGGGGGAATTTATTAAATTAACCAAGTTTCAGGCTGCACAAAATTATATAAAAATTTTCACACAAAGGCAAACCAAAAACTAGGACAAACTAAGACACTTAAGAAAGTGTTGACTTTTTTATTTAATTACTCCCAAACTAAAATGAATTTTAAAAATATAATTTCACCATTCATCAACTGGACATAAAATGCACTTTGTCAATTTTTCTTGTACATTTTCTCAAAAGTTCATTTTTTGGACCAAAATGCCCCTAGTGCACTGATCTTAGAAACTTAGGCAAAGTTCCAAATCTAATGCAATGTGTGCACTTGAAGGTGATAAATAATTAATAAAATGGTCCTAATTGACAAATAAAAGTGGGTAACAAATGTGTTCTATCAATTCCCCCACACTTAGCTTTTGCACTCCGGGCAAAATCAAGTGAAAAAGGTCCCAAAAGAAACTATAAGACAAAGAAATAAGAGAAAAACATTGTTTCAAGTCACTAAAATACTAGCTCATGAACTTCTACAAATTATCAATCAATGTGGCAATAATTACGAAAGAATTATGCACATCACAAACAAACCGTTACCAAGAATCAATGTCAAAGAGTAAGCCTCTCTAGGTTAAGTGTTTGCTCTCATCACTCAAAGTGTATAAGGTATTAAATTTCACTCAAAATTTCTTAGGATAAACCCTACTATGAATTTGTAACCCTTCTACATCTCCATCACTAAATAGCACTTGCAATCAAGAATCAAATGGACTTTATTAGGTTGTGATATAGGTAATGAAAGGATGTCTAAGAAATGCATGTATATAAAAAAAATAGGGTTAGCATCAAAATAATGCTAAATCAAGATATATCCCCTTAATATGCAAAGCATAACCTAACTCAATTGAGTGAACACCTTAACACAATGAGGATGGAAAGAAATGATAAGAAATAATAAAACAAATGGAATGGATGAGCTAGGCAACTTTTTATTTTTATTTTTATTTTTTTCTTTCTTTTCTTTTTTTTTCTTCTTCTTTTTTTTTCTTTTTCTAGCAACTTTATTTCTTTTCTTTTTGACTATATTTTTTTTTTTCAAATCTATCTTTGTTGTTTTTTTTTTTGGTTGCCCCTAACTCTTTGAAAACAATGGAAGTAATGGATAGAGAAATGATAATAAGCATCCACTCATTTGATCTAGGACATGCAATAAATATTAAAAAGACATATAAAAGTGTAACATGCATTCCTTGGGGAAAAATAGGGTGAATATTTTTTTTTTTAAGAATCAAACCAAAGGCTCAAAGTGGCTAACAAAGGATAATAAATAATAATAGGTTGGCTATTTGGCTCTTGGCTATTTTTTATGAATGCCATCTCTCATCTCCTATCAAACAAGTGCAAGATATATGGTCTTAATTAAGAAGTGAAACAAATTCTAGAGGGTAACATCACTAAGGAATTAATCACACATGAGTGTTTAGCCTCTTCTATGAAAGGGTAATATGCCACTCTAATCCATTAATTCAAGGTAAAAGAATGTTCACTTCACACCTATTCAATCCTAAAAATTACCACATCTCAAGAATCAAAATATCCATTCAAGAGCTAGGTAATTAAGTAACCTCAAACAAAACAAAACAAAGTAATTTTTTTTATTTTTTTAATAAATTTTTTTTTTGCAAACAAACAAACAAACAAAACAAACAAACAAAACAAAATGTTTATTTCTCTCCCCCACACTTAAATCATGCATTGTCCTCAATGTATGTATAGACTAGTGATAAAATAAGGTGAGATCAATAATGAATGCATAACAAAAGTGTGGTCCAGAATTTTTTTTTTTTCAAACTAAAACACAAAACAAAGAAGTCAAATAAAACAAATAAACTCTAACTTTCTTACTAGGTTCATCTCCCCCACACTTGCAATTTACTCAATCAACAAATCAAAGCATAAAGCAAAGTAAAGTAAAAAGAAAGGGTGAAGAAGATACAACCTAGTTTAAATCTCCACAAGCTCTTGAAGTTGAAATTTTCATCTTTGAGGAGTAACATGAAGCTACTCATTATCATCTTCATTCCAAGCATCTTAGGTGGAGGCTCAAGATCAATTTGTAATGGCTCCAAGATGTATGGTGTAGAATTTTTCATAACTTTATGTGGTTGATCATCTTCATGGTTAGCCAAGGTCTCTTCCATTGCAATGATAAATCCTCTAAGTACATGGGGGTTCTTGGCCATATCATCATTTAGACCTATAAAATCAACAAAGAACCCTTCCTCAAGCATATTGGGTTCTAAAGAAGTGCACTCATGATTAATTTCACTCATCATCAATTATTTTATCAAGTAAATGATTGCTACTATTTTCAAGCACAAATGAATTAATTTCTAAACAAATAGGGCATGGAGAATCATGTGAACAATCACAAGTGAATAGGAAATTAGAACAAGTACTATGAAACAAAGCCAACTCATCATCAAAATCATCAAGCATTAAATCAATATTATTCTCATTACTATTTGGCTTTGTAAAATCAATTCCTTGATTTTCAACCTCCTTGTCATCTTGAGTTATTTTCAATTCCTTGTTCAAATCCTTAGTAGGAGCTACAGCCTTTTCAAGTTGAGCAAGTTCCTCTTTGAAATCAAGAGATGGTTTGGCTACATTGCCTTGTTCACCTACAAAAGAAGGTAAACAACCTTTCTCAAGCACATCATGGTTAGAAGAAACAAGTGCATGTGCACTATTAACAATATCACAAGAAGGAATTGGAATTTCAAGCATACAAGATACATCATCGCCACCATCAACATCCATTTCATTTTCTTTATTCAAGCTAAGTGAAGAGTCAACACTTTCAATGATATTTGAATTTAAATCAAGAGAATTATCATGTGAACTCAAAGTGTTTTTCTCCCAAGGGTATACTTTTTCACAATATGATTCATGCTCAAACATCCAAGGTGATTCAACTATAATTTCTTCATCTACGTCATCATCATTTAAATCATTATGCTCATCATTAGATAAAGTCAAATGTGAAGAAGAATCAACCTCAATAGGAATAGGAGAAATTACCTCTTGAAGTAAGGGTTGGATTGACTCCTTCTCTTTTGGAGATTGAGTGGCTTGAGGTGTATTTATATTCTCAATAGCTTCATGAGCAACTTTTTGTGTGTCTTCAACTTGAAACATGTAATTTCTCTCTTGTGAGGCTTGGGCTACTCTATGTGGTTCACAATATCCTTTTAAAATAGGACAATCATAATAGAAGTGGGAGATAGCCTCACAATGCACACAATAAAATTTACCCCTTTGTGCATATAATTTTTCTAGATGCTCAATGTCAATGGATGGTGTACGCTCAACATGAGTGCTTAGATTGGATTCAAAACTCATGGGATTGGAAAATTCATAATTGTGACTTGGATGGAAATGATCATGATATGGGGGTGGATAATCAAAGTTATATTGTTGAAATTGATTATGGAAATGGGATGTATGGTCAATGTTAAGCGCTGGAAATGGATGGGAATGGATGTCAAATGAATGATGGAATGAATCATGATCATGAAACCAAGCCATAAAATACAATAAAATTTATATCCACAAGTAATGATTCAAATTCAAGCTCAAAATGATGGAAAGACCAAGGAAGCTCAAATGATATGTCCTTTGCAAGTGTATGAGTGGAAATGCAAGCAAACAAAAATCAAGAGAATTTTTTTTCTTTTTTCTATTAGAATTAACAACAATAAAAATGGAAAAAAAAATCAAAAACAACACCAAACAAGTAGAAAGAGAGTTAGAAATGCTCAATCAAGAAGCTTTGACAATTCTGGAATTTGCACAGTAGGCTTTCTGGAGATAGTGAACTTGTGGATTTTTTAGCAGCCAATCCATATGAGAAATTCACCTGAAACTTTTATGAGATACACAAGAGATATTCAGAAAAATTATATAAAAATTTCAGATTACAAATCGCTCCCAATCGTTCCCAGAAGTTTTCACAAGTTGGTCCACAGGTCTGGAGAAACAGGATTTCGTCCAGAAGACCTTCAGAGATTCTAACAAACTTTCAAATAGGAAAATGGAAAAATTGAAGAAAATCCTAAACACAAGAAACAAAGATAAGACAGTGATAAGAAAAATGAAACTGGAATCAATCAATTTGAACGCATAGAGAGGGAGATATGAAAACTCAAAGTTGAAACAGAGTTTTAGGAGTCCTCTGTAAAGGCTCTCTGGACCTTGTTAAATTGTAAAATTTTCATAGGACACATCCCACGTCCAAAATTGACCAAATAAATTTTAAAATGAAGCTAAGATATAGATCTTTCAATGAAATAAATTTTAAGTTTAAATTTCCTCAGATTCGTTCCCAGTTAATTTTTCAATTTCAAGCAGAGACACTAGAAACAGAGTATCATCAACTCTACACCAAACCAAGGAAAATTGCACTAATTTTTTTTTCTCTTTTTTTTTCTAAAATAGAACAAAAACACTCAAAACACACAAAAGACACTAAACAAAAAACAAATTTTTATAATTTTTCAAAAAAATTTTTAGGAACACTACAAATGTAAATTAAGTACTAAACAACCTTAGAATTAAACTTAAACCATTCCCCGGCAACGGCGCCAAAATTTTGATAGGAAATTAGTCGCTTATCCTCAAAATTATACTAAAGCTAACCCTAATGCAATATAGGGCCAACCCTAGGTCATCTCCCAAGGAATGGTTTTAAGTCTAATTGAAAGTTATCTAGTGAAATAAATCAACCAAAGTTTGTAGGAATTTAGTTATCTAGCTAATTATCTAAACTAATTACCTAATATGCAAGTAATTAAAATGCTAGTGAAAGTGAGTGAAATGAACTTCCCTTTTTACAATAATGGAACCCTAGAGATTAGTTGATTTTGGACTCATTATCTTCTCATGATTAGGCTAAGTTTAGCTTCCCTTTCCTCTTGACTAAAGCTGTCATGACTTAAGAAAATTATCCTAAGCCAATTAACCTAATTAGCTAACCTCCCTAGGTCTTAGATTAAAGTCCCTAGTTTAATTAACCAATTGGTGAAGACATTAGCCAAGTGATTCACTCAAAATCCTCTCTCAACAGCCATGGTCAAACACATAAATTGAGCAACCACAAGATTATGTCAAGCTACTCAACAACACAAGCATTAACACCACAAGATTATGCAATATTAACACAAGAAATTCACTAATTGAAAACACAAGATTATGTGCCAAACAAAGAGTGGCAAAATTCAGTCATGGCTGTCCAAGGAAGAAATTAAATGAACAATCTCTCTCTTTACATCAACATCAAATTCAAATTAGAATTTATAAGCTAAGATGATTAAACCCTAGATTAAGGAATCTAACCATCTAGTAAAAAGAGAAGAGGATAGGAAACAAAAGAACTTAGCCAATTTGAAGCTCAAGACTCATCCTCCATCTTCATCTCTCTAGGATTCCACAAAGAAACTTAGCCAATCTTCATCTTCAAGAACCCTAGTGATTGCTTGTGAAGGCCAAACTCCATAGCTCTTGAATGATGAAAATGAGCTTCAATCCTTGTGAAAATGGAAGGGATGGAACGAAAATGAAGAGAGGAGAAGAATGGTATGAGTTTTGTGGAGGTTTGGTGGCTGAAAATGGAGGTTAGGATGCTGGAAAATGAAGAACAAAAGAGAGAAAATGAAGAACACTATGAACAAGAGAGAGAGAATGTGGAAGATGAATGAGATATGTGTTGGATCCCATTTGAGGCTTAAAATGGCGTGCTCCTTGGTGTCTCCCATCAGCTGAAGCTTAATTAAAATAAGGAAAAAGAAATTAAAATGTAAATGGGAGCCTTGTCACACTTGCAAGGTGGCAACTTCCTATTGGTTTGTAGATGATTCCAATGTGTGCCTAATTTCCCATGTGTCATCCACATCATTTTAGCTGATTTAACCTCTCAAAATAATCATAATTCACGTGCAAACCATCAGCCATTGACCTCAAGGAGTGTTGACCTCAATTGCCCAATTGATGCACAAGTCACATACCACCTATGTCACATAAATCACATAATTCAATTAAATACCATATGATATAATAAAATCTAATTCATGTCCAGAATTAAATTCATATTTAGAAGGGGGAATTTATTAAATTAACCAAGTTTCAGGCTGCACAAAATTATATAAAAATTTTCACACAAAGGCAAACCAAAAACTAGGACAAACTAAGACACTCAAGAAAGTGTTGACTTTTTTATTTAATTACTCCCAAACTAAAATGAATTTTAAAAATATAATTTCACCATTCATCAACCGGACATAAAATGCACTTTGTCAATTTTTCTTGTACATTTTCTCAAAAGTTCATTTTTTGGACCAAAATGCCCCTAGTGCACTGATCTTAGAAACTTAGGCAAAGTTCCAAATCTAATGCAATGTGTGCACTTGAAGGTGATAAATAATTAATAAAATGGTCCTAATTGACAAATAAAAGTGGGTAACAAATGTGTTCTATCACCATAGCACCTAGAATTGTTATTCGTTCAATGCTATTTTTTTGTTTCCATGCCACAAATTCTTCTTGGTCTCTCCTTGCTAAGTCCAATTTTCTACCTCAGGCTCAGTCATGACCACAGTTAGTGGCTCAATAGCATCTTGTTCTTCTAAAATATATGACACCTTATGGTGTTAGATATCCTAGTTATCCCCATTTAATTTGTTGCCCTTATTCAATTCAGCGATAATGCTTTTTGTTGCCATTCTTAGTTTTAAGACGAAACTATCTCGCATTAATAGTTTTTTATATTAAACCAAGAATAAAATACTTATGAGACACATACAATGTCTTATATTTGCATTATTCTTTATTGGAGTGATAACAATTCTATTAGGTTAACGATCAAGAGGCTACATTTGTATCTCCCATCACATTGATTCTAACAAAATCACTATCGTCTATAAAGGATTTTATAAATATGTTCATAATCATCATATATAGCTCTTAAAAAACTTATCACTTTAGAGCTCCTACTCAAATAAAGTATATATAAAGCAATAATAAAAAAATAAAACAACATGCTTCATATATATCATAAATTATCAAGGTCTTAATACAATGTAACTTAACTAAAAACAAATTCTTTAAAAATAGAAAAATGCTTAAGGTACAAACCTAAAAAGACAACTATTAATTATGTCTTTATATTTTTCTTGCACTTTCATCCCCTTGATGGCTCTATTCCAAAGAGGATTTTCTGAGTACAACTTGTTTTGCTTGTTATGTTGCACAATCTCTTTCCTAAGTTGTTTGAAAATTTCTCCTACAACCATGGCTGGTTTTTGTTTTGTTATGAAGCATGAATATGCCCTTACTATTTGAGAAATTTGATCTAGCTTTTTAATTCTTTGAGCTTCTCCTTTTGCTATATTTATGATCATTAAGGGTGTGAAAGGTTGTTCCACATCATCATCTTCATCTTAAAGATTCTCATCACCCTTTGATTCATATTTTGGTCTCGACAACATGCGCACATCTTTAGGTCCTTCCAGCACATTTTTGAGATCAACATTTAGATCCTCTTCAGGATTAGAATCAGAATCAGAATCCTTACTTTGAGGTTCATATTCCTCCTCCTCCTCCTCTTTAAAGGGTTCCAGGTCGGAATCCTCATTAAGAGGCTCTTATTCTAGTTTATCCAAATACTCAATGCTAATAGAATGATTTTGAGTTATCAGTGCTGTTAGAAGCCTCTTGCGTCATATTTGCCTAAAAAAATAAAACAAAAAATTTAGAATTTTTTTTATTAAACTCATAAAATGCATTAGATAACTCAAAAAATAAATTCTTTTTTTTGTCCTTAAAATATGCGAATTATATATCAAAATGAAGATCTTAAATTTAGGGATTTTTTTAAGACAAACTGTGTCACAATCTAGTCTTACACACCCCCAAGAATGATTCTGGATCAAGAGATTCTGAAAAAATTAAAAAATAGAATATTTTACTCTCGGGGAAAGCGCGTGTACAATACGTGCTGTCTTATCGTGTTCCAATGTCGGTTTGTTGTGCTCCATTCACTAACGGCTTCGGGGAGGAGTTAGCCACGCATCACATGTCCAAATATTTATTTATATTTTATTTTAAAAATTCAAATTAGATATATTTTTTTATTTAATTTTTTTAAAAATCTGTGTTGGCTTTTATGTACCTAATCTATGGACCCATAATCCAAAAAGAAAAAAAACTTTTTTTTTTAGGCTTGGAAGCCCAAAACTTGTTTTTTTGAAGGCTTCTGGGCTCATGAACCCAGAAGCAACCTTTTTTATTTTTTATTTGGAATGACACATTAGAATGACATGTTGTTTTGATGAGGACAGAAACGACGTATCATTTCTATCGTCGTCTACCTCTAACTGGGTCAACTTGACCCAGTTCCTCTAGCGGGTTGGGTCCGTCGGACTTGAAACTTTTAGGGGTTATATCTCCTCTGTTTGGTCTCCGTTTTACACCTTCTTGGTGTCATTTTGTTCATTTTTTTTCAGCTGTACACATTTATGCAATCTTTTTGTTCAAAAAACTCAGTTTTCAAACACCCATTATTTGGTTTGTTTTTGGTTGTTATGTTCGTCACTGTTGATTTCATGTAAAACGTGTATAGCCTTATATGGAACACTTACATCAACCAAGAAGCTTATAAACATGTTCATTTTGGAAATAATAATCATAAGGAAGTACAGAGGCAGATTCATGTGAAAACACAGTGAGAAAACAAAATACTGAACTTATAGATTTACATGTATATGGTTAAGCAAGTCATTATAGGTTCTTCAGACATAGGAAATACAGCCTAGGAAAAATGAATGCTTTGATACCAATGCAAGGAACTAAGGAGGAAAGCATACTTGTTGTGTTGGTTGAGTACTATACCGTATGCGATAACGAAGTTATTGATTGAACTCGGTTGTGACTCACAACAAATGCACTTGGAACGTTGAGAGAAAGAACATGCCAAGAGAAATTCACCATCACTTGTTCTTTTAACTTGGAAGTTATCTTGCTATATAATACCATCCACACCGGTTGTGGTTTTCAGTCATGCGTGCGTGAGTTAAAAAATTGGTCCCTCCTTTTAGGTTTTAAATCATTAAGGACAAATTGCACATTTAACCCATAGTATATTACACTTTCTAGCCCAAATCTTCTCTATATTGCAATAAAGATCCCATGGGCATATTGGGCCTGATCCACCAAGAGTGGATTACCCAATGGAATGGTAATACAAGGGATTGCTATAATTGATTCTAACAGGTGATTGCCTATGATTAGCAAAGTGGCATTTTTTTTTTTATTTTTGCTATCATTTCTTGTTTCAAAAAATCATTTATTCATTTTTTTTCATCTGCTTTGTCAGAGAAGCAAATCTAAATTTCTTTTTTTCTTTCCTTGATATCCTTAGATAATAGGAACAATCAACAATTTGGATTAAATCATTATTTTGTCTTATTCACCTTCGTGATTTTTTAAATTTTGACCATGTGGGTTTAAGGTTGATGTGGTG
This sequence comes from Prosopis cineraria, assembly GCF_029017545.1. NCBI lineage: Eukaryota > Viridiplantae > Streptophyta > Magnoliopsida > Fabales > Fabaceae > Prosopis > Prosopis cineraria. Next base: position 19,786,043 of record NW_026555339.1, on the reverse strand, counting down.
GGTTGTATGATGTGAAGGGTAGTGGCTATTACGAGTTGGTTTATTGTTGCTGTACTATTTCCATATCATTTTTTTTTACTTTTTTTAAAAATAATTTTAATTTCTAGTTTTGAAAGTAGTTATATTTGTTTTATTTAAGAATATTATTTCAATTTTTGTTTTTGGTTTTTTTATCCAACTTCTTTTGCTTTCAAGTCTTCATTTATATTTATATGTATATGCTATCTGGTGAGATGATTATTCCTCACAATTATGTATGACACACACACACATACAAAATGATAAATTATAAGGGTGATATGGTTATTCCTCACCATTATACATGAAATGAATACGCATATACCATATTAATATTCCTCATCATTATTCCTCATGAAGCCTGGTGATCATCTATTAATTTCAGGAATGTTGGGATTCATTGATTGGTAGTTGTTTCATGATTGTCTTCTTAATCGGTGAATCATTGAACAACTATTTTCTATAGCATGAAGAATTTGTAAAAGTGGATATTTGAAGTGTTGAACATTTGGATGCATGTAAATTTATTTTATCGTTGAAGGTCCTTTGCAAAAAAAAAAAAAAAAACACTTATGTGCTTTTGTTTTCCTTCTGCAAACTTTATCATTTATACCCTCAATGAGTCGATGATAGATTCACCCCTCTCCTTACATTTCTTTTTTTCAGATGAGGCAGACATTGAAAGTACCTATGGCAGTTAAGTATAGAATTCATAGGCATATGGAGTATATGGTAAATTGTCAATAGATCTTATGGGTCTCGTGATGTCGTGACTACTATGAGGGTATTATAGTCAAAGATGTGATATTGATAATGAAATAGTGATTTTTTTTTTGTATCATTTTGAGAATCTAATTTTTTATGAATGGTTTTGAGTAAAGAAAAGTTGTATTTTGTTGAGATATTTTGTGCATGAGATATGTTAGTGTGTGTTCTATTTTTGTATCATGACAAACTCTCGTACTATTTTAATAGTTTTTTTAATAAATTTAGCTTTAGGATTCTAACTCCTTGAGAAATACGATCTTAGTTGATCCTAGACTACACTAGAGTTAACTTAGTTAATTTGAGGCTAACACAACTAAGACTTATCATTCTCTAAGACTGATCTTATATGTCATTACAGCTCTTTTTGGCTGTACCCATTCCTCTTGGCCTATTGATGGAATTTGGGATAATTGTTAATTAAGATTTATCTAAGATATTAGGATTATCCATTAGGAATATTTAAATAAGAATATTTATCCATTAACATCATGCCCCAAAAAATTATACGTGACTGGCATGGGACGTATGCATAAACACATATCCCTTAAGCATTAATTAAGAAATCTCTAATCTAATATATGAATTTATATAAAATACAATTTGAAAATCATTGAAACATTTTCACTTAAGCAAAAAGCTTTCTAAATTTTTTGTAAAACTTTTAGGAGAACCTTCCCTGTAAATAAGACCTCCCGAAACCTCTACAACAGCCATATATAACCTAAATAAAAAATGTAGAGCTCTACTTCTCCATAATAGATAGACAAATAAATTATAGATAATAATCCTACCTATAGTTAGTATAAAGCAACAAATCATAAATTCAAAGTATAACACATAATTAATGATTTACAACAAAAGGAATGTGTCACACCCCAAAAATAGAGGGTGACCGGCAAAGGATGTGATCCATAACACATCCTTTAAGCCTCAAATTGGGTAATTGTTTCATAACTAAAAGATAATTATGTTTTAGTTTGAATTAGAACATACATAAACATTTTTTGTAGTAATAAAAGTCTCATTATTTTGGTAGAAATTTTGGTAGAATCTACTCTATAAATAAGATCTCCTAAAAATTCTGCAAGATAATATTTCAACAAAAAATATCAAGCCATTCAGGAGTAGAGCTCCTTCCGGCCAACAGACAAAATATATAACCACATAAACAACCTAACCACAGACTATGCGGAGCACCTAACAATAAGTTTACAAAATAAAATTTCATAATTAAAAATTTACATCAAGAGGAAGTTTAATCCTTAGCTCCTCTACTTCTAATCAATCACAAACTCCTTAATGGTCAGTGGGTGGTTTAACGTCAGCTACACTATGAGACCAAAAATTTATTTTTCAATGAATAACATCCCAATAATAAATAATTAAACATGAATAAAAAGAAAATTAAAAACATAATGATCTCCATGAAGATTTAAATAAATTCAGAATAAAAGGATTCTATATAACTTTCAATAACATCATAATTTATAAAAGTATCTTATCAAATGTCATTATCATTTAACTTTAATAAAGCAAATAATTGCAATAAATAATCGTAAACATGTCATTAATCAAAACAAATAAAAATAGATCCATAAAAATTTAAAACTCATAAGTATAGGGACTTATCAGAACAAGTATCAAATGTGGACACAGAGTCTGCGAAGATAAATCACCAAACGCAGCTTATGCCACGAAAATAAACGTGGACACATAGTCTACAAGAGTAAGTAACCAGATGCAGCCAAAGCCATGAAATAGATGTAGACACATAGTCCACAAGGGTAACTAACCAGACGTGGTCAAAGTCAAGAAACAGACGCAAGTATAAGACCCACAAATAATAGATGTGAGAGCAAAGCTCACGAAAACCAAACTAACTAGTATTTGACTATGGCAAGCCAAGGGCTAACGGAACTATCGCTAGCAACTAATGTTCTGTCTAAAGTCCCTTTAAAAATCAATTTTCAAACATGCAAGAAAATAATCATTATTGAATTAAAATTTTCTCTCCTCCATAGCAGACTTGCATGAATTATGTAAACACCCATTCTTTTTAATGTAAAAACTTACAAACTCTTTCACAAATTTTCATAATTGTCCTTGTCGAATAAAGGATTACTAGAACTTGTAAAAAAAACAATTGATCAATGTTGTAAGTAAATAACATGACTTCGAGAAATAGAGTTATTCAATCAACAAAAATAATCAATGCTTATGAAATATATACATACACACACGTACATAAATAAATAAAATTGTGGATTGTTGAAATCAATATCTTTGATGAAAAGAAACTTTGCTAATAAATTATTTAGGACGTTATCCACTCACCTAAAAATCCCAAAATGCAAAATTTTCCTCTAAGATTTAATCACATTTTTCCTTTTCTAAACACCCTAAAAAATCATGTTAAGAGTTCAAATAAACTTTCAATAAATTCAATAATTTTCTTTCAATATTACCACTATCAATATTTTTCCATAATTATTTGAAATTATTTGAAATCAAAAAAAATTGGGAATCTACATATAAAAATCTATCCAAACCATAGCTCAATACTTAGTTGAATACAATCTCATATTAAACTTTTTGTCAAAATACTAGAAATACATTATTTCCAAAGAAATCAACTAACTACTTAATACCTTCATAATCAAACTTTTATGGCCAACCCCAAGCTCAATTAGAACAGAAACTCACATCATCATCATCATCACAAATAAACCTCAACTTCCACTTTTATCAGACCTTGTATCAGCAATTTAGTAAATACTTAAAAAACATGAATGTATTCACAATACATAAACAGCAAAATAGCTCTAAAATTACCAATCAAATGTACTCTTCCTAAACCTCTTTTCTTAAATTTCAACTTTCTTTATTGATGTTAAACCTCTTTTCTTAAATTTCACCAACAATTTTCTACAACATATAAGTGATCCATATCACTTATCATGGCAAATAGCATAAAAAAAAAACTATAACTCATACCATATAATTTAGGTTAATGAGCCATAATCCATCCCAAATGGTTCATATATCAAACTAACTATTCATATAGTACCACTTAACCACTAAAATCATTCATTAGCCATCATTAGTCCAATTTTCAAACCATATAACTTTTAATCAATCAAAAACCTTCACTTGACATTACCAACTTTCACAATTAACCATTATAATGTAAATCAAAGCTTAATTTAAATCTTATTAGATTCAAATAATACAATTATAACTAAATAAATAAGCTCAAACCACTGAAGAGAAAAACCCAATCTCTTGGAGTTTAATTTGTGCCCAAACACCCTTTTTTTATCCAATTGCCTACTCAAAAACATTAGAACACTATATAAAAACTCAAAATAACCTCCCTAGGACCTAAGAAAACCAAAGCTTACAAGAATAAAGTTTTTAGGATTAAAATAAAAAACTTTCCTTGTCCAAAAATTTAAGAAAAATAAGAGGGAAGGAAGAGGATTGAAGTAGGGGAGCTTACGTATTGTATAACCAAGAGCGCAACTATTGTAAAGCCTCCCAGATCCGAGCCCTAGCTCTCTCTCTCTCTTCCTCTTCCTCTTCTCTTCTTCCTCTCACTCTCTAATTTCTTGCTCTTTGTTTCTTTGATTTCATTTCCTATGTTTCCTAATTCAATTTCTGCGTGCGTGCTTTAAAAAAAAAAACTAAACCAAACACACTATGGAAAATTATAAGGTAGGGCCCAAATCTTTTTGTTATAACACAAAAGCTTGAGGCAACTTTAGTAATTTTTTTCATAATTAAAAATAAAATAAAATTAAACTTTTTCTTTGTAAAATTCAAACTTTGAACCTTTATCAAAGTATTCTTAATTTTAATTTAATTAATGATTTTTTTATTTATTTTAGTTAAAATTGAGTCTTAAAATTTTTAGAATGTTACATTTTTCCATCTTTTAAAAAGGATTTTATCCCTAAAATCCAAACCAACTCGAAACCAAGGAGAGAAACATACCAAGAGAAACAATTGTGGATGCTCCTTCCTCATTTGAGCCTCAGTCTCCTCGATTGTGTGTCCCGAAGTTGTCCTATTCCAGATTAATTTTACCAACTAAATTGTTTTATTTCTAAGCTACTTATACTTAACATCTACAATATAATCTAGTTCAGTTCAGTAGGTTAAATTCTCTTGAATTTCAACCTCCTTATGTTCTATCACATGTGATAGGTCTGGCTGGTACTTCTTTAGCTGTGACAAATGAAACATATTTTGTAGACTTACTAACTAAGGTGGCAACACCAACTAATAAGCCATTGGTCCAACCTTCCTCAAAACCTTAAAAGGACCTATATACGAGGAGACAACTTTTTAGCTTTAATTGAGCGTCCAATGCCCGTTAATGGAGAAACTTTGAGAAATAACCTATCACATCCTGAAAATATGGGAATGACTGGCACAGGATATGAATTTAAACACACATCCCTTTAGCCTAATTAATATAATTTTCCAATTTTTTATACTTTTTTATTTTAATAAAGCCTCAACATATATATATATATATATATGTGTGTGGGAATTCCAAAAGAATCTTCCCTATGAATAGGGTCTCCTAAAATTTTGCTATACAAAATTTCAAACAGATGTTACATCAACTAGGAGATTAGTTGCTTCTAGCTAATAGACAAAGTATTTAACAAAATAAAGATCCTAACCATACCCTATGTAGAGCACCTACACAATGCTTACAAAACATGATACATTGATATGAAAATTTACATTAGAAGAAACTTGATCTACTGTTTTCCCTCACCGACTAATGTATCTGAGACCAAAGAAATAATTTTAGTGAATAACGTCTCAGGTTTGAATTGAAGGAAAATTAATGAAGGAAAAAACAAACATCAATGAGACAATTCTAAATTTAATAAAATAATTATTAAATATAGCATAAATAAATATCTCATAAGCCAACAACTATGTATATGTGTAAAGCATGAATGTGTGAGTTTAGATAAAGAATATTAGAAATTCAAGTTTTATTGCTAAACTATAATATCCTTTACATAATGCGCTAACAATAAATAAATGAATAAATAAAGTAGCTAGATATATAAAATCCATGTATGATGAAAGAGTAATTTATTTAAAAAATCAATTTTAAATAAACAAAATTTTCAAAACTCAATTTTAGCAAGACTTAATCAGAACGAATAACAAACGTGGACACAAAGTCTATAAGGATAAATAATCAATCAAGTGTGGACACACCGTCCATAAGGATAAGTAACCAAGCATGGTTTAAAGCCATAAAAACATACACAGGCTCAACGCTCATGAAAACAAGTGTGAGTACTATGCTCACGAATAACCATCCCTCCATTCCATGTGCGTTGGCTATCATAAGGGACTAGAACCCCCCAAGCACCCTACTAGCTATGTGTACCATGATACGCCAAGGGCTAATAGTACTACCGTTAGTAACCAGCGTTCTAATTAAATCTCACATTTTTAAATCAAATATACATGGGTTGATAAAATTAATATATTATCTCTTTCCAACATTTCTTATCATGCTCAGTATAAATGGATTCATCTGTGTATATATATATATATCCTATGCATAAATCATGATAGTTGATTGTTCTTTAAACATAAAATCAACATTTCCAGTATAGCAGATACTTTCAAATGTTCAATTGAAAGATAAACCCAACTGTTTCTATAAAATATAACATAATAAAAAAAACATTTTCATATATGACAGTTGGTAATAAAATTAAGATTATGAACCAAAAATAGGTAAATAAATAAATTAATTAAAGCACTTTATCATTTGTTCCAACGAGAGAAAAAAAAATATATTGATAAAAGAGATGACATGGAAAATCAATATTTTATAAAAATGAATTTCCAGAGAGTTATTGAGGTGCTATTCACTTATTTGATAACTCCCAAAATTATAATATGTTCTTTCTAAATACCTCTCCATTTCCCTTTAGCTACGCTATTACCTAGACCAAAAGAACAAACAACTTTCTTTAATAAAAACTCTAGTTTATATATTTTTCAACTAACATTCATGAATCCAATATATGATTTAGAACATATTTAAAGTCCTCAATCCTTTTTTGTATTTAACCCACCATCTATATTAAAAAATTATATTCTTTTTATTCCTTTCTCCCACCTATAATGATATATTCATCTTGACCATGCCTCCTTCCGTTAATAACCAATAAATGATTTATCCTCAAGGCTCTTCAACAATTCTTCACAAAATACACTTTATTTAAAATAATACAATTTCTTACCTTACACAACCACACAACCACAACTAATCTTATGACACCTTTAATTCAATATCATAAACATCATCTAGTATACCAAATTTTTTCCTCGTTCCCTTGTGCCTCAAGACCCAAACTAATCTAAAAATTCCAAAATTTCACCTAATATGTTCAAATTCTAACCTATACACCATTAAGCGAACTTCTTGATTTTCCCAAGCTTCATCATAGAAAATAATTAACTTATTTTGTCAATCAAATTCCACAATAAGAATCAACTTAATTTCAAGGGGAAAAAACTCAAGCCAAATCACCTTCATTGTATTCAAATTCTCTCATAACTCAGGTATGCGTAAGATCAGAACAAATAACAAAGAAAAATTTGCAATCCCAACCACATAAACATACTCACAAAACACATATTAACAAATTCATATATTAACAAAAAACCAAGTGACCTAAGCATTAAAATTTAACTAGGAATAACTTGGTCAAGTTTAAGCACTTATTTATATAAACATTTTCACTTAAACATTCTATCAAACACTTTATGTGCTAGAGAGAAAAATTAATATAATGCTTTCCTCAGTTCTCTATCTAGGCCACAAGCCACATATAGACCTCAAAATCAAATCTTCTCCCATAAACTCATACCTATCAATTATTATCTTTCCCTTGATACTAAGAATTTCAACTTAAATTACCATCCCCACTCCACATTTATAGTAGCAGACAAGAATAAGAATTACCATCTCAATCATAACACATACACATACACAGAACAAGAAGAAAGAAAATGATTTGAAGCTTCTATACCTTATAATACCAACTAAATATAAAGAAAGGAATGTGCTAAATAAAGGAGGGAAGATTTTTTATTATTGCAGTAACGAAGAAAGAAAGAGAAAAGGCTGATGAAAACCTCCAATAGCAGCAACTTAAAACTCCTTAATGCACTACCTCCCTGGCAGCTTAGCTTCCCACAGCCACCATCAGCACATATAAGGGCAAAAAAATGGTTCAGTGAACAGAGAAGATAGAACAGCGAATAAAGAGACGACACGCATGCCTCCATAACGAACACTCCATGGTGGCCAGCGATTAGATGAGTGACAGAGGTGACAGTAAAGACTAAGAAGAAAAGAGACAATAGACATAGAGAAATGGGAAATCGGTGCGTGAATAGGGGAGGAAGGAGTTGGGTGTTCGATGAAACTCCTACAGCAATGACTCATAGCAACACAATGCAGGGGAAAGATACTACAACTCACACTCGTAGTTGCTTGGATAGAGGAGGAAGATGAAGCCTCCAGCACACACTTATAAATGCCAACACCGGATGGAAGAAAGTGTGGTTAATGGATGAGCTACATAGGGGAGAAAGTCAATGGCCATGAAAATGAAGAAGGATGATCGCAAGCTCCCTGAACCATTGCCACATCACCTAGTGGCTAGTGCTACCTCATTGCCATGTCATTGCCACCTCATCACCCCTCCTTGCAACATCGCCTCCACATCACCATGTACCTACCACATCATATATTAACTTTAAATAACTTTAAATGTGCCTTGGCCAAGTTCCAACCCATGACCTCACACCTTCATGAGCCTTCATGTCCAACCTTATTGTCAGTTAAGCTAAAAGAAATCTTTAGTCTTTAATTGATAAATTAAATATATACTCCCTCCATTCAAAAATGTAAGGCATTTTTTCAAGAGTTGGATGTTTAAAAATGTAAGGCCTTTTTAGTCTTTCGAGGTATAATCATTGCCTTTTTTTCCAAAATGCCTCTATTAATAGTAAATTTATATTATTATAGAGTGTTTAATAAGGGTAAATATGAAAATATAGAGTTAGTTTGAAAGTAGGTAACTACTTTATTGGGAGGTGAGATTCAATTAAAAATGCTTTATATTTTTGAACGGAGGGAGTAATATTTAACCATCCACACACACACACACACATCAATATATATATATATATAATTTAAATATATTTATCTTATTTAACATTATTTTTATTAATCAATGAAATAAATGAATTTTTTATATAATACTTATTTTATATTATATTATAATTTTAAAAAATTATTTTTTCATAAAAAATTTAATATTAAAATGAACAAATACTTTATTATCACTATATATTTTATTATAATTTTTATAATATATAACATTTTATATTTTTAAATTACTTTTTTAAAATTTTTATTTTTAAATAACAATAATTAAGCATGTTACTTTGTTATCAAAAAAATAATTAAATATATAATTTAAATTATTATAATTATTATTATCTAAATAATTTAAAATAATAAATTATAATTATTAAATTATTTATTTATAGCATAATAATAAATTATTAAATAAATTGAGATATAAATATATATTATAAATCATATAATAAAATTTTAAACAATTAGCAATAGAATCATGATGGAAAGGTTTGCAATGAAATTTTTCATCCCAAATGCTATCAAAAAATTCAGTTGATAAATTATTTCTGACGGTTTGGTAACAGAATAGTTATGGAATTTTTAGTGACAGAAAGTTCCATTACTAAATGCTATCGGTAAAATTATTTTTGATGGTTTAACAATGGAATGGCAACTAATTTTTTAGTGACAGAACATTCTGTCACTAAATTCTGTTCGTAAATTAGCAATAGATTTGTGTCAGATTAACAACGGAGAAGAGTAAAATAGTGGCCAATCACTTAAAAGCATTACAAAAAGAGTAAAATAAATACACACCCACACACACACCCCCCATTAATCACAAAAAGAATGGAGGAACTTAGTATTACTCCATACAAGGATTCCAAATAATCCTAAAATAAAGTGCTTAGCTACTCATAATCATCCACAATCTATAAAAAAAAAACAAAATATTTGGACCATTTCAGATTACAAGAGAGGAAAAAGGAAGGGGAATAGAAAAACTAAAGAAAAGGATCTCTAGATCTCTTCAAAACTCTAATCACTTGCTCTAAGTTTTACCAATGCCCAAACTCTAGCACACGTACCCAAGCTCCAAATATGTCTCCAATTGTGAATAATCCATTTTGGGCCAAGCTAGCAGCATGTAAATGCCCTATCCAATCAATTTTAGATTAAAAAAATTTAGCTTTTCTGATAGCGGCAAAAGTTGCAAACAAAAGCATGACTTTGAGACAACTTTAGACACTTTTTCACTCTTCTCCAATTAAGATATTAACTCCTTCTTGTAGATGATTTCTTTATTTAAAAATCTTCCAAAAGTATCAACAAAGGTCCAAAAGTGCATCTAATCAAACATGACTAGTTCAAGCGACAAACTATAGAACTTCATTAAAATTTCAGTGTAGAGTAATCGCACTTGAATCTAATTCTCTGAATTCTTATATAAATTTTTTTATTGGGTATTTCCTTGTAATATGAGGGAGGTTTTTATGTTAAAAAAAGAACTAGATTTATTTAACTAATTAACCATATTTATGTTGAATTCTTTTAATTTTGTAAACATTAATGTGATGGTGTGTTTGTGTATGTGGTTGTATTCGGCTTAAAAAAAAAAAAAGCATGTGTGTGTATGTTTAACATTGTAGTAAGTAATTTTAATACAGTGTATATAACAATGTGAGATACAACAAAAATATGTCCCATATATTGTATTTGATGAGAATGTTTTTTGACAGTTTTTATGTGATCTAATAACAAAAATATGCTGTTATTTTAAACCCATTATATATATATATATATATATCCAAGAAAGTCTAAAGAATACTACAAGAAAATGTATAGGAATTTGTGCTATTAATTAGTTATTCTTTTACTTCCTATGTGATGTATAAGTTACTTGATATTTGACTTAGTTGAACTAAATTATATGTAGAATACGGATCTACAGGGATTGTTTCAAGAAAAGCAGATGTGTATAGCTATGGAATAATACTAATGGAAATGTTCACAAGGAAAAAGCTAACAGAAGATACGTTTGTCAATGGATTAAGCTTGAAGACTTGGATAAGTGAATTAATGCCACATGCATTGATTCAAGTCATGTATTCTAGTTTACTACAAGGCAATGAACAACATGTTGGTAACATCTTAACAACTACATCCACTGTTTTTGAATTGGCCATGAATTTTGCTGCTCCAATTTTCCAACACAATGTTGCAATATTTTAGATGTTGTAGCATCATTAAAAGAGATCAAGGACATGTACCATGCGAAGCAGTCAAATTTAAAGAAATACTAAAATCCTTCGTTCCTTTTGAGTATCTGATTAGAAAATGTTGGATGTAATACCTTGCGAAAAAATGGTGATAATATATTTTACTAAACGTACATAGTATAAGTTGTGAATTTGTAAAAGTTGTTGGTTTTTATTTTTGATGAGTTGTAATAATTGTTGTATGACATGGATATTATGTGCCTTTTGATCAATGATATGTAGGGTCCATATAATTAATTTTTTATAAAGGTATCCAAAAAACAAAACAATTATATTAGCTTTACAAAAGAATCAATTTTATTAATGCCAAACAAGCAATTACACACAATAATAGCCGAAGCAAAAAACAAAAAACAAAAAGAACACACACACACACAATCACAGAAAAAAAAACTAACAATACAACCTAAACACCAAAACCTCAGATAAACCTAAAAAAACATACAACCTGGCTACAAACAGAAACGAAAAGAAACAAAACATTAACCAACACCAACACATATACTACAACCATTAGTGCTCCCAGACTCCTTATCCAAGTTACTAATTAAATCAATTATCAAAATATCAGCTAAGAGCGATGGTGCTACTTCTAGCCACCCATTTGGTAACATCTCTCTATTTCTAGTAGCAGACAACATATCGGCAACATGATTTCATATTTTTCACGTTCAAATACCGTTCAGCTATCATTGTTATTTGTCCAATTTTTTTTTTTTATCATTTTCTCCATTCATGAATTGTTGCATTGAACATTTTTATATCTACATAGAATTAAGTAATTAAACTGTTTTTGAGAAATAATATTGTTTATCATACATCCTTTTCAATCCTTGCTTATCAACAGTATAAATTATCAATAAAATCAACATACTTGCATTAATAAAATAATTATTAGAAAAATAGGATTAACAAGAATATTTATATAATTTATAAAAAAATAATAGTAAAATTTAAATAAAGAGATTTTATAATCACTTTTCTAGAAATTGATTTAAAACACTACCCATTCACTTGAGAATTTTTCAGAAATTATAAAGTTTACTTCTCTTAACTTTTCACTTTAATTCTAACGATGCCTTTAATTTCCTGACAAAAATCACAATTCTATAGTCATTTATCAAGTAATTTTCCAAGCACTTAGTGGGCATTTAAATTCAATCCAAACGGTATTAAAGATAATATTCTAACCATTTATGTCTCAAATATACTTGAGTTAGTTAAACTTTTGACAACTTTCAATTCATCCTCATTTCGCCTTGTAACCTATTTTCAACTATAAATCATAATAACTCATATCAACCACTCTATGCATTCCTGTCTTCTATTTTGGTATCTTAAAATTCCAAAAACTTACATATACTCCTTCGAGTAATATTTATAATTCTTCTAGGCTCTACTTTAAAAATTTAACAATCTCATTTCCACCAACAAACCTTTCAAACATATTTACAAGCACCATGAGAACATTCATCACTAACTAAATCATGACAAAATCATCCAAGCAAATTCAATAATTTCCAACATTTAATCTTTTCATCAATTTTTAGCTCATCATTAATAAAATAGCATCCAATATTATCCAAAACAGCACCTAAATTCTTCATTCAAGAATTTTCACAAATACCTCTATGGCATCCAAATTCAACTCACAACAATCATCCAACCATTATATTAGCTTTCAACATTATTTCAATCATCAACATTCAACCCATCACCAACTTGAAATATTGCACAGCATCAATTAAATACAATTCAAATTCCTCAAATTATGACAACAACAATAAGGAATTGGAATGTCAGAAATCAACTAGAAGAGGGGAGGACAATTCAGTGCTGTTATGGAACTTGAAGAGAAAGGAAAAAGAAACAACAGCTCACCTCAACGAAACTTTGTGGCAACAAAAATGAATCAGCTCGTGGTCTGCGTCGAAGAAGGAGAAGAGAAGAGCTCTGGTCTTCTACATGAACAAGAAAAAAGAAAACCAGAGATTTTGACCAGTCAACAAAAAGAACCAAGCTACCCTACTCAACACACAAAAATTTCAGCAGCTGAAGAGAAAGGAAAGAGAAAGGTTGAACATACGTACACACACTTCTTCAGCCACGAAACAAAGAAGCAACGGAAAGAGATACAGCTACTCAACACATCATAAAAGAGCAAACAGTAGAGGGGAAGGAACGAATGAATTTCTAGCAGTGGGAAGACAACACACGACCAGCGAGATTGAAGCTAATGCAACGGAGAAGAAGAAGAAAACAGAAAACCACCGCCTCTCTCTCACTCTGTTCTGCGTTTACACCGACAATGAAGAAGGAAGAATATGAAATAATAAGCTGATTGGGAAAATGACAAAACAAAACCCAAAACCTGTTGAGAAAATTACAGAATAAAAGCCCAGCAATTTTTTTTTGACCATTGCTATTTTAATATTTTTTTAAACAAAAAGTAAGAGCACTTTAGTAATTTTCCATATAAGGAAAAATAAAATTAACCTTTAGCTTAAGTAAGATTAAAACTCTAAATCTCTATATATGCAACCAATGTAAATTCACTAAGCCACTGCTCCTTATTTGCTATAACTAAAATAATTAAATAAAATCTCAATAGAGAAGAAAAATCATTTAATTTAAATTCTTTTTGGGTCATTACAAGTACTACACATTAAGTATATAAGGCTAAATACTTAAGTCTTGCCCTTTTAAAATAATTAAATAATATTTTTTCAAGTGATTACAAGGGCCTGTAACAGAAGATTTGAAAGCAAAAAGTGTCAACCCACCAAGGGTAAAATTGGACTGACATGGGCAAACCATCAGACAAAGCATGTAGAAAATAGGGGAGGAGAAATGAAAGCATGTATGAAAAACATCAATAATTTAACTGCCTTTCTTTGATTCTGGTAAAGTAGCTAAAAGTGACTTATATGTAGAATAGAATGTAGTAAATGAGAGTGTAATAATAGGGAAAAAAGTTGATCAACTGGCATTAAATTTCTGAAACAACATCATAGCACAGGGAGTATGCACACACACACACAAGTGCGCAGCACTAATTCCTGATATCCCTAAAAGGATCATTACACATGAATAGAAAGCATTCTTATTCCAACACACACACACAACATAAGCATTATTTAGGTTTCCAATGATAGACATGATCATCAGCTAATTGGCAGTGGGAGGCTTGTACTTTGGAGTTGACTTATATTTTGGTGGAACCTCATGTTCTTCAGTTTTAGGGTCGTTCTCCAGTGTGCTTAGCAGCTTGCCTATTGGTTGAGATTTGTCTAGTGGCGGTGGTTGGAGCAGCGGTTGTTTGTACCCTCCGTGCGGTGTTGGTGTAGAATCTCTTGCACAGGTTAAGGTCATTTGTGTTGTATAGTTAATTTGTTCTAGTGATGATAGCTTAATTATAGAGGTATAGTTAATTTGTTTCATAATTGTAAAATGTTTGAGAATTTTTGGTTGAAAGTCTAACTTTGAAAAGATATAGTAAATAGCATTCCCCAAATTAGATTGACATCAAATATAAGACTGTTATAAACGATTAAAAAAAAGCGATAAGTTTCTGAGAATGCATTATTGTTGTATCTCATATATGTATTCAGTAATTTGATCTCTGGTCAATATTACCAATCAGATAATATATAGATATGCACCAACCCATGACAATTGAAAAGTACAAAAGGAATTCCAAAAAATATATAGTGAAAAAAAAGTGCCTAGCTGAAACAGAATTCCAAATAACATTTAATTGACTTTTCTATCTTAAACAGAGATATTTTTTTGACATAGACAACCCATTCAAGGAACAATTTTTAAATAATTGTCAAATAAGTTGTGACGATGATAGCTTAATTATAGTTGTATAGTTAATTTGTTTCATGTAATTGTAAAATGTTTGAGAATTTTCGGTTCAAGGACTAACTTTGAAAAGACATAGTAAATAGCATGCCCCAAGTTAGATTGACTTTACATGTAAGACTGATATAAAAAATTACAAAAAGTGATAAATTCATCAATTGTGAAATAGAATAAATGTTTATATCATCACATATATATTATACAAGACATACCTTATAAGAAGTTGAGAGACAAAGAAATGTGTTCAAGTGATGATAAGTTAGAGATAGTTGGAGGTATACTACTTGAAAGCATGTTTCTAGAAATGCATAAAAACTTCAAATGTTGAAGTCTTCTAGATCCATTTATAGAATTAGACATCAAATCCAAGGTCTCCAACTTAGACAAATTGTATATGCTTTGAGGAATGAGACCTCCAAAACTATTATTGCCAAGACTCAAGTGTTGAAGCATAAACAAGCTCCTAATCCAAGTTGGAATATCTCCACTCAATGCGTTATAACTCAAGTTTAGAATTTCCAGTTTGCACAATCGAAGCAACTGTTTTGGCAGCCCACCATGAAAGTTGTTGCCCTGTAGTTCAAGTTTTTCTCGGAAGGACAGATTTCCAATTTGTAAGGGTGAGGTGCCCTCAAGACCCATCTTAGGAAGACTCAGGATTCTCACTCTGTCATTGCTAGAATCACATGTGACTCCAAACTAGTTGCAAAAGGAAGATGATGAGTTGGACCAATTTTTCAAGTGATTGTAAGGGTTCATAATAGAAGATTTGGAAGCAAGAAGTGTCAATCCATCAAGGGTAAAATTGGAATGACATAAAGATGGGCAAACCATGAGACAAAGCATGGAGAAAATGGAGGAAGAAAAATGAAAGCAAGGATTTCCCATGCCGGATAGGCACAGGGCTTCTTAGGTTGAAGAAAAAGGAGAAGAAAGGTTCGCAATATATAATATTTTTTGGAATAAGAAGACAATTGACTTGGACAACTTACAACTATATAAGAAGACAAGTGAGTGGAAAAAACAGAAAGGCAGTTGTGAATCGCATTCATTAATTAAATTTTGCATTAGAAAAGGAACAGTGGTGGGGGTCTGCAATAATATTGTTTGTAATTTTTATTTTTGAGGTATCTCAATTTCAAAATTTACATTTGGCTACCCTAACACATATAAACATAGTTCGAAAATCAGTTATCACTATTCACTGCGGTAGATTACTGTCTAAGAGATCAAATCAAGTGATAAAATTTCTAAATAAAGTTATCAATTTTTCATATTTTTATAAACAATGTTTAAAAGGAAATGACACTTTTAGATCCTAGAATCCTAAAAGATCAACTTAATTATAGTTAAATTTATAAAGTTTTAATGAAAGATGAATTTGGTGAAGTTAAGAAGACTGCCATAATTAAAAGTTGTATCTATAATTCTCGTTTCTTATCCATAAGTTGCAACCATGCATAATTTTTAAGGTCAAGGAAAAATGAAAGTCGAAACCAGTTAATTGTCAGCCTAAAAGAATTCAAAAACCAAGAAAAAATATGCAAAATGTTCAAATTCTTACCTTGAATTAAATATCAGCTTCTAGCTCGATCATCACAGGAAAGAAACAACAAGAAATGTCAAATCGATATTTTTTTTTTGTGTGCATATATCTTTTATTTATTGTCTTCCTCACAATTTTACTATCGATATTTATATTACTCTTGTTTTTTTCCCCTTATCGCTGGCTCTCATCTCTAACCAATTGAAAAAAGTTTGTCACTCACAAACATTTTTTTTTTTTTTTAGCTTCAGAGCTTTATAAGCACTTGTGAACCTGAAGGTCTGTTGTTGGCGGAGCATAATTACTGTTAAAAAATGAATAGTTCGATAAGTTTTAAGGGGTTTAATTCATGATTTGTTCAAGAAGTTATTTGTTGAAAATATCGATGATGACGATCAAGTATAGGTTAACTTTAGTTGCTCTCGTAAGTTTATAA
Organism: Prosopis cineraria; assembly: GCF_029017545.1. Classification (NCBI taxonomy): domain Eukaryota; kingdom Viridiplantae; phylum Streptophyta; class Magnoliopsida; order Fabales; family Fabaceae; genus Prosopis; species Prosopis cineraria. Next base: position 19,768,926 of record NW_026555339.1, on the reverse strand, counting down.
CCAAATAATTTTAGGTGTTATCAATGAAATAGACTTAATAAACATATAATTGACCAATGATCAAAATGTAAAATTATGCTTTTTTGACGAAAATAAAATAAATTTATACTTGCTTTGAAAATAATCAATCTTAATTCAATTCTCTCTCTCCCTCAAGTAATTCCTTTTTTCACCTTTAACATATTGGACTACGTATGAAATATAAGCCATATTATTTATAATATAATTTGTTAATTGTTCAACTATTTATTGATTTTGTATTGATATTTCTTTTACCAGCATTGATTTTATAGGCAGAATATTGATGAAGGACCCTAAAAGAATTGCCAGCAAATTGTGGTTGGTTTGAAAGAGCAGTCATCCTTAATCTGATGGGAAAATTATGTATAGATCCTGTGGAGAATTTTTTTTTTATAAATAAGTCTCAAAAAATTCAGAAACCACAACTTGGTCCTTTGGAACTCGAGTGTAATTTGAAATTAGTGTGAAAAGACAATAGTGACCCTATTAAAAATATATTACATTAATAAAATAATTTACATCTACTTCATCAGTAATTTATAACTATTATTTCAACTTTACAATAGTAATTTCACATATCTAATAGTTAAACAATCATACATTATTAAAAAATTTTACACTAATTATTTACAATTACTTTATCAGTAGTTTACAACTATTATTTCAACTTTTTATAAGTGTAACTCACATATCTAATAGTTAAATTGATTATGCATTACTAATAGAGTTTAACACTAATTGTTTGCAACTACTTCATCACTAATTTACAAATATCTCTTCAACTTTTTATAATAATAACTTCACATATCCAATAATTAAAAAGTCTGAATTATTGATGTAAAAAGTTGAAGTTATAGTTGTAAAAAATTTAAATGATAGTTGTAAATTATTGATAGGATAATTGTAAGTTATTTGATTGATGTAATGTATTTTTAATAGGGGCATTATTACCTCTAAATCTTGATTTCAAATTACATTCAGGTCCTAAGGGACCTAGCTATGCTTTCTAAATTTTGCAAGACTTATTTATAAACAAGTCTATGCGACGAGACCTATACATAATTTTTCCTAATTTGATTTTGTCCTTTTATTAAGTATTTCTATTTGAGAGATTAATTCAATCTATTATGGTGTTTCCAATTAATAATTATCTTTTGATTAAATTAAATTAATTATAAAACATTGATTGATGACGTTACTTTGAGTTGTCATAGTTATTTTAAGTTTAACCAGCTAGATTAATGATTGTTTTCTTCTTAGATCTAGAATAACACATTTCACATCTTAATTCTTCACTCAATTCCTATGATAAGATTATATGGCATGCAATGCATAATCTAGTATTAAGCACATCGAGTATGAACATAAAAGAGATCAGAGCTCCAATTATTTTATAAAATATAAATTTTAAACCCAATTGCCAAACGTATATAATTCAAAAAAGCGTTATCCAAACTGTTAAGAGGCTTTCATTGATAACAAAACTATTGACGCTTTATAAATAAGATTTTCAAATCTTGTATGACTCATTAATGGGCACAAAGAAATTGGTATTTATTTCAATATTTTGAAAATATTTAGAGTTTGGGGAAAATTTTTTGGAGCTCCTTTGAATGATATAAATTAATATTGTTGAAATTATGTGAATGCAGATGTTTTTACATCTATTCATATTCTCCTCCAGTCCCCTAAGGAACCTTCTAAAAAGATTATTTAATCCTTAATATATGTGTGTGTGTGATTGTATATATAAAGCATATGGAGAGTTATTTATGAACATTTTCTAATTTTATCCTTGCTGTAAATTTAATTTTATAGCTCATCATATACAATGTATTTCTCTTTTCTTATTTTTAATAGGGGTAAATTTAGTTTTTAAAATATAAAAAATTGGATTTTTTTCAATTTAAGAGAATTTAATTAGTTAACTATCATTAGTTGGTAGAGGAGAAGTTAATAGCACCTTATAATAGGAGCTGAAGGAAGTATAGTTCATTCATGTCATTAAAAGAAAAAATATAATTCAATTTATTAGGGCCCACTAATGTCCTTCTCATCCACCTACTTCTATGAGTGGTGAATGAAAAATTGCCATAACTAGCCTAAAAGTTATACTCCTTCCATTCAAAAATGTAAGGCACTTTTAACAAAATCTTACACTTCAATAAAAGTAGTTACCTACTTTCAAATTAACCTTAACTTTTCATATTTACCCCTATTAAACACCCTACAATAAATATAAAGTCATTATCAATAAAGGCACTTTAAAAAAAAGGCAATGATTAAACCTTAAAAGACTAAAAATGTTTTATATTTTGAAATATTTAACTTCTCAAAAAGCCTTACATTTTTAAACAGAGGAAATAGCTCTTAATTACGGTACAACTTTATTTCCTTAAACCTTTAGCTTGCAGCTTCGCACCAATCACTAGTGACATAAGTTGGAATGTTAAGTTCGTTGAATTATAAGGGACAGTTTGGCCAAACCTCCAAAAAGGTCAACTTTTCCCATAAAAATTGCCCAGGTGATGGCTCCAACAAGGTGGGCTCCATTAGTTGTGGATGTCTTCATGATGAACAACCCACCCCTCAAGACTAGAAAAATTGGACTCGCAATATTATTCAATGTTTGGTAAGTAAAAAAGTTTTTTTTTAAAAAAAAGAAAAAAAAATTCACCAATCTACATCTCCCTTTTTCTTTTTAAAAAATTACTTTTCTATATATCAAACACACACTTATATTTATGCTTTTTCCATAGGTTCTGGTTCAAGTCAATGCATGCCTAAAAATGCTAATGTCACAATAGAACAAGACTGTATATTGAAATTCAGTAACTCTAGGCATTAGTCTCTCATTCTCTCCCCACTTATCAATGGGATAGCTATACATATGAAAGGAGCAATTGATTCAGGATCAGGAGACAACGAGTACGTACTAAGGAAAAAATTATTTTATTCCTGGACTTCTCCCTCATCCTATTTTACCAAGCGTTTGCACATGATAAGCGCCTCGTCAGCTTAAAAGCTGATTTGCATCCTTTATTTCATTGCAAAAAGATCTGTACCATTTATTTTATATTTATTTTTAAATATTTTTAATATTATATTTATTAAAATAAAAAAATTGTAAAAATCATAAAAAATGTAATATTAAATATGTACCATCCATAGTGTATCTAGATAATTAAATTGCAAAAATTATAAATTTTTAATTAAATTAAATAATTTAGATTATGTCTATACTGTTCAAAGTATATCCAGATAGTCAATTTATAAAATTAAAAAATTAATATTAAATTAGTTTGCCTAGACTAAATCTGTACTGACCAAGTTGATGATAAATAGATTTACTTAAAAAATTTAGATTTTATAAAAAAATTTAAATTTTAAGTCTGAATCTAGATCTCATCATAGGTAATAAGTAACTTGGTGCTCTTCACCTGATGAGCATTTGCTGAGAACTTTAGACAGTCTAGATTTAATGTTAAATTTTTTATAATTTTTAAAAATTTTATTATAATTAATATAATACTAAAAATATATAAAAAAAAATTAAAATGAATGGTACAGATATTATTGCCATAAAATGAATGAAGCATATAAGCTTTTGAGCTAATGAGTCCATGGATGAGCACATGATGAGCATCGAATCCAAACACATTTTACCAGAGGGCTTTCGCAAATATCTCGCACAACATGAAGAAATGGTGAGAGATAGAGTTACGTATGGGACTTATGTTTCTCACAGGAGACTCCATGAGCATGTTTTTGAAAAAGAAAGTGTTTCTCATGGGCTTGTTGCCATGAGAAATGTTTTTTTTTTTTTTTTTTGCAAACACTGGAAATGAATTAATCACTAAAACATGCTGGGATTTTCCACGTGATGAATACAAATGCACAAACAATTAGTTAATGGTTTCTCTGCAGACATGAAGAATAAAGCAGCTATGCTTAAGAATGCTTCAGATATAACCACTGTCACCAATCACATTGCACAGCCACATGGATCAATTATGGACTCTTACGAGTGTCGTTATGTTGTCACTAGTGCTATTAAGACTCTCTAAAAAGTTATTTTCAGCAAGTGATAAGATGTAACTTTAATTTCACCTTAAAGCATCATGGCTACTTTCAACTTGTGTATCCAAAGGGGCACAAGTTATGATAAGTGTGAGTGACTTTATATATTGAATTATAGGTGAGACTTTGACCAAACCTCAACAAGGTGATGGGCTCCAACTAGGTGGGCTCCGTGGAACCCCTCCTCAAGACAAGGAAACTGAGTGAGTAGAAAAATCGGAGTGGCAATATTATTCAATGTTTCCTAAGTAGAAAAGTATTTTTTAAAAAGAAAAAGGAAAATTTACCTATCTACATTTCCCTTTTTCTTTCTACAAAATTATTTTTCCATATATCAAACAAACACATTTTTATGCTCCTTCCATATGTCCTAGTTCAAGTCAATAAATGCCTATAATTCTAATGGCACAATATAACAAGACTATCAAAATTAAGTGAATCTAGGCATTACTCTCCCTCCCCCCGGGAGGAAAAAATCACTAAGATGGCTATGACGTGTAAAAGAAGTAATTGATTCAGCATCAGGAGATAACTACATAGTAAAGAATTAATTATTTTATTCCTTGACTTCTCCCTCATCCAATATATTTTACCAAAGGGCTTTTACAAATATCTTACTGCTGTAAAATAGGAAGGGAAAAGGGAAAGATAAAGATGAGCAAGAGGAGGGAGAGAGAAGGAAGGAGGGGAAGGCTGAAACTCTCGAAAATTCTATTCAATAATATCCAAAGCTAAATACAAATGAGAAACTCTATCTCTATTTATAGAGCCCTAGAAATAATAAATAATAAAATAATAATAAATCTAAATCTAACATAATCTAAAAGATGACAAAAATGTATCTAGCTAGTCTAGATATCCTATTTTATTTGAGATAATACTTAAATATAGAAATAAATCATAGATACTAAATCAAATCTAATAAACATTGAATAATCTAATGGATATTCAATATCCTTATTAAAACAATACCGATAAAATAATTCTAAATAAAAGTAATTAAATCTCATTCATATTCCATCATTTCTCCTCTGCCTGAAGAACTCTCCTTCAAAGTGTTAAATTGGAGGTACAACTTTGGGATGGGATGAAATTTGAACATACATAGTGTAAATCTAGAGCTTACAAGGCATGTGGTGCATGGAACCCACATGCCGATAGGAACTTCATGTGTGCGCTGTATGTGTTGCACTTAAATTCCATATGTGGAAAGAGATAGTGGCACATAAGGGTATGCTAGGTGGTAGTTGATGATGAAGCTTGATGGTTTAGGCAAATTGTGGAGTTGAAGGTAATGGTGGTGGTGCAGCAGCTAATGTCTAGATGGTTGTACACAAATTGTGTGATGACATATGTGTTTTTTTTTTAATGCCTTGTTTGGTTTTAGGATTTCAATGGATCTCAAATGTTGAGCACAAAGAAGGGAGGTGGAACTTTGCTTTGGTACCAAATTGATGTAAAACAGGAAGGGGAAAGGGAAAGATAAAAATGAACAAGAGGAGAGAGAGAGAAGGGAGAAGAGGAAGGCTGAAACTCTTGAAAATTCTATTCAATAATATCTAAAGCTAAATACAAATGAGAATCATATTCAAGCTTTTGCTCCTACCATAAATATAAGTATTGTTGAGACTCAAAAGGAAACTCTTAATCAAGGAGAGAAATTATGGAAGCAAATTCTACATATGGTAGCTGAGACTTTTGATACAATTAATGATGGTATCCAATTTCAACAGACTCTTGCTCTACCTAATTTGTCTACTATGCCCTCTAGTGTTGATGTTATTACAAATATGGAAGCACATATTGTTCATAAACCATATGGTCCCCTCTAATATTATCTTATTCATTAGAAACCCTTTCTAGTAAATCAAATACCAATAAATGGCATCAAGTGAATAGTAAATAATCTGAACATGTAGAAGCACAACATACAAATCTAAAAATCCTTTCCAACAAATAAGATAATATTCAACAAGTCTAACCCTCCAAGAACTCAAAAGTTCCTCAGGGATCAAACATGTTAAATAAGCAACAAGTTGAGTAAAGTCTTCACAATAATCTCTGGGGGTTTGAAAATCCCTCAGGGAATTGATAGAAACTTCAACTAATCTAAGGTAGATAACTATTTTTAAAGTTAATTTTTTTAAGGTTAAATTAAAGGAAAAATCGAATGACTGAATGAGGGAAAAGGCAAATGGAATAAAAAAAATGGAAGGACACAAAATATGGAAAACAAAATAATATCAAAAAGAAGGAAATGTGGTAGAATGGCTTAAAGTGGAGGAAAGTGGAAACAAACAAGAATAATAGAAAAAAGGAATAAGGAAAGGAGACAAATAGCAAGGAACCTATAATTTAGGATTGAAGAACCTTACCAAGTAACTTAAGGAGTCTTAAGTCATAAACTTATCTCCTAAAGCATTTCCATATGATGATTCTTGGTATTGAGAAGGTATTTTAGAGTGGGTTCAAGTAATAGAAGCAATGTGGGAACCTGGCTCTGATGCCAATTGCTGCAAAATAGGGAGGGAGCAAGGAGAGAGAATATAGAAAAGAAAGAAAGGAATCAATAGAGATAATAGAGAGAAGAGAGAACTCAGAGGAGAGGTAAGATAACAGTAATTCTTATTCAATCAAATGTGCATACAAATCAAATGAGTTGAGGTGCTATTTATAAGCCTCAATCCAACCCTAGAAATAAATGCATGAAAATCCTAAAAATTCTAAAATTAAATAGAAAGATAACAATAAATGAAAAGATAATAATAAATGTTGAAAGATAACAATAATTCAGATTAAAACAAAATATGCGTAATTAATATGAGAGGAAAATATCTTCGATCTTCAAATCTGCAATATCCTTGTAATGTCTTTAATAATTTCTTTTTCTATTTCCTCCCATCATTTAATTGATGTAGAATGGGGAAGGAGAAGGGGGAGAGAATATAGAAAAGAAAAAAAGAGATCGATAGAGAGAATAGAGAGAAGAGAGAACTCAAAGGAGAAACGATATAATAGTAATTCTTATTCAATCAAATGTGTATACCAAATAAATGAGTTGAGGTGCTATTTGTAGGCCTCAATCCAACTCTATAAATCAATGTATGAAAATCATAGATATTCTAAAATTAAATAAAAAGATAACAATAACTGAAAAGATAATAATAAATGTTGAAAGATAACAATAAAACAAAATATACATAATTAATATGAGAGCAAAATAACTTTGATCTTCTTCGATCTTCAAATATGCAATATCCTTGTAATATCTTTTATTATTTCTTTTTTTATTTCTTCCCATCATTTCTCCCCCACTTGAAGAACTCTTCTCTAGAGAGTAAAATTGTGGATATGTTCTAGAAGTACGATGGGATTAAGAGATTCTGATTTGTGTCTCTATTTGAAAACCTTTTCCAACAAATTAGATACTAATAAATGGCATGAAGTGAATAGTAAATAATCTGAGCATGTAGAAGCACAACGTACAAATCCAGAAATCCTTTCCAACGAATAAGATAATGTTGGAGGGGACCATATGATTCAAGAACAATTTGTTCTTTCAAAGCTGCAATAACCTCAGCACTATGTGGTATAGTAGACTAATAAGGTAAAATAAGAGCAGGATCAAATTGCCTACCATTATCAATAGTTTCAAAAGGAATAACCAACATAGGTAGAATTTGTATATACAATTGCTATGTCATATTACTAGTTTCTACTTGTTTCTCAATGTCACCTATCTTTAGAGTAGGTGTAGAATCTTTAGTACGGTTTGAAACCTCCTTCACGTTTAGATCATCACATACATTAATCTCAAAATTATCAATGCCATTACTTTCTAGCACTACTAGTATAGGTAAAAGGTCTTTGTTGAGCATATTATCCCCTTCAAAAGTCAAAATATTAAGGTCTTTGTGTGGTTCTAAGATACTATTGATAAGATTAGAAGTTTCTTCCTTTTGATATGACCCCTCTCTCTCTCTTTCTCAACTTGATGGAAATGCCCTTCTTTTAATGTTGATAGAAGGGAGCTTTGAAGTTCATCAATTTTATCTCTCACAAGTTTAAGGCATGAACATATGAAATCCAAGTCTGATTGATCAACCAAATCATATTGGTAATGACAGTGATGATAATTGATATAATCATAGTAGTGATGATCAGCATAATTATATTAACAATAATAATTATATCGATGACAATTAATAAAATCATATTAACGATGGTAAATAGAATCATATTGGCAATTAAATGAGGCCATAACATCACAATTGAATGTAGTTTTTTTTGGATGATTGTAGGCAATGTAAGATGAGATTTTTTTTTTTTAATTGGGAAGCTCTAATATTGTCTTTGAGAAAAAATTCCCAAGTTGCCCTCACCTAAGGGGGTGTTTGGATGGGAGGGAGGGGAGGGAAGGGTAGGGGAGGGGGCTCCCCTCCCCTCATTTGGTTAAGAGGAGGGGAGCCCCTCCCTTCCCCTCCCCTCCTTTTGTTAGGAGGAGGGGAGGGGAAATTTTAAAAATTTCCCCTGCCCTCCCCTCCAAAGCCTCCCCTCCCCTCCCTTCCCTCTCCCCTCCCCTCCCCTCCCCTTGAACCAAATAGACCTTGAAAGGTGAAAACCCTATTCAACAAGTCTAACCCTTTGAGAACTTAAAAGCTTCTTAGGAATCAAACATGTTAAATAAGTAACAACCACAGTGAAGTCTTCACAGTGACCTACGGGGACCTAGAAACCCTCAGGGAAACTGATAAAAACTTCAACTAGCTTAGGGTAGATTTTGACCTAGGTATAAGGCCAAACTATATATGAGGTGGATTTTTTAGGGTTAAATCAAAGGAAAAATTGAATGAGTGAATGAAGGAAAGGAAAAATGGTATAATAATTAAAGGAAGGAAGGAAACAAAATATGGAAAATAAAATAACATGAAAAAGAAAGAAATATGGTAGAATATCTTAAAGTGAAGGAAAGTGAAAACAAACAAGAATATTAGAAAAAAAGGAATTAGGAAAAGAGACACATAGCAAGGGACCTAGAATTTAGGAATAAAGAACCTTCTTGAGTAACTTAAAGAGCCTTAAGTTATAAACTTATCTCTCAAAGCGTTTCCATATGATGATTCTTGATACTGAGAAGATATTTTTTTTTGGTGGGTTTGGTAACAGAAGCGGTGTGGGAACCTTCGCTCTGATGCCAATTAATGCAAAAGGGGGAGGGAGCAAGGAGAGAGAATATAGAAAAGAAAAAAAGGGATCAATAGAGAGAAGAGAGAGAAGAGAGAACTCAAAGGAGAGACAAAATAATAGTAATTTTTATTCAATCAAATGTGCGTACCAAATCAAATGAGTTGAGTTGCTATTTATAGGCCTTCACCCAACTCTAAAAACAAATGCATAAAAATCATAGATATTCTAAAATTAAATAAAAAGATAACAAGAACTGAAAAGATAATAATAAATGTTGAAAGATAACAATAAAACAAAATATACGTAATTAATATTAGAGCAAAATATCTTCAATTTTTGAATTTGCAATATCCTTGTAATATCTTAATTATTTATTTTTCTATTTCTTCCCTTCCCTATGAGTTTTCTCTTCTCTCTATTGAGCCCTTTCTTTCTTTTTTATATTCTCTACCCCTTCTCCTTCCCCATTCTGCATCACTCACACATCATGAACATATGGTGAGAGGTTAAGTTACAGGACCTATGTTTCTCATAGGAGATTCTATGAGTGCGTTTTCAAAAGAAAGTCTCTCATGGGCTTGTTGCCATGAGAAGTGATTTTTTTGTTGTTGCAAACATTAGAAATGAATTGATCACTAAAACATGCTGGGATTTTCCACGTGATGAATACAAATGCACGAACAATTAGTTAATGGTTCCTCTGCAAACATTGATAATAAAAGCAGCTATGCTAAAGAATGCTTAAGATATAACCACTGTCACCAATCACATTACACAGCCACATGGATCAATTATGGACTCTTACGAGTGTCCTTATGTTGTCACTAGTGCTATTAAGACTCCAAAAAGCTATTTTTAGCTAGTGATAAGTTGTGACTTAATTTTACTTTAAGGCATTGTGGCTATTTTTAACTAGTGTAACCAAAGAGCACAAGTCATGATAAGTGCAAAGTAATAAGAAAGTATTAGGGCTAAGTTGCATTTTTAACTAATTTTTTAAGGCACAGTGGTCACCTTACGGTGGCACAATGTCATTCCCCATGGATTAAAAAAACATGGAATGTTGCCTCTCATTAAATCTCCGTTATTTTGATCGTTAGGTTGATAAAGAATATTATAGAAAAAGTCTCAAAAAAACTACGAATAAGTTTTCTATAAAAAAATTATTGTTAATTAGGTTTCCAAAATTATAAATAAATGCGAAGAGATTGATGTTATTTCTTTCTTACGTAAAAAACCGAAATACTACTTTGACTATTCATTTTCACTAGTTACTAGGAGACCAACCTCTTTGCCAAAGATAACATTAGTGAGTAATTGAAAAACATTATTAGTTAATTTTATTTTAATAATATCTTATTAAAATCTTAATATTTCAATATAATACTAAAATATCACTGTGAGAATGCTACACTTTGGTATAAGAGTAAAGGTTCAAGCAAAGCCCTTATCCAAACAAAGATACCGGTTAAACAAGTCTTATTCAAGTGAACAGCCCGATTTTAGGCCTAGAAGCTTAAGAATAAGGCTAAATTAAGTAGCCTGGCCATTGAATCCATTGAAACAACATAAAAGTACCCTAAAAAGCTGGAATGCATGGCTCTTTAGGGACTCTGATCAAAAATCAAAAAATTTCTAGGGCCAAAGTATAAATACATTGAGTAATTATGGAATAACGCCTAGAACTAAAACATGAGTTGGTTACAGTATGGAAGAGTCCAAAATAGACTAAAAGGAATAGGTATAGGTATAGCTTAGGAGATCAATAATGGTGGGAACTAAGATTAGTCTTGAAGAATAATTACTGTAGTTGCTAAATTAATCAAAAGGAAAGTTATTTGATAATTTTATTCTCAAGTTTTAGCTTCAGAGAAAGATTGTTGTTAGATATCAAGGATCATAATAAATCTAAAAAGGCCTCGGTAGAATTGTAGTTAGACTCAAGATCTCATAAATAGATCCCACAATCGCATTAGACCTATAAATATATAGTAGAAATTTACTTACTCATTGAATACAATTATTCTCTAGAAAGATAATAACCAAGAATAATTTTAGAATTAATGCAAAGATAAGCCTAGGATGAATCTAGATAATTATTACGGAGAGTATACTTGACAAATCTTCACATGCAATTTACAAGTTAATATTTGAAGTTTACAACTATTTTAGAAATTCACAGCATGACTCCGGTTTATGTGATTTATAAGTGAGTATGCCTTAATTAAATTTGTAAATATTTTTTTCAAAATTTAGAAATCCTCCTTTCAAAATTCATAGCTTAACTAATAAATCCAAAATTCATAAAAGAATGTGTTTTTATATCAGATGAATTGTAAATTAAAATAGTGTGATAATTTGTAAATATTCCACCAAAATTAATAATTCATCTTTATGAAATTTAGAATTTATAAATCCATTTTTTCAGATAATCTAATGTAGCTTACATTCCATTAAATATAACCACAAATTTGACAGTATGGAGATAAGTGCCAAAATTTGAAAGTTGAGGGTGTGATTTTTAAACATCTAAAATGAGGGATTTTATATGTAATAGAGCTAAAGCTAATGAGTGATTTTCAAAAATTAATCTGTCTCATCCAAAAATAGGAAAGCCGATATCATTCATTAAATTTTCAACTTTCAACTTCCAAGGACTTTGCATGAATTGGAATGCTTTGCATGAAATCATAGCCCAAATATTTGTGGGCCAAAGAACAAATAAAACTCATTGTATTTGTATTTTTCCCTATAAAAATTTAGTCTTAGTTTTGTAATTATTAACTAATCAAGTTTTTCAGCTCAACCATATTTCATTTTCTTCTCTAGCTAGCTCTATATCCGTTGTTCTACTTCTACACTTTTGTTCCACTACTCTCCATGTATGAGATGATAGCCCTCTCTCCTGAGATCTTCCATTTTCTAGTACTTGGATTGAATGAATGGATACTGAAATTCAAATCATATCAATGCATGGATAATTATAATATACACACTTGCATCGAATTCATGATATATAGGTTATTAGGATAGAATTTCCCAGCCTCCTCCCAAAAAAAAAAAATTGTTACTATTATTTAATTTTTATGTTGATTAACATTACATTTTTCAATAAATGTTTGAGTTTTTAATAAAAATTCTATATATAAATATGTGTGTATTATTCTTGTGATAAATTTTTTCATTTTTTTAATATTCATTAGTCAAATTACAGAGTTTCAACATTATTCCTTTTAAAATTTAAACGAATTATGATTTTTTTTAAAAAGGAAAACCTGCACAGACTAATACAAATAATTGGCAATGATCCTTGGGTTTAGTGGCACTAGCCATGCCCTTTGGGGCACGGAGTTTAAATTTTTTTTTTTTGGCCAGTTGTTTAATTTTGGGTTCTGTGAAGTATTTCCCCAAGCGCTATACTTGCATCCAAAAATAAAATTAAGAAAGTGGTTATAGGTCTCTATCTCCTAATCTCAGTAATTGTATACAAAGCAACTTAGTTTGAATCTGAACTACTCCTATGTATATAACAACTTTGTTTTAACCGTAACCCTTATTATTTTGTGTTTAATTATCATATTATCGGTCTTACCATGGGTTCCTTTAATTTATATTTGATATTTATATTTGGATTGATATTAATGCAAAGAATTTAGGTGGGTTGACAACCAGCATAACCAAGGTCATGTTTGGTTCCAAGAATATGGATGGAATGGGAAAGGGAAAAGAAAAGAGATTTTCATAGAAACTTTCTTTCCTCACCCTGATCATGTTTGTTAGTTATGGCAAGGAACAAAGACCATTTCTTTTCCTATTGAATTGTTGGTACAAAGAAAAAGAAAACAAAATAATGACAAATGACGCATTTATCATTTACATTTTATTTAGTTAATTACTTGTAGACGGTGCTTGCAAAAAGAAGATATGTTTGTTTAAGGGCATAGCTTTTTAATTTTTTTTATAAACTAATTTAGCCAATTTATTTATGAAATTTTATCTAATTAAATATAATTTAATTCAAAAACCATTGGAAAAAAAATTAATTAACTAAAAAACATAAATGTAATTGGTGTAAAAAATTAAATTAATTTAAAACATGGTATAAAATTAATATAAAAACACTTGTTATACTTCTATAAAAAAATTGTTATGAACTATAAAATCAACAGTATAACAATACAACGCCTATTATAATTATAAAATATCACAAAGAAGTTTCAAAATATATAAACATGAGCCAATTAAATCTAAAATATCATAACTGATACTTTCAAATAAACCTTTGAACATCATCATAGAGTTCTAGTTTAACAATGTCAAACTAACCAAGTTCCAGAAAATAAATTATAGCATCTCAGTATATGAGCAACATCACATAGTTTCGATGCCAATGTATAAACGTGTCAAGGCTAATGTCTTAGAAGAGCTAAAGAATCACACCTATCTTCATCTCATTCTCATTAGGTATGGTGAAAATCCCAAACAGCAAGCTTTCATCCTTCATTATCTTCAAGTATGCAGCATTACGCTGTCCCAGAGTGAGGCCATCAGCTTTCATCATCCACTCATATAGTGACTCTTTAAGTGCATTGAGCCAAAGCCATTCCTTTTTTTTTTTCCTAGCACTTTCAAGATGACTTTTTGTTAAGTAAGCTAGTTCCCAAGAGGGGGTGAATTAGGTGTTAAATTTTTCCCAATGGAACATAGTAAAAACATTGTTTCAATAAACCACAATAGTTCAAGCGAGTTTGATCAAATGAAGTTTAGAGAGAAAAGCAAGACACAAGAAATGTAAACTAGTTTAGCCCAACCACTTGGCTTGCATACAATTCTCAAGATCACATTTGAGAGTTTTCACTAAAAACAAGCTTAACTGAATGCTCGCAATTTCAATTAAAAAAAAAATCAAGACTTATAGTCTTGAACTCTCACAATTCCCTTACAAAACTATCACCACAAAAAAATTTCAGTAAGATAAATACTCATTTAAGGAAAACCTTTCCTTAAGTTCACTCAATAAATGATGGAGAAAATTGAGCTTAAAAACTTTCAAAAGAGTAGACAGAATACAATTGACATGTTATAAACTAAAACTAATAGCAATTTGCAAATAATAAATGCACGTAGGTAGACAATAGTTAACGCACATATATTCTATTGTGCTCTCCACAAGTACACAGGTCATGTAATTAAAAGTGAGTGAAGTATCATTCCCATGGAGATTTATTTAAAAACAATGATCAAGCAAAAGATTAAGCAAATTCAATTAAGTTGAGTCAAACACAATTATAAGAGAAAGTCAATTTTACAAATTAAATTAAAATTCAAAAATAAGGAAAAACAAATTATTCACAAACTTCAAGTATGAATTGGGACCTAAGATTATTTACCCTCCTTGCATTTCATAACACCAAAATTACATCCTCTCATAAATGCTTTTAATGAAAATGAGTGCAAGCCTAGGGTTCTAAAGTTACTAAAACAAGCTCTCTCAAGTCTTGAGTAAGTGTTTAGTTAAGTTAATTTCCTATTCTCTTGTTGCAATCAAGAAAACCCAAGTTTAAGCTCTAACCCTAATGTGGTTATGTAAGGCTAGCAAGTATATTTCTATCTTAGTAACCAAACCATTTATTCAACATGCAAATTTTAAGTTCTTGCACTATTTTACATCCAAGCTAGCCCTCTTAAGCATCATCCAAGTAAACCCAATATCTAAATGGTGGCCAGTCACTTAAAAGCATTAAGATAATAGTTAAATAAACACACACACACACACATCGTTAATCACAAAAAGAGAGGAGGAATTTAGTGTTAATCCATGCAATGTTTTCAAATAATCCTAGAACAAAGTGTTTAGCTATTCATAATCATCCACAAGCTACAAACGAACAAAATGTTTGGCCCATTTCATATTACAAAAGAGGAAACAGAAAAGGAATAGAAAAACTAAATAAAAGGAGCTCCACATGTCTTCAAAACTCTAATCACTTGCCCCAAACTCTTCCAATGCCAAACTCTAGCACACCTACACTTCAAATGTGTCTCCAATTGTGAATAATGCATTTTGGGTCGAGCTAGCAACATACAAGTGCCCTACCCAATTAATTGTAGATTAATAAAATGCAGTATTTTTTTGACAGCGGCGAAAGTCATGAACAAAGTCGTGACTTTGAGATAACTTTAGACGCTTTTTCACTCTTCTCCAATTAACATGATAACTCCTTTTCGCATATGATTTCTTCATCCAAAAATCTTCCAAAAGTATCAACAGAGGTTCATAAATATATCTAATCAAACATAAGTAGTTCAATTGATGAACTATAGAACTTTATTAAAATTATCAATGTAGAATAATCACACTTGAATCTAAAATCTAATTCTCCTAATTCTTATATAAATTTTTTATTGGGTATTTCCTTATAATATGAGGGAGGTTTTTATATTAGAAAAAGAACTAGACTTTTTTGACTAATTTAGCATACTTATGTTGAATTCTTTTAATTTATTATTTTTAAACATTAATGAGATGGTGTGTTGGTGTATGTGGTAGTATTCGGCTAAAAAAAAAAAAAATTCATGTGGGTGTATGTTCAACACTATAGTAAGTAATTTTAGTAGTGTATATAACAATGTGAGATATAAGAAAAATATGTCCCATATATTGTATTTGATGAGATTGTTTTTTTGACAGTTTTTACGTGATCTAATAACAAAAATATACTGTTATTTTAAACCTATTATATATATATATATATATATATATCCACGAAAGTCTAAAGAATACTACAAGAAAATGTATAGGAATTTGTGCTATTAATTAGTTCTGATTTTACTTGCTATGTCGTATATAAGTTACTTGATTTTTGACTTGGTTGAATTAAATTATATGTAGAATATGGACCTGTAGGGATTGTTTCAACAAAACCAGATGTGTACAGCTATGGAAAAATACTAATGGACATGTTTACAAGGAAAAAGCTAACAGAAGATATGTTTGTCAATGGGTTAAGCTTGAAGACTTGGATAAGTGAATTAATTCCACATGCATTGATTCAAGTCATGGATTCCAGTTTACTACAAGGCAATGAACACGTTGGTAACATCTTGACAACTATGTCCACTGCTTTTGATTTGGCCGTGAATTGCTTTTCCAATTTTCCAACATAATGTTTTGTAGCATCATTAAAAGAGATCAAGGACATGTACTATGCGAAGAAGTCAAATTTAAAGAAATAATAAAATTCTTCATTCCTTGTGACTGTCCGATTAGAAAATGTTGGATGTAATACCTTGTGAAAAAATGGCGATAATATATTCTTCTAAACATACATAGTATAAGTTGTGAATTTGTAAAACTTGTTCGTTTTTATTTGTGATGAGTTGTAATAATTGTTGTATGACATGGATATTATGTGCCTTTTGATCAATGATATGTTGGGGTCCATATAATTAATTTTTTATAAAGGCATCCAAAAAAACAAAACAATTATATTAGCTTTACAAAAGAATCAATTTTATTAATACCAAGCAAGCAATTACACACACTAATAGCCAAAGCAAAAAAAAAAAAAAAAAAAAACATACACATACAGAGAAAAAACTAACAATACAACCTAAACACCAAAACCTCACATAAACCTAAAAAAACTTGCAATCTAGCTACAAACAGAAACCAAAAGAAACAAAACATTAACCAACACCAACACAAACACTACAACCATTAGTGTTCCCAGAGTCCTTATCCAAGTTACTAATTAAATCAACTAGCAAAATATCAGCTAAGAGCGGTGGTACTAATTCTAGCCACCCATTTGGTAACACCTCTCTATTTCCGGTAGCTGCCAACATATCAGCAACATGATTACCTTGACGTGCAACCAAGGAAAAATCAAGATCTGGCCTTTCATCAACTAATCTTAGAGAACAAACAACTACATAAAAAGTATGATTTAGCGATAAAATTTAACTAGAGATCATTCTTTCCTTGCTAAAAGCTTGAATAAGCAAGGAAATTAGTGTGAAATAATGAATTTGTAGCTTGAATTAAATTTAGCAAGGAAATTAACAAATTTCGGTTTATTCCTCTTTAAGTAGAGAAAAAAATTAGTAAAGCCCTGTTTATTTCTCTCTAATTAATGAGACATATTTTATTCTTTTTTAATTAGCAAGAAAAATAGAGAACTAATTAGGATTGTCTTTTTTATTCCTTGATAAAGAAATTAAATGACCAAAACAAATTTACAGATTTTTAATATTTTTAAAATGATCTTCAATAAGATAATACAATATATTAAAAATTAAAAATTAAAATTATAAGAAAAAAAAAATTAACTTGCAGTATAGTCATTTTAATTGAATCACTATCTACAAAATAGTTATAGCCATTGCGATTATATATATTCTGCTTTCCAATTATGCTCTGGGGGATTTGTTTCGATGGTATACATTGTTGCAGGATAATAATAGATTGCTCCCAAAACATTAATTTAATGATAATGAGAAATTTTTTTTGAAAGACGGGTTAAAATTTTGGGAAATTGGTTGAAAATTTTCTTTGAAATATGCAAATGACAAATTGGTATCTTGAAATATTATAATTCTTCTCAAGTTTCTAGAAACTTTTTTATATAAATAATTTTTGAAGAAATGACCAAACTACTCCCTATTGAAAATAAAAAAGTAATAGCTCTGCCCCTTAAAAAAGTAAGCATCAGTAACTATTTTAGTTTAAGTAATGATTATAATGAAACAAGCAATTACGAATTTGTTATTGAGACTACCTATTTGCAGAACAATTTTTTGTTCAGAAAAATAAAAAATAAAAAAACTTATTTGAAAATATGTTTTCTAGTATCTATTCTGAAAAACAAAAAATTAAAGTTAAAAGTTGTTTTAAATAACTAATCAAATTAGTCATCGATCTAGTTAAGGTTAAGAGTCAGGAGTTAGGGTGTTCAGTCAAAATCTAATCAGGAGTCAAACTAAAAGTCAAACCAAAATTAAATTGATCATAATAAAATAATATATTTTTCATTATATAGTAAATAATATATATTTTGTTAAAAAATAATGTAAATATGTAGAATTTATAATACATAGAATTTCTTTTCCTCATATTTTTATTTAGACATGTACCTATTGATGGCCTTGGAAATATCATCATCTTTTTCTCTTTTCAATGTGGAGCAGACGCCTGCATAATCACCTAACCTATTAAACCTTCCTTCACACATTGGGCCTTCACTCTTCATACATTGGATCTTCAACTCTTCATCTTCTTCCTTCTTTTTTCATCTACTTCCGTCTTCTTCTTTCTTCTTTTTTTCGGTGAGAAGCTGCCAGAGCCTTGGAGATGACAGTGTTCTTTGATAGCATAGTTAATTAATCTCACGTTCAGCAGTCTCATCAGAGATGAAGGTTTGTCTCAGAAAGAGCTATTTCTATAGCTTCCCATTGAGGATATAATCATAGATAACTCTAAATCTGGTTGATACTATTCTTTCTTCGTTTGCTAAAAAAGATAACCTGCCTAGCCAAGCCTGGCTCATGGGGTTGGATGAGATAATTTTGGGTCACCTAGGTTTACTGGAACCCAATGAAACCGCCAATCTAGGTTAAACACATGGGTGGTTCATCAATTGGATCGGCCAGTCCGGTCTAGTTTTCCAAATCATGACTAGAAATTTTTTCAGATATTTATTATTTTTGTCATGCAAAATTATAGAAAAGAAAGAAAATAATGAAAATTATATCAATAAAATGAATTATTTTTTCACCATTTATTTTACCAATTCAGATTTTTTTAAAATAATGATTCAAATAAATTGTTTTCATTTCTTATTTTTAAAATTTGTTCTGAAAAACTATTTTACAAATTTTTTTGAGAATATAAAAATAGAAAACAGAACCAAATAAGCCTACAATTTGTTTGTGCAAATTTTTGATTTACTGAAATTCAAGTGTTCTAAATATCAATAATTATTTTAAATTAAACAATGATTATGATTAAAATAGAACAAGTAATTGCAATTTTCCAATTGTCCAAGTATTTATTTGCATGGCAATATTTCTGTAGCAATCCCATAATCTAACGGAGCAATGTACGTAATCGACAGTCAAGTTGCATATGTTACAGCATGTGGACTGCAGATTCATTCATTATATGTTTGAAAATTGGAATAAGCTAAATTAAAGTTATTCATTTTCAAAAGCTTTTTGACTTTGATGAGTCATGTGGTTCAAGCGACTTTGTTTGGCGGTGTCCAATTTTCTTCCGAGGACTCGAATGAAAGTATGAGAAATACATTCTATCGTTATAAATTTTTATTCTCTATCTGCTAACAAAAAAATCATCAGTATCATCAATATATATTATAAAAATAAAATCAGGACGCAGTGTTGTGACACTTTTAATCTAGCCTTATTTTAAGTAAATACATAAGCATGTGATTAAGCACATGTGTACATGATTGTAAAAATCCCGTCTGATTATAATATCAACAAGGACAAAATTTCGGCGTAACTAATTGTTACCATTCAGATGGGCTTCAAATAATAAGTTTGAATTAATTATTCCTTCCCACCCTATTTATAAGATCATTTCATATTCTTTGGTCTTTAAAACAAGACCATCTTTCTCAAAATTTAATGTTTGTAATTCATTTTAAACTAGGTCCTTGTTTCTTTAATTCCTACCTTAATTGACACTCTTTCTGTTTTCAAATATAGAAGAAAATAATTAATTCACATAATTTAAGAAAATTGTTTAAGTATATAAACTATGTTTTAAATTAAAAAATTTTGGACTAAATTATCCCTATAATTAATTAAACAAATTTTTCTAATGAAAATAAATATTAACTTCATGAAGGACAATTTGAGAAAATTATAATAAATGCTTCTTGAAATTTATAGTATTGCACTTTTGCTTATAAATAAAAATGAATAGCCGGACACATTATAGTTTATCTTATATTTGAATATAAAGGAAGTAGCTATTATTCCCTCAGCCTTCCCTAATGAACTACTCTATCAATCAAAGGGAGATTTTAAAAAGTTCTAAATTAAATTGTCTTGGCATTTAATTAATTGTAACTAATTTTTTTAATATCATAAAAATGGTTAATAGAAGCAGGTAATGCAAAGAGGGCCGAAAAATATTGCAATTCAAATTTTGAATGTCTATTTGTTTGCTCTTGAATGACATTGGTAGTGAGGATGAGGAAGGAATTGTGACGTTAAAGAAGGCACCCTCACCAAACCAAGAGGTTAGTTTCACATAATGTGATAAATTAAGATTTAAATTTTTATTAGAATAGGTGTTTATATTTAGTGCTCGACTGTGTCTCAAACATAATAAATATGATTATCTTTAATAGGAGGATATTTATAAGTAAAAAAAAGAAAAAAGGAATGCCACTGGCCTCTAACCACACTTTCTACAAAAAATTATTAATTTATCAAAAAAAAAGAGACAATGGCCATGTTACCCAGTAGCATAAGAAATCAATATATCTTTAACAACTGTTCTCCAAATCCAATTCCCTGCTCACCATCTGGCTTGTCTCTGGCTCCGTGCAACGACATCCTTCATGAGCTGGCAAGGACATGTTAGCTATAGGTTGGGCCCATCAATTATAACAGATTTTTTTTTAATGTTATAAGAAGATGGATTCATAAATGTTGAGAACAACGTATCATTTTTGCTGCCAGTTAGTGATGATTTTTTTTTTTTAACTTTTCACACCTATAAAATGCCGAGCCTTAAATCTTCAGGTTCACATCCTCTTCCTACCTTCAATGGGTGTGGTGTGCACAGTGGTCATAATATCCTATGAGTTTTTTTGTTTTGCTCATTTTATAAATTATTTATTTCTTTTATATTTGTTCATTGTTCATTGATTCATTCTAGCTAACCAACATGTTTCTAAGTAAAAGATCCCAGCAAGTGTTGAAGGATGAGTCCAACGTATGACATGATTGACTCTTTGGACCCTTTGAAGGGTGGAAACAATGGCATTGTTGTTAAGGTAGATAGAGCGTACACTAGCCTGCTAAGCTTGCATGGAAATCTCTTAAGCTGAAGTATAATACAGAAAACCTGATAGTCATCATGCAAGATGCTTTTGTTGTGAGGGACTTAGGTATCATTGATGAATGGATCTTATTTGTTTAAATTTTTA
This sequence comes from Prosopis cineraria, assembly GCF_029017545.1. Classification (NCBI taxonomy): domain Eukaryota; kingdom Viridiplantae; phylum Streptophyta; class Magnoliopsida; order Fabales; family Fabaceae; genus Prosopis; species Prosopis cineraria. Next base: position 19,747,456 of record NW_026555339.1, on the reverse strand, counting down.
CTTCCTAAAATAAGTTAATATAGAATAGTATTGTTTATGTCATTGCAGGTAGTGTGTTCTTGACCAACTTTGTGAGTGCTAAAAGAGTTTTTTGTGACCCACAATTTGAAGTTCTGGCTCCTTTTCAGAAGGAGCTATTGGAGATGTTGAAGTGTACCTGACATTCGACAGTCCAAAGTTATGGTTGTGAGCTTTTTAGTAGCATTGTTGATGTATTAGTTTTTATTTGTGTCATGGAGTTTGTACCTGAAGGTTAAATTTTTTGTCAATGTATGTTTTATCCATCCATCCTTCCTTCCTACGGACTTGATGATCTCTTGATGTAGAAGGCCATAGTTATATTAGTTTATGTTATATTAATATAAATATAAATATTATATTGACATAATATTAAGATGTATTGATTTAGCATCTCCATGCCAAGTCAACGCGTTTTCTAAATGTGGGCGAGACACTAGCAGTGAAGGATTGATAAATATTAAATAATTAATAAATATGATAATTAATTTAAAGATAAAACAGTGGCTAAAATAAGCTATTATAACTCATCATATTAAGGACATTAATATAAGAACATTCTGATAGATTATATTTATAATCCAAATTAAATATGAAGAATTGTGTGATGGGAATATGAAACATTATAAGAAGGTGTGTCGATTTTATTTACTTTTTAAATTAATATGAAGATTTGTGTAATGGAAATATGAAATATGAAATATGAGAGATTTGTTTAATAATTTCATTCAGAACTAGCATTCCTCATGATAGTTTTAATGGAAATTTGTTGAATTCTTTTTGTCTCTTCGTCTAAATATCGGTATTCTTTTTCTCAACAGCAATCTAACAAAAAATGTTGTTTCATGCATTTTTATTGGTAAATTATGATACCATCATTTGACTAAAAGGATGAGTAATGCCTGATTGGTAATGACTTTTTCTAAGTTTTTTTACCAGCGACTATTTCTAAGTTTATGGCAATTGCCTGATGGGAAAACCGTATCATTAAACATTGTATTTTTGAACAGTGTGTTAGCCTTTCCTTTATACACGTTACCCAAACAGGTCTATCATAATGAAATAATAGGTATATAGCCATCTTATATAGGTGGACCTTTTAGATATATAATATTTCAAGATATATTAATTAATTATGTTACAAAAGTAGCTGATTGTCATCCTGTCAGATTTGGTGAACGTAAACTTTTTACTTCATAAACACGATACGTAAAATGCATAACATTCAACATGACATAATAAATATATACGTTAATAACCATGTAATAAAATAACATTTTTATTTTGGCACAAATCCTAACGCTTCCCCCAATTAAGTGCCTAATGGCAATGAGTTGAGACACCTGCCTTCACCTGCCATTCCTGGATTCCTTCAGCTATTGTATCATTGTATTCTTTGAAAGTTTGAAGGTTGGTATGTTAAAGGTGTGATCTTCAAGTACGTTCCATCCCAGAAATTGAAAATAACCAGCAATAGACATGCAGTGGACGGCTTTTTCATATGCAAGTATGGGATGAATGCTCTTAATTCTTGGAGGCATACGCTTGATGGTAAGAAGTGGTTATGTTCAGCTGCTTCCCATCTCATATGTAGGAAGCCTAAGCTTCTTATTATTACATATATCATTCTTACATAGTTAAACATTATTGTATTGAGGCCTTTGATAGAACACTAAGGGATATTATGCATTCAAACCATCATTTTGGTGGTAAGTGTGTTATTTTGTAAGAAGTAATTTTCTTTGTGCTTTATTTTGTAATTTTTCCAACATTTCTTCGATCAGATTTTTATATCTGTCGTGTAAGGAAAGAAAACAGAGCATTATCACTTCTTACTTCTCCACCGACGTTGTGCTCTTCTTCCTTCTTCACTGCCGAACCCTCCCTTCTCCTCCTTCTCGGTCATGTTTCCTCGTTCCTCACCATCGGTCTGTGTCGTACTCACTGCTGCACTTTTTTCCATGTTCGTTCATCCGTTGTAGCTGGTAAGTAGCTTTATTTTTCTCTCTCTGTCGTTGCCCTCTGCTTCATCATTGGTCCGAGCCAGCATGTGTGTGTGAGTGCTCTTCAATTTCCTTTCTTCTTCAGCTGCTGCTGCACGTCTTGTATGTATGTGTAATAAGCTCAATTTTTCCTTGGTTGGCCGGCAATTCTGTTCTTCTTCTCTACCCTCTTATAGCCATTGTAAAAGTGAGCCTTCAAACCATTATTCTTTGATTTTCTTGACCGTGTGTGGGTAATTAAGTGAACAAGGTTGCAAACTCTTCTCTTGTGCGTGCTGTAGTGGTTGTTGCTGTGAAATTTCTCTTGCTTTGTGCTGTCATATATGCTTGAACGTAAAAAGGGAAAACTGATTTAGGCTGAAGTTTTTGTATAAAGAACAAGAAGATGATGGTGTGAATTTGAGTTTTGGTTGAACTTGATCTGATTATTTGATGCTGATAAATTTTTAGGAAATGAAATTGATGTGGACGATGTTGGTGTTAGTTTAAAGATTAATGCCCATAGGTATTCAATGAAATGCTTGTTTGAAAAACTTTGCTTAATTTTGATATTTTCCTGAAATTTTATTGATTATTGTGAGAAATATATTTTGTATGGGTGTTATTGATCTATAAACTTATTTTGAAGGTTGAAAAGAAAATTTGATTTACAAAATTAATATGTAATTATTTGAATTTTTGAGAGTGGATGGTTGTTGATTAAATTATTATAGGAAACAATTATTTTGTATAATGAAGGTTGAAGAAAGAATTAGAGGAATTGTTTTCAACATGGTATTTGATTGATAATTTAAAGGGTTATCGAAGAGCTTGTTAATAAATTTTTCTTGCCTATTACAAGAAGGAAAATTATAATGACATCAAGATAGTTGGTTTGTATGCTAGATTATTTGGGATACTATTGAAGTAAGCAAGAAATTGAGAAGGTCTTTAGAATTCTTGATGACTTTCAGGTGAGTGAGTGGCGTTCCGAATATATATTCAGTAAGGTATTTATAAAAATTTCTTTATTTGAATGTTATTATTATTTCTTTGTAAATTGTTCACATATTCTTGTTAATCCTATTTTCATATTAATAGTATTATTTCTCATAAACAGTTTAATTATTTAATATCACATTGATATAAAATTTTTATTACAATGATTTGTATATGAAGGAAATGATAACAATTTTAGGCCATGGAAAATGATAGTTGAATAATATTTGAAAGTGAAAATTTTGAAACTATTTTTCTTTCTCCATACACACTTGATTTTAATATGGGGGACTGAGTTGAAAATGCTAGATGCTAACGACTATTCCGTTAGCCCTTGGCATACCATGGTACACCTAGCTAGCAAGGTCTTTATGGGAGGTGTTAGCCCCATGCACAGGCCAACCTTGTTTGATTATTTTTGAGCATTGTACTTATGCTTGTTTTCATAGGTTTCATGCTTGTGCTTATTTCGTCGCTCTTGCTGCGCTTATTTTATGGCTTTCAACCTTGTTTGATTAGTTACTTATTCTCATGGACTGTGTGTCCATGCTCGATTAGTTACCCTTGTGGACTGTGTGTCCACACTTACTGTTCGTTCTAAGAAAGCCCTCCTAGATTTAAACTTAAAATTCATTATTTTTATATTATTTCTTTAAAAGCATTCTACCCACCATTTCTTGAAACTTTTATATTCTATGAACATTATAAATTTTGATAAATTACTTTATCTTATTAACATTGTTTAAATTCATGATTGTATCATTGAAAAAACTTGTTGTCTATTATTATTATTAGTTTAAGTTCATCTTTCATTATTTCAAAAATTTTAAATTAAATTTATTCGTTAATGTCTACATATATTTATATGCATGTATATAATTGGAACGCTACTCATCGACAATTACTTTGGTCTCAGTTAGTGTAGCTGACTCTACACCTTTAGCAGATCATTCAGAGGCCTTTTGCTTTTTTGGAAAAAAGGAGGCACATTGTGATTATTATATTGGTAAAACTATATATTGTATTTTGTAATCATAAATTAGTACTCCACGTACACCATAGTTAGGTCTTAGTCTTATTTAGTTATTAGGTAAATTGCTAGGATGGAGCTAGTCTCCTTGCTGGGTTGGTTGTTAGGTTCTATTGTTGTTGTGAAAATTTTAAGAGGTCTAAATTATAGGAAAGGCTCTGCCAAAATTTTTACAAAACATTTAAAACTTTACAAACTTTATTACTATATTTAACTTACATATATCGATATTTTAGCTTAGTTCCTGATCAATCAAGGCTTATGGGATATGAGTTTATCTCATATTTTATGCCGATCAGACCCTTAGTATTAGGGTGTGACAATAATATCTTGACATCCCCCCACAAATGAGAGGGTGAACCTTTGGACAACTAGAGTTTATCTCTCAAACAAAGAAACCAAGTGTGTGACATTGCTTTCGTGAAAATATCTGTAATATTCTCAGATAAAGGAACATATTGAACAGTGAATTGCCTATTCATCACTTTATCACGAACATAGTGCACATCTAATTCGATGTGTTTTGTCCTTGCATGGTATATTGGGTTCAAATGCTAAAGCTGTAGCACTCATGTTATTGTACCAAGCCAGGGGAATTTGTTTGATTCTTAAACCAATTTCAGAAATTAAGGACTTTAACTAGGACAAGATCAGTTAAAGCCCTATATTTTGATTTGGTACTCAACCTAGCAGCCACCTTTTATTTCTTCCCTGACCAAGCAATTAGGGTATTCCCAAAGAAGACGCAGTGGCCTTTGATAGATTTTTTATCATCAATGCATACAACCTAGTTTGCATTAAAAAAACCCTGTAAATTCAGGCAATGACATGGTTTGATGTGTAAGGTTAGATAGACTATGCCTTTCAAATATCTAAGTAATATCTTTATAGCTTGCTAATGTTTATCTGTTGGATTTTGTAAAAATTGACTGAACTTTTTTACTATGAACATGATGTCTGGTCTGGTGTTTACTAAATATTGTAAGGCCCCAATCATACTCTTGTAGTTTTGTAGGGTTGGCAAGAGGGATACCATCATGAATTGAGAGATTATTATTAACTACCATGGGTGTAGGCACTGGTGAACAATTTTCCAATACACATTTCCTCAAAATTTGAAGAATATACTTTTCTTGCTTGAGATACAACCCTATAGAATCTCTAAATGCCTTTACTCCAAGAAAAATGATGAAGTTGACCCAAGTATTTTAAAGGGAACAGGGCAATAAGTTCTTTAATGAAAACTGAAAGCATATGAGAATTATTGCCAGTAATTATAATGTCATCCACATAGACAAGACAAAATATGATATTATTCTTTAATTTAAGGAAAAACAGCAAACTGTCACACCTTGAATGAGTAAAATTCCATCCTAACAGTGTTTTTCTAAGCCTATCGAATCAAGCTCTAGGAGCTTGTTTCAATTCATATATAGCTTTACTTAGGAGGCATATATAGTTAGGCATACATAGGAAATGCAGCGTTGTAAAAGGCTAGAGAACTTCTTAACATGCTATTTACATTCTGCACCAGAGAGAAATAAACCCTAAGCAATTACTTCCTCTGTTTTTTATTGATAGAAAAACTATCACTTTTAACTTGTATTTTTTTATAAGAAAAATCATATATTTCAATGAGTATTTATTACAAATTCTCTAAATCATTGTTCATAATTTACTTTAATAAAAAACAATTAATGCATTTTTATGTTGATTAAAAAAGAGTATTTTAATTCAATTGTTTGTTTTCACAGGGAGTAAGATGTTAGCCAATTTGTTATTAGTTGTGCTTTTGGTTTGCATTAAGTTATTTATGATCCCATCAATCTCTCTTTCTCATGTGAAGTCACCTCCAAAGTAGAAGCCACCCACTATCAATTAATTAGCTGGTGATCATGTTCATCATTGAAAACCTAAATAATACTTATGTTGTACATTTGTGTGTGTTGGAATAAGAGTGATTTCTACTCGTGTAATGCTCCTTTTTGAGATATCATCAACAAGTACTACGTGCTCGTGTGTGTATACTCCCCGTGTTATGAAATCATTGTTGTTTCATAAATTCATTGATGCTAGTTGATCATATTCTTTTCCCAACTATTATACTCTCATTTACTACATTGATTCTATATAAGTTATTTTTAACTACTTCACTAAAATAAAAGAAAAGAAGTTGAATTAATGATGTTTCTGGAAAAAAGCAAGACAGAAAGAAATTGACTTATATAAAGGGTAAAATTAAAAAAATAATTAAAAGTCCATCTTTTTTTTATAAAAAAATTTGCAAAAGCCCTCTTCTTCTAATATTTCCTTTCTTCAACACTTGAACTGTATATAATGCATTGGGGCACCAATTTTTGGGTTTGGTAACGTTCTTCCTCAAGCTTTATGCATGCTTCAAAAAAATTAAGGAAATGGTTGTATGTTCCTATCTCAATTCTTGTGAATAAAACAACCTAGTTTCAACCTTAGCTCAAATGTATTGAACAACGTTTGTTTGAATCTTAGCTCTTATTTTTTTAATTAAATTATTATATCACAAGTTTTATCAGTAGTTTCCTTAATATTTTATATTTGATATGTGAGCTGATATTAATGCAAAGAATTTAGTTGGCCACATCCTGTAAAACAGGAAGGGGAAAATGGTAAGAGACAGAAGAGAAAAAGAAGTGGGAGAGAAAAAAACATCACCCATACTATTAAGTTCTATTCTATAATACTCAAAAACTGTATATAAATGAAAATTCTAACCCTATTTATAAAGTGCTAAAACTAATAAAATAATATATCTAAATTCCAAATCTAATTTAAAAAGATATCAATAGGATGATGATACCCTATTTTACTCAGCACAACTAAATCTTATTGATCGTTAGTTGACAAAAAAAATTACAGATTACCTAAAAACTGTAAAGAATTTAATCAATATTAATTTTTTGTGATTTATAAATTTTAGATGAATATTTATAAATAATAATATTTAAATTATTAAATATTAAAATATGTAATATTTTAACAATATTATTAAATTTCATTTTAACAATTTTTAAGATGCCCAACATGTATAAAAAAGAAGTTTAGAGGAAAATTAGTACTAAAGTACATGGTCAGAGTTTTCCTTATCATTGTATGTGGGCACCATGCACATACCATATTAGCAAAAAATGGCAAAGTAAATGGTGACTAACAAAAGGGGTTTTTGCTCCGTGAAAAAACGGTTCAGGAGAAAATTATCCTACTTATTAGTATAGGATACACAACACTCTTCAAAAATAAGTTCATGTATGAAAATGAACCTTAGCCCTTAATGTTATAAATGGGATCCAACTTGCAACTTCCTATTTACAAGGGAGCTTTCATGTAACAAAGCTATAAGATGATTGGCTTGTGTTGTGTATATATATATATATTATCTCCCTCTAGACCACAATATATGGTATTTTTTAGGAGCCTTGTTTGGTTCATAATATAGGGCATTAGACAATTTTTATAATTATTTTTTAATCATGCCCCTACTTCATTTATAGTCTTTTTTTAAGACAATGCAATGAAATTTAAATGGTCATTATTAAGACACTTACATAAAATATTTAATGAAAGTATAATTGAAAGGATATAAACTATTTTAAGAGATTAATATTTAACCTAGTTTTTTAAGAGCTGTGAAGTAGTTTACGATATCTTATACTATAGTCTAAAGGCAGTATATATACTCTAGGTGTAGAAAGCACGTATGAAGGAGTGGCGTTCCATAATGTCACAATTCCAAAGTTGTCCTCACTACTGATGTCATTGAAAGTTGAACAACTTAGAATTCAAAATTTGAATTTCAAAGCTCCTTTTGGTCCATTTTAAATTAAATGACACTATTAACTAATTTCATAAGATTAAGAAAATTAGTTCTGATTAGTTTAATGTCAATCTCGTTTATAATTTTCCAAAATCATCCTTTGATAGATAGATTAGCTCATTAGAGAAGGAAAAAAGGATGGAAAATCTATCAATCATGCTATGAGTTAAAGAAACAAGGACATTTTTTTTTGTAAAAAAATTAGGTGATCTGGGTCTTGGGAGTTCACCAGGGTCAAGAAATGCCTCTAAACTCATGGAGTGCTTATAGTGATATTTATTAATCACTCTCCTTGTGCGTTATGGGCATCTATTGGCAAGGACATTTTTGAAAATGAGTTATAAATGTTTTATTAAATTTTGTAAAGGGCCCTGATTTAAGGATCAATGGATGTGAAATTGTAAATAGGATTGAAAGGAATAAGTAATTGTAATTAAGGGGAATGTCAAGTAAGGATCTCAGAAGAAGATTAATGCCAAATTAGGATTCAGAACTAAAGTTCCTAATTCAGTACTATTTGTTCCATGTTTTAGTACTAAAAATATTTAAAAATATTAATTTGACATTAATCTTAACTCTTAACTTATTATTTGGAACCCAATATTTGAATGATAGCAATTAATTTTATTGAAATTTGACAACATAGATATAATATATATTCAGATGGATATTTAAAATCAAGTTCTCACTTGATTATGCTAAAATTCTACACTCAACATAGCATTTTCAAGTAAAGCACAATTTTATTGTGGGCCAAACAACAAGAAACATTAAGCATGGAGCAAAATCAACATAATAAATTGATTTAGTACAAATATGAATTTTCAATGCATATTTTCTAAGAAATTGGACATAGGTAGTGCAATTACTAGATAATAGAGGTGAAGAGGCAGGGAAAAAGGAGGGGGGGACAAATATTGGTCATATATATATAAGCCACATTTCAGGAAAAATTGGTAATCTTTATTTGTAAATTGCTTTGAATAAAAAAAATGGACTTTTAGTTATTATTATTTTTCAATTGTACTCTTTTTATCAGTCAATTTCTTTAATTTCTTTCTTCTTTTTTGCCCAAAAATATAAATAATTTAACTATCTTTCCTTGATTCTAGTGAATTAGTTAAAAAAGACTTGTATATAGAATAAAACATAGTAAATGAGAGTATAATAATTGGGAAAAAAGTTGATCAACTAGCATTGAATTTCTTAAACAATTTCATAACACAAGGAGTATAGACACATACAAGTGTACACAATACTTATTCATGATATCCCTAAAAGGAGCATATTACACATGAGTGGAAAGCATCCTTATTTCGACATACATACACACATATAATGAAATATTTATTTAGGTTTCCAACAATGAAGATGATCATAAGCTAATTGGCAGTGGGTGGCTGGCACTTTGAAGGTGACTTGTATTTTGGTGGAATCTCATCATGTGCTTCAATTTTAGGCTCATTCTCTAGAGTGCTTAGCAGCTTGACTCTTGGTGGAAAGTTGTTTATTGGCGGTGCTTGGAGAGGTGGTAGTTTTGAATTGTCGGTGTGGTGTTAGTGTAGAATCTCCAGTAGATTGAGGCCATTTGTGTTGGTTGATTGATGGCTTCACATGAGCAAGAGAGATTTGGGATAAAAGAAGCACAACTAATAACAACTTGGCAAACATCTTAATTGATTAGGGTTTTATTTCTCTCTAGTGTATAATATAGATAGCATGGTTGGGAGTTCTCTAGCCTTTATATATGTTGCAACTTGCAAATTTCCATGTTGTCACTAACGTGTTTGAAAAAGCTTTTAAGGGTCATAGCAGTTATTTTTAATGCTGAAGAATGAAGCAGGTATTGATCAACAAGTCGAGATTCATGAACCTTGCATGGTTGGACCCATTTTAATTAAAATAATATAAGATTTAAAGAATATGTATGCAAGATAAAAATATTCAAGACAATATTTATTCATGCATCTTATAATACATGGCAAGTTTATGATTAATCCCACCAACATTATAATACAATACTACTTGTTTTCATCACAAATTACCAAGATTTACAAGATATTTTAGCCTAAACCTTTTAATTTCATATATAATTAGTGTGAATAATGAACTTTTTTAAACTATGTGATTTTAGTTAAAATTTGCTTATATTTGAAAACGAAGGGAGTATGTCACATTAATTGTGTAACAAATTAATACAAGCTTCTATTATTAATAAAAATTACCAATGAATCATATATATATATAACACTAGAGAAAACCAATCACAAGACATATAAAAACATAAAATTATATTGTTTTGGGCCATTGAGATTTTAAAAAAGTGAAAAATTGTTTCTTGATCAGTTTTATCAATTTTCATTGTTTTGACTAACTCTGTCTGGGTTAATTCACTTTTCCTCTTGTTCTTATGATTAGTTGGACCTGCTCTTATTCAATTCTAACAACCATGGTATTATTTCAAAGCCAGTTGCTGACCTATTTGGATTGAAATTGAAGTTTGGGTGGGGAGAAATTTTGATTCCATTTTTTTCATTGAAGAGTTGGACATATTAGAATTCAAAATTTGAATTTCAATACATACTATGTCTGTTTTATAAGAAGGCCTTGCAACTATTTTCATGAGATTGAAATAGTTACAGTTAGTAAATGCCTGAATTTTTTTTTATTTACAACTTTTTAATTTTTCATAATATTCTTTAAATGGTATATTATTTTAATAAAAATTGGTCCAATCATGGTCAATACCAACCCAACCCGATCAGTTAAATACCTCCTTAGTTCTTACTTCTTACAACATTGATAATAATTGTTATAATTTGATCTAGAAAACTTTTTAAAACACGAGATCGAAAAAAACAATATAGTGACTAGAATCAATCAATGACATCACCAATATTGACGATCATGGTAATTGTAACATTATAAAAGGCCAGAGAACTCCCAACCGTGCTATCTGCATTCTACACCAAAGAGAAATAAAACCTAAGTAATTAAGATGGTGGCCAAGTTGTTACTAGCTATGCTTGTGGTTTGTGTTGAGTTATTTCTGATCCTATCAATCTCTCTTGCTCATGTGAAGTCACCTCCAAAGCACAAACCATCCACCCACTGTCAATTAATTAGCTGATGATCATGTTCATCATTGAAAACCTAAATAATGCTTATATGCAATGCTCCTTTCAGGGATATCATGAATGAAAAGAAGAGAAGTTAAATTATTGATGCTTCCGGAAAGAAAAAACAAGAAATAAAGAAATAGACTATATATGGGGTAAAATAGAAAAAAAAAAGATTAGAAGCCCATTTTTTTTAATAACAATGTCCTGCTCTAGGTAGCTCAATATCTGTATACTTATACTGTCCTACTCTTCATGTGAGAGCCATTTTCTTCTGAGATCTTCCATTTCCAGCCAGTCCTTGATTCCCTTTCTTTTCTTCATATGGCAACGTTGTTTGGATAGGCATTCCTGCCTCCTCTTAAATAAAAAAAAAAAACTTGTGTTTACGATTATTTTACTTTATTGTTTAATTTTTATATTGACTAACATTTTTTTAATAAATGTTTGAGTTTTTAAATTTAATTGTTGTTATTATTGTGATAACTTTGTATTTTTTTTAATATTTATTAGTCAAATTATGAAGTTTCAACATTATTCCTTTTAAAGTTTTAATGAAATGTATTTTTTGTTTGAAAAGGGATAGCTACACATATACTAATAAAAATAATTGACATTGACCCTCAGTAGTGTGGTAGTAGACATGTATGTGTTGTGGCACCGACTTTTGGGTTTGGTAACGAACTTCCTCAAGCATTATGCTTGCTTCCAAAAGAAGGAAAAAAAAAAAAAAACCTTGCACAACTTAGTTTGAAAATTAGCTCCAATTTATTCAACAACTTTTGCTTGAATCTTGGCTCTTATTAATTTTTGTTTAATTATTATATCAACAGTGTTACCGTTGGTTCCTTAATATTTGATATTGATATATGAATTGATATTAATGCAAAGAATTCAGGTGGTCAGGTGAGGCATAGCAAGAAGGGGAAAAGGGTAAGAGAGAAAAGAGAAAAGGAGTGGGAGAGATAAAATAGAAGGAGAGAGAGACAATATCACCAATATTATTGAATTCTATTTGACAATACTTAAAAGCTATATATAAATGAAAACTCTAACTTTATTTATAGACTTCTAAAAATAATAAAATAATATATCCAATCCTAAATTAATTTAAAAGATATTGATAGGGTGACAATATTCTATTTTTTTATTATAATTAATATAATTTACTAATTGTTAGTTGACCAAGAAAAATGCAGATAACCTAAAAGATTTAAAGAACTTAATCAATATTAATTTTCTATGATTTATATTTTTGGATGAATATATTCATAAATAATCATATTTAAATTATTAAATATTACAGTATTTAATATTTTAACAATATTATTAAATTTCATTGTAGCAAGTTTTTAGGGTTTTCAATGTTCCTAGAGGATGTTTGCTTCTTAAAAAAATGGTTTGGGGAAAATTGTCCCATTCATTTGTACAAGATGCTCAATGCTCCTCAAAACTAAGTTCATTGACAAAAATAACCTTAATGCTTAAAGCTATAAAATGAGACCCAACATGTGACTTCCCATTTATGTATAAGGGAGCTTTCATGTCTCAAGGCTATAATACTATTGGCTTGCTTTAGAAATATATATATATATATATATATATCCCTCTATTAAAAAATATAAGGCATTTTTTGAGGATTTGGATGTTAAAAATGTCATTTCAAGCATTTTTAGTCTTTCGAGGTGTAATTATTACATTTTTGTTCATAAGTCCCCTATTGATGAATAACTTTATAATTATTGTAAGATATTTAATAGGGGTAATATGGAAAAATAGGGTTAGTTGAAAGTATCTAGGTAACTACTAATGAGGGTGAGATTCAGTTAAAAATGCCTTAGATTTTTCTATGGAGGGAGTATATATATACTCTGGCCAGATCACAATGTAAGGTATTTTCTAGAAGCCTTATCTGGTTCATAATATCGGGCATTAAATAATTTTTATAATTATTTTCAATTACTCTTACATCATTTTTTTACTCTTTTTTAAAATGATGCATTAAAATTTTATTTATCATTATTAAATACTTATATAGAGTATTTAGAGGATATAATCAGAAAGGTATAAAATATTTGAAGAAATTAATACATAGCCTAACTTTTTTTCCGAAGCTGTGAAAAAAATATTTGAAAAAATTAATATTTGACTAACATTATACTTTCATTATCAATTTCAAGTCAAGAAGTGAGACATCATGGAGGGTGTTGGCCACGTCAAGCACAAAATGATACTTGACATCGTTTTAACGACTCGATCTAAATCAATCAGAATCACTTCAATGTCAGCTGTAATGTTGTGCTTCGTTGCCATAACAATCATCTCTTGCATCTCTCTATTTACCAAAATATACACTTCAATAGATATAAACTTATTTCAATGATTTTTTTGATGATTCAAGAATCACTTCAGTCAACGCTACTTAAATGTACAAGGATATTTTAGTCTAAACATTTTAAATTTTAGATATAATTATTATGATTAACTTTTTTAAATTATGTGAGTTGGTTAAAATTTGTTTGTATTTGAAAACAGATTGAATATGTGACATTAATTTTATAATCCAACTACAAAATATAATTAGGTTCCATTATTAACAAAAATTACCATTGAATCATCATATATATATATATAACACAAGAGAAAAACCAATCACGAGACATATAAAGCATAAAATAGCATTGGTTTGGGATATTGAGATTTTAAACAAACGAAACAAATAAATTCTTGATCAGTTTTTACCAATTTTCATTGTTTTTGATTGATTGTATAGTGGTTCACGTTTCTTCCGGTTCTTAAGATTGACTGGGAACTATAAGCTAGTTATTGGTTGGACCAAACAACACAATTCGATTCTAACTATCTAGAGAAATTTTGATTTAACTTTGCCATTGAAGAGTTAAACAGATTGGAATTCAAAATTTGAATTCCAATACTTCTTGTGTCTATTTTATATGAAGCTAGCCCTTGTAAACTATTTTCATGAGATTAAAAAAATTAGTTACAATTAGTCAATTGTCTGCAAAAAAAGTTTAATTTACACCATTTCAAAATCACCCTTTGATTGATAAAGTAGTTCATTAGGGGAGGAAGAAAAGATGGAAAAGCTATCAATCAAGCTAAGAGTTAAAGAGAGACAAAGTATTTTTTTAAATGAGTTATAAATATTTATTAAATTTTGTAAAATTATTGAAAAACCAGTCGGTATGATCTTAAAAGTAAGAGTAGAAGAGTAATTAATTCAAATTATTATTTGGAGCCCATTGATTGATAACATTTAATTTCAAAAACACATATATATTGTTAAAAGCTAAACCTTATCTTGTATTTTTTTTTTTAGTTTTCTTATAAATTTAACAAGCTCAATTTTTAACAACACATACGTGTTTGTACATGATAATATTGGATGTAAAACTGATGGATCCTTATTATGATAATTCTCTTGATAGGCCTTAAATGTCATTCTTCCATTAATTTTTACCATCATACACATGCTTATATATTTAATTACTTAAAATAAGTAGTTCAATGTGCTCTCTTCTAATATGTTAATCTTTTAGGATAAGCCATTCCTTTAGACTTGTGCTCATAACATTAGTGCTTTTCGTGAATGGTTGATATCACAGCAATGACTACTCACATAAGAGATTGAGTGAAATGTTATGGAGTGAAGCTACCAAGTATGTCAACTCTCGAATAAAATGGCATTGTTGAGTTCTCCATTGAGGCAAGATTTGACTAATGAATATTTAGAAAATGAACATGCTATTGCAAGAACACAAGTTTAGAAGTAGAACAATGGATAAAGAACTAGCCAAATAGGAAATGAAAGATGGTTGGACTGAAAAAATTGATTAATTAATAATCCAAACTAAGACAATTCTCATGATATGAAAACTCAGTTTTATTTGTTCTATGGTGCAAAATATTTGGGCAATGATTCATGGAAAGAACTTTTATTTTTGGAAAAAGGACAATAAAATCCCTCTAAATTATATAAATGACAGTCTGGTCTCTCAAAATATCATAATTGTACTGAATTCTCTAAGGACTTTTTTATCATTAATGAATTTATATAAATGACTAAATTTTCCTTGTAGCAATACCAAGAATTTGACATGGTAAGTTGTAATTTGCTATTACATTGTTGTAAATATAAAAAAGAAATTGTGATTATTTAAACAAAACTTGTGATCATCACTTGTTATTTCTAACACTTGTAGCAATATCAAAATTTGATATGCGAAGTTGTGATTTGTTGTTGGATTGTTGCAAATATAAGAAAAAAGTTGTAATTATTTAAAAAAAATTGTGATCATTTTATTTTCAACAAGGGTAAGTTGGTCTTTATATAAATTCATTATTGACAAAAAAAAAAATCCTTAGAGACTTCAATGGAATTATAACATTTTGAGTGATTAACTTATCATTAATTTATATAATTTAAAGAGATTTTATTATAATTTTTTCTTGGGCCAATTCATGCAAAGGATTTAGAAATTGAAAGCTTAAATTTTAATGAATGTTTTTTGGTGTTTGAATTTTTGGAATGTTTTAATTTTTTAAAAAGGCCAAAATACCCATAATATATCTATCTTAGCTTAAGCTCTATTGCAAATAAAATCCCTCATCTTTAGATGTTTAAAATCACACCTTGAACAATCAGATTTTGACACATATCTCCATACTGTTAAAACGGTGGTTATATTTAATGTAAGCTACATTATATTATCTAAAAAAATATTATTTATAAATTGTAAATTTCATAAAGATGGCTCATTAATTTTAGTGAAAAACTTATAAATTATCACACTGTTTCAATTTACAACTCAATTTACATAAAAAAAACATTCATTTATAAATTTCAGATGTATTAGTTGAGCTATGAAATTTCGAGGGAGGACTTATAACTTTTTAAAAAGATGTATAAATTATGACATACTCACTTATAAGTCACATAACCACTAGTTAAAATTGTGAATTTCTAAAATATTTGTAAACTTAAAAGTTGACTTGTAAATTATATGTAAAGATTTGTCAATGATACTCTCTCTATAATAGTTATATAAACTCAACCCAAGTCATTATCCTTGTATTCTAAAATCATCATTGGTCATTATCTTTCTAGAGAACAGCTATACTTTATGACTTAGTAACTTTTTATAATGTCTAGTGTGGTGATGGGATCTATCTATGAGATCTTGGTTTCAAACTATGTTTTCACTGAGCCTTTTTCAGATCTACTGTGACCTTTGTGATCTAGCTACAATTGTTTTCAACGAGACTAAAGACTTAAGGTAAAGTTATCAGGTAACTTGGTTATTATTCTGTGAAAAAATAATATTTTTTACATCATTTTTATTCCTTTCGACATTATTTGGATTTATTAAACTTAATATGTAATTTTGAAAATTTTTGGAATAAACATGTAAATAATAATAATTTTAGAAGAATTAATTTGAGCATACAGTCAAGCGTGTCAATTCCAAATTTCCTATTTTATTTATTTTTATTTTTCACATGCATTATCATACATCATGTATATATCTAGTTTAGTCTTATTTTGATCTATTAATTCTTTTTTGTTAGTTTTATTTTTCCAGTATTCAAATAAATTTTCATAAATATTTTTTCACGCTCATAAACTTGACACATCCTTAAACATACATACACTAATACCACTTTAGAGTACTTACACACTTGACACAACTTTGTCACATTTTTCTTACCTTGTCAACCAAGGCTTAATGATTTTGGGATTCTTCTCCAGGACGTCCTTTTCGAAAAAATTATCATCATTCTTCTTTCATAATTTTTTTTGGGGGAATTGACTTTGGCATTTTTTTCCCACTTCTTCACAGCTTCTTTGGCTCCCAGATTATGGCTCTCTCTCTCTACTTTGGTCACTCTCCCCTCCACATCTATTTATCCAGCCGTCCAAATCAAGATCGGACTTCACCGTTGTCTTCATCACACTGCCCGCACTAAAACCGTACTAGAATCATCAAGTTTTGCCGAAAATTCTACTATGCGAAATTTCTCCCCTGGTGCCATGGCCGTGAGAATTTGGATTTTTAATGGAGTCTTGATGAGGCTTTCCATGCGTGGCTAGGATCTTTATTTCCAAGGAGAAGAAAGCTTCACTCATGAGCTTCACATTTAATGAGCATTTCTTATTCCTTTTCTTCTATTTCCATTGGATTTTGAGTTGTAATTGGGAACAACAATATTTGTATCTTTGGATCCTTAGTTCTTTTCGCAATTTTGTCATGCTCAAAAGGTGTTTAATGAATTGATTGAATGACTGTGTTGCTAGAATTTTGGTTTTATTACAATCCCTTGTTGCATTAATTGATACTTGCCAATATGTGTATGAGTCACATTGGTGCATTTTATATATATTGGTCGAGTAGTTTAAATATGAGTTAAACAAAATTTTGTTATGATTGGGGCAAGGCAAGGGTCATTTAATCATTCATGCAACTAATTGAGTGCTTCTCGGGTATTCGAGGTAGCCAGTAATTAATAAAAATTCATTAGTAACATTAGGTAACTTGGTGCTAATCTCTAGAAATTTTTAGGGCATTTTTTAACTGAATTTAAGGGTAAAGAAATACATTTTGTGATTAAAGCAAGGATTGAGTGAGCTACATTCTCCAAGGGAAACTTCTTACCATTCTTTACACACTCACAATCATACTTTCTTCTTCAAGCGAAATAAAAATCAAAGAAATATTAGTTGTAGGGTTTTAAATGCTTTCATAGCTTAAACGAACAACTCTGTGACGATCCAAATAAGAAGAAAGAGAAAAATATAATTAAATTCTAATTGTGATCACATAGAAAACAATAATTAGATTTTTTTTTAATTTAAAATCCTAGAATCAAGGAGTTAATAAATTACATATATCTTATATCCAATAAGATTTCTCAACATCTTAATATACCCTTTAAATAACTGAATTTAAAATTTTAAATGTATAACAAAAAAAATATAATATCTAAATCTAAATCTAAACTTAAAATTTAAATTATAAATCATATCTTAAATCTAATGGTGAAAACCCCTAACTGCAGCCTCTTTACCTTGCATATTTCTTCACACCTAGACCGCATTTCAATAGCACTAACATCTCTTTCTCTTATCTATTCTTGCTCTTCCTTCTCTTCACTCTTATGATTCCCGCATTACTCCTTATTATATGCCTTGTTCCCGTGTCTTTTCTTGCACCTTTCATTCTATCAATATTCTTGGCACCGTCCAAGAAACTTCCCCATAATTATTCAAGAGGTAAGTCAATCTCATTCCATGTTATTCTCTTGTTTCAATATTAAACCCTTCTCAACATCACTTTTCCAAGGGAGCATCTTGAAATTTTAGAACTTTATTCCTTTAAGAGTGGCGTATGTGAATCTTGAAATTTGAAATCTCTGTTAAAGATTTGAACTCATGTAATTTTCAACTCCCTAAACCATGAAGCAATTCTCTTTATAAAAAAAGGAAAAGAATTTTCTTGGGAGATTTTAGATTGGCAACTAAAATAGGTAAATCAAACTAAAAGTTAATTAGGACCTTGACATCATGGCGGTATTTAATGCATGATCGCTAGGAGCTAAAATTTTAATAATTAAAATATTTTATGTTTTACCAAATGAAGGTGATATTGGTAAACTTTTCTCAATTAACACATAGTCATAGAATGTTAACACAAGGGATTGCTACAATTCGTTCTAACAGGTGAGTGTGTATGATTAGCATAGTGGCATTTTTCTTTTTAATTTTTGCTATCATTTCTAGTTTCAACAACTCATTTATTCATTTTTTACATCTGCTTTGTCTGAGAAGCAATAATTTTTTTTCTTTATCTACTATCCTTAGATCATAAGAACAGTCAACAATTTGGTTTAAATCATTATTTTGTCGTATTCACCTTGATGATTTTTTTTAATTTTAATTATATGGGTTTGAGGTTGATGTGGTTGTGTGATGTGAAGGGTAATGACTATTATGAGATGGTTTATTGTTTCTGCACTATTTCCATATCTTTTTTCTTACTTTTTTTAAAATTAATTTTTATTTCTTCTATTTTTAAAATGGTTAGATTTGTTTTATTTAAGAATATTATTTCAATTTTTTTTGTTTTTCCATTCAACTTCTTTTCCTTTCAAGTCTTTATTTATATTTATATGTATATGCTATTTGGTGAGATGATTATTCCTCACAATTATGTACAAGACACACACACACACACACACACACACAAGACATATTATAAGGATGAGATGGCTATTCCTCACACCATTATACATGAAATGTATATGCGTATACTATGTTATAGGTGGGATGGTTATTCCCCATGAAGCTTGGTGATTTGTTTGTTGATTTTAGGAATGTTGGGATTGATTGATTGGTAGTTGTTGCATGATTGTCTGACTTATTGATAAAGCATTGAAAAATTATTTTCTATAGCATGAAGAATTTGTAGAAGTGGATATTTGAAGTTTTGAACATTTGGATGCATGTACATTTAGTTTATCATTGAAGGTCTTTTGCGAAAAACTCTTATGTTCCTTTTGCTTCCTTTCTGCACACTTTGTTATTTATACCCTCATTGAGTCAGTGGAAGACTCACCCTTCTCCTTGCATTTTTTTTCTAGATGTGATAAATTTTGAAAGTACCTGTAGTGGTTAACTATACTTCATAGGCATATGGAGTATATGGTAAATAGTCAATATATCTTATGGGATCATGTGATCTCATGACTACTATAAGGATATTAGAGTTGAAGTTGTGGTATTGATAATGAAATAGTTATTTTTCTGTTATCTCATTTTGAGAATCTAAGCTATATATATATATATATATAAATAGAATCGCAAGCTTATGTTTAGTGACACCATGTGTCTTTTTATATTTTTATGTTTTTTTCAAAATAAATAAAACAACCTCACTCCCACATATCTCATGCCACATGTCCTTTATATTTTCATATTTCATTGTTTTTTCAAAAATAAATAAACTACCTCACTTCCACATATCTCTCCATTATCCTACATATCTCTCCACTATCTCTTCAATTACTTCTAAAAATATTTTTTAAAAGATAATAACTACATTAGTTTTAAAACAAACCAAAACTACTTCCCTTTATCTCTTATTTTCTCTCCTTTATTTTCATTTATCTCTAATATTCTCCCCCACTATCCCTTTCATTATCATAACTTCCATGTTAACATTGATTTTTTAAAAAATAAATTTAAAAAATATAAAAGTAAAGCCACAAGCTTAGGTCTATTGACACCATGTGTCATACTCATATAGTTTAAATATAAAAACTACCTCAACCTGAATTTAAATATAAAACTGCCTCAGTTTCAAACATATCTTCATTATCCCCACCCCCCATAAAATTATTCATAATTTATTTATATTTTCAAATTTCTAATTTAAAAATTGTAAAACTCTCCCACAGGTTGTGGCTTTGTGAATGCTTCAAGCAACTGTCATAAAGCACTCTTTCCCAGTTGTAGTCTTCCTCAACATTCTCCATCTGTGAGTTGTTGTTATTTTTGTAACCCAAAATCCCTCTCCTAAATTTCTTTAACGTGCATATCAATCTAGCTAGATATCACTTTCGGTCGTTGGAGACAATATTGACTTCAATACTCAAAATAAATCTCTAAAGGTTGGTGACATTATTCCATTTTTTCTTTAAGACTTGTCTTCATTTTATCTCTTCCCTTTCTCAAATTCCTGTTTACTACGAGAGCGAGAGGCCAAGCAAAATTAGTGTATTGTCAAGAACTAACCTTTTTTGGTCAATCTTTTTTTACATTCTTATATTTTGGCAGCTTGGGAGATGGTGCTGATGATAGAAATGGATTACTATTGCCGACTAAGATATATAGAGGAAAACGAAAGGCATGAATCATGTATGGGTAATGAAATGATTATACATATAGTTTGGTCTACTTACAAATTATAAATAAATTTTGTGTTTCATTCTTCAAAATTTGTACAATGTTTATGAGAGATCAACCTCAATTGCTTCAAATAATATAAATCTCAATGAGGTATAAATCTGCCTCGAACACTTAATGTTTTAAAAAGTGTAGTTGCAGATGCTTTGGATCCTTTTAGGAGGTAAATCTTAGCGAGGGTCACTTGCAGTAATCACATTAGAAATCTCTAGCTTTAATAAATTACGCTCTCTTTTTGTTTTTTGATTCAACTAATGCTCTCTTTAATTAGTCCACAAGTTATTTCTTATACTTGCAGGTCACGGTCGACCCTGATGCACATATCCCAATCGACCCAAGTGCAAGAGGATAATTAGCTTGCATGGGTGAGTTTTCCCTGATCTCACTTTGTTTTTGCTTCTTCTTCTTAGTCATTGGTTTCTGAAATTGATCATATAATATAGAGAGAGAATAGACTTAAATATTGCTTGCTAGCTTATTATTTGTTCATACTTCGATTCAATTTTTATTATAAACTATATATATATATCTCTCTCTCTCTATATATATATATGTATAATGAGCTTAGTTATGGATATTTGTGCGTACAGGTTAGTAACTAAATATTCGAACGACCACAACACCAAGCTTTCGGTAACTGTAAATACACAATATTATTTATTATGCTTTTCTTTTCTACCTTTGTTATATGGCATGCATTTTTTTACCCGTCGTTCCATGGCATGTATTTAGTTTGTAAGGAATGTTTCATGAAAATAGCAGTATATTAATGAGAAACTATTGAATTTATTGAGGGAATTTTTATTTATTTACTTACATTTACTTTTTGTTTATTCTGGTAATTATGGGCCTGTTTGGTTTTTGTTTTCAATTTTTGTTTTTGAAAACTATTTTGTAATAAACTTTTCAAAAAAAATTTTTAAAATAAAATGAAAAAAATTTGTTTGGTTATGTCAATTTAAAAACACTTTTAAAATTAAAAAATGGATTAATAGTAATGATTATAAGTAGTTAATGGTGATAATTAATAATAAGAATTGGTCAAAATAATTATAATTTTTAATAATCAAATGTAGCGTATTTTAAAAACAAAAAAATAACCTTGATTATTAAATAAACTTCAATAACCTTGATTGTCATGGCCAAAAAAATAGCCTTGATCATTAATAATCTTATTAGTTAATATTTCAATTTACTTTATGTAAGTATATTGCCATCCATATTAGTTAAAATTCTAAAATTATTTTACTTGAAGTTACTAAAATTCCCCCTCCCAATCATTAGAAATTTGTTTTAAATTTTTACTTTTATGGGTACAATGCTAATTATCACGATTTCTCAACTTCTTATTCACAACTTTAAATTTTAATCTTAAAATTTTTTAAAAATTTCAAACATCATAACTTTTCTACCCCAAATTCAGTTTATGAAATTAATTTTTTAATTCTTAATTATAATTTAACTATACAATGTGAAGATATCATTATAATTTAAATATATTTTATATTAAATTAATTGCATGGGAAGTTACATGGGGATTTTTAAATCATTATTATATTTAACCGACTATTACTATTGAAAAACACCAATTACTTTAATTTCAAACTGATTTATCTTTAATGATAATATAAATTTGTAATTTAACTTATATATCTTACTCTTATTTATTTAAATCATTAGTTATTATTTTACACCTGTGCATTGTACGGGACACATACTAGTTTGTTATGAATGGTGAAATGTTGAGTAAAGCAAAGTTGTATTTTGCTGAGATATTTTGCTGAGATATTTTGCATAAGAGGTGTGTCATTATGTGTTTAGGTTTGGTAAGTTGAGTGAAAGTAAATTAGCTTAGCCTATATGCTAGTCACAACTCATCTTTTTGTATCATGACAAACTCTCACTACAACAAAAATAGCATACAGGAGCAGTTATTTTTCTTTTTAGAGCGTTTTTGAAATGCTCTGAGAGCTGGTACACCCATAACTATGAGAATGCTTTTGAAATACTCTTGAAAGCCAACATATGGGAGCTTTTCTTTGCAAAAATGCTCCGGAAAGCTAGCCCACAGGAGATTTTCTATCGCAGAAAAGCTCTTGTAGGTGCTAGCCTATAGGAGCATGTCGTTGCAAAAAAGCTCCCATAGGTCCCCACCTACAAGAGCATTTTCCATTAGAAATGCTTCCATAGGTTTTATTTTTTTTTTTAAATATGATTCATATTTACTATCCTCTTACTTTGCTTGCATCATTTGTAGTTAACCAATCTAGACAATCCAAAAACAATAATAAAATACTTATTAAATTCATACACAACTTAGTATATCATTGAACATTCTACAAAATTTATTACAAAACTTTCCTTCAATGATTGAAATTCAAGATAAATGGTCAATTAATTTAATTTTAAAGAGACAACTCTAATTATGAACCAAATGCTTTCATTTACACACCAAAACTCTTATAATTAACACTAAATTCTTCCATGTACACCCTCCAATTCTTTCATCTTGAAAGAGTTGCATCAGGGCATCCTAATAATTCTACAACAATATATTTAGACAGAAATAAATTTAAAATATCAGTCAAATAATTATTTAGAATAAATAAAATGATACCTATTTATAAACTTCCTTAGAGAGAAAGCTTCCCATATCCGTTAGAGATAGATTTTTCATTCTCATTTTATGACAAACAGGCCCTCAATTCTTTTCAAGTTTCTCGTTGACTAAAACGAATGTAACGTAGGAAAGGAAGTAGCTGAATTAACGAGGTTGTAGAACTTTATTTGTGAACAGCCTCCAGACCTGCAAATAATGCAATATAGACAAGTTAATGTTGAATAGTTTGAGTGAAGTTGCCGACTTAATTTTCTAAGAATCTCAACTTTACAAATCAATCATTAGACTACGCTTAAGCTTAAGCACAATCAAGTTATTTATTGGTAACATTAGAGCAAGCTGATAGAATTTTAATCTGATGAAATTGATCAGGGAATCGGCTTAGTAACATTAAATGTTAATGCATTTAACAGCAACTCAAATAGTTCCAAATGAAGTTATATATACATGGTAATATATATATATATAGGTATTTGTAGTATGTTAAAACTAGAAGAACACATGCTAAACTCTAAAGTGAGATAAACAAAGAAGTTATCTTTTCTTCTCGTCTTATCCGCACCATTGACAAACAAAATTCTTGCAATATCTCTATTTTGGCTCTGAATAGCAACTTGCAATAGAGTCCAACCTTCCCAAAAGTTAAAATGTATAAAAGCCAAATATACACTGTAAGTAACCATCCAACTATAACAATGAACTTAAAAAAATAGAACCAATTGAATTATGTAGAACAGTGAAAAAGGAGCAATTTAAAGTGTAACCCCGTGCTAGTTATCTACAAGAGAGATTTTTGAAAGAACAAAGTGTAGCGGTCAATTCAAACAAAGTCAACATGCTAGAACCACTCCCAAATGCTAGATAATAAAAACAATTTATCTTTAGATTTGTTATCTATCATAATTTTGAACCTTACTGCATGCCTGGACATGTATTTTTTTTTTATAACTATATCTTAACAAAGATCACTAAAAAAAAAAAAAATCAAAAGGACGAAACTCTGCATAAACCCTGATGCAAAACAAAAATGATGTTTAAAAAAGCTTCCAGAAACTTACGAGAGGCAAGGAAGGGGGACTGTTCTTAGAACTCAAATAGGATTAACTAAAAAAAAAAAAAAGATGTTCCCCCTGGTCTTCATTAGCCAAAGAAAAAGATGTCATTAGCTGAGGTGCAAATAAGAAAAACAAATTCATATAGCAAGAAGTGGAGGCTTCCCCTTTTCCTTATCAGCCAAAAAAAAAAAAAAACCAAAACAAAGAGTGTGAAAAATAAGTTGCTGCTTTCTCCAGAGAGACTGAAAGCCACAGAACACTGGAACTTGAAGAAGATTTGAGCTGAATTCGAAGAAAATAGATAGATAAACACCTTGGATCTTCATGGACATTTTCAGTTTCAGCCACCTAACTAACACCTTGTTGGGCATAGAACCTCAACAAATGCATCTTTAATGAAAGGGTTTGAAGCTGCTAGTCGCTGAGATGTTAAGTGAAAGTCTTTGCCAGACTATTGCACAGAACATCAGATTTTGATTAGAACAAACCTTCAAAGACAAACATGCTAATTCTTTAAGAGAAGGTGGAAATCTAACACAATCAATATATAAATATAAACTATTTAAAAGTTTTGAACAAGGTGACTTCAAATTTCCTTTTATGACTTGTTGGATCTGAATTGTGACTTTCAGTGTGTCCATTCTCCCGAGCAATTTCCTTTGAAATATCTCTCTAACAAATCTTGGCTGTTGTATACCTGGCAGCCAGGCCACCTAAAGAATGACCTATAAATGAAATTTTCTAAACACCTAGGTGACGATTTATAACTGATATGACCTGGGAAAAGAAAAAAGAGGGGTGGAAAATTTTTGGATTGTTGCAGCAGATTCATAAACCCAAAACTTCGTTGAAACATTACAGATTAAACAGAGTAAACCATATGAATTACAATGTTTGGACAAAACCATGAAATTACAAACAATTTGGTTAGTTCCTAATGAAATTCGAGATGCAAAGAAACTAATACAAGCTTTTTAGTGCCATGTTCATAGCTCACCTCCTCAGCTAGTCTCTCTTCCATTACATCAATACCATCAAATGTCAACATAGAAGAATTACATTCACTGCCTGCATTACACAATGGCACACGCATTCTATTTCATGATGAAATAAACCAAATCATCTTGTGATGGAATAATGGTAGAAAGATTATGCGGACTTATAGTGTACAATAATATCATATCGTTGCCTCATGGGAAACTGCTTTGCAGCAAATTTCCAATCCTGAGCACTGCGATAAAATAACAGAGGTTAAGCATAAGCTCATGACTATTATCTGATGTCAACAACTAGAATGAATAAACTACAAGAACATCGCCACGAACAATGCACCATAAAATCTTGGAGGAGGCAAAAAAGTGGATAATGATCAACCAAACAGACTTGGAACAGGGACAAACAAACTCCACTACCACAGGTAATGGAAGAATAGATATAGTTTGATGGATGTAGCAATGAACTGAAGCAGGACTTGAGGCGAAAGGAAGCAAGACAGGCTTGAGGCGATGGTTCTGAATCTTCGAGCAGATGGCACGACAGCTTCATAGATATCTTCGGAGAGAGGGAAGGAAACGAGTTTAGGGCTGTGTTTTACTGAAGGGGGGAATGAAATTGAAGGGATGTGCATATAGTTTTTTAAAATAAAAACATACAAGAGCATTTTTACCTATGAAATCTCCTGTAGGTTCTATTTTTTTTTTTAAAGAAAAAAACTCCTTTACCATAGCATTTTGGGCCTTAAAAAGCTCCTGTAAGTAAAGACCTACTAGAGCATTTTTTTTAAAAAAAAAAACATTCCAATAGGTTCCGCATCATGCTTTTGGAGCATTTTTTAAATAAAAACACTTTGATAGAGGTGCACCAATAGCTTTTTTCTATAGTAGTGTCTCTTACTATTTTATTAGTGCTTTTAATCAATTTAGCTTTAGGATTCTAACTCCTTGAGAAATATGATCTTGGTTGACTCTATAGCACACTAGAGTTAACTTAGTTAATTTGAGGCCAATGCGACTAAGCTTATCATTCTCCAAGAGTTGTCTTATATGTCATCATTGCTCTCCTAGGCTATACCCATTCCTATTGGCCTATTGATGAAATTTGGGATAATGATTACTTAGGATTATTAGGATTTATCTAAGGTATTATGATTATTCATTAGGGATAAAGATATTTATCCATTAGAATCATGATTTATTATTTATTTTATTGTTATTTTAAATATCAGTATTTTTAAGATTATATTTAGATTTAGAATTTGGGATTTGAATTTAAATTATTGTGATTTAAGGGATAACTTTTATATTTATATTCATGATTTCTTATGTTTTATTTTTGTGATTGCTTATGTAAGGAGTGTTGAAAGCATTTTGGCATCCCACCTCGACTTGCTCGACATTCACAATATCATGAAGGCTATGAGCGGACAACTCTTAGAGATCAACACAATTATTGGTGTGCATACAATGAATGGGATGATTATGAAACACGTCGTAGAGTTGAATATGAAAGGCAAATGGTTGAGGATGAGAGATTTAATGATGAATTAGAAAGACAAATAGCTAAAGTCAAATGCTACAATGCCACATCCAATGCTAAGTTGGAATACCAAATTCAAGAAGGTGTACGTCTTATTGAAAAAATAAATAAATAAGAGTTTCCAACAAATTATAGAATCCCTAAATTTGTAGAAACAAGCAATTAGGCAAGACATAGTTGAAACTCCTACCTTAAATTAAAAGGACTCTATAGTAACTCTTGTGGAGCCTAATCATGAGAGTGGTCTGTCCATTCCAGTACCTTTACCACTATAGGCTTCATTAAAAACTCTAATAAAGGCTCCTTTACTACCAATGTAATGACCCAAAAATTTATAGAAAAATTATTAAAAATTTTAAAAAAAATTCTCCCAATATATATTTTTATTTAAATTAGTTTTATAACCAGTGAAAAGTGATAGTTTAGAGAAACTTATACTAGTATCTTTCTTGAAGTTCTAAAATTCGAATTCTATTGAGCAAAAGTTTGGTTTTACCTTGTTTTAAACTATAGAAAAATCTTGTGTCATTTCTTGTAAATTTTTCTTGTGTCATTTATTGTAGTTTTCCCAATTAGTTCTCTTAGTCAGAATTTTATCCCTCTTCCGTCCGAAACAGAGCATTCTGTCACGGATGATATTTCTGTGATCGTGTAAAGACCAAGATAATGAACGATCCGCTGGTTAGCCTCGCACAATATGGGTAAAGGGGGCGACATTAGCATTAGGGGTGTTCTGCCTCAATCTTCGGACTGAGTGCACAACTGGTCAGGAGCTAGTGCCGCCTCCTTGATGAGCCCATGGCAGGGCGAAACTAGTGTGATCCGTATGTGGTAAGGCTTGTCCTGAGGATTATGGGGTCCTCCAGGACGCCGCACGGGCGCCGTGTGCTGCGCCAGACTCTCAGCCCGTGACAGAGTGGTATCAGAGCAGGACGTACTTTACTGCCGTGTGCGCGGGGGGTCCCACGTTGGGACTGGTCGACCTCGGCACCGCTCCAGAAAGGCCTCCGAGCAGGTGGGTCCAAAAGTGGGGACTCGGGCGGGAAGGTTGGCCGTTGTCGACTCCACTCCTGTTGGCTCGCGGGTGCGAGTGGGTCCGAAGAGTGCAGGACTCGGGTGGCCACTCAGCAGTAAGCTGATGTGTTTGTGGCAGTACTGTACGTACAATCCTTGGGCGGAGTCGTTCTCCCCTAGCACGAGGGCGTGCTAGATTTGGGTGTGGGAGAATGTCACGGATGATATTTCTGTGATCGTGTAAAGACCAAGATAATGAACGATCTGCTGGTTAGCTTCGCACAATATGGGTAAAGGGGACGACATTAGCATTGGGGGTGTTCTGCCTCAGTCTTCGGACTGAGTGCACAACTGGTCAGGGGCTAGTGCTGCCTCCCTGATGAGCCATGGCAGGGCGAAACTAGTGTGATCCGTATGTGGTAAGGCTTGTCCTGAGGATTATGGGGTCATCCAAGACGCCGCACGGGCGCCGTGTGCTGCGCCAGACTCTCAGCCCGTGACAATTCGCTCATTTCTCTTCCTTCCTTCTCTTCACCGACTTAAGTTCTCTCTCTGCACTTCTCTTTAATTTTTCTGGTGAGCTCACACTATTGCACCTCCAGTCACCATTCTTCCTCCTCCCGCTAGCATCCTTTTCATTCTTTATCACTGTAGGTTCGGTCTTGCCTCTTTGCTCTGTAATTTTCGTTAATGTTGTGTGAGTTGCTTGGGCTTCATCTTTCCTTTCTCCTTATCTTCTACTCGTGAATATATTAGTAGTCTTCAACTCCCTCCTTTGCAACTGCTTTTTTTCAGTGGGTGTGTTGGAGACGTGGATTTCTTCCTCCATCGTTATTTGTCTCGTCTCTATTTCGTGGTCGACGGTGGTGTGTGTTGTGCACCCTCGATCTTCATTTCTTCCTCCTATCTCAACTGTAAGCATCGTGGGAATCTATGTGGTGAGCTTAATATCTCCTCTTTCCTCTGGCTGTCAATGGTGTTCTTTATTTCTTATTTTTGCTGTTAGAAATCTCTGGAAATTGAAGTGTTAATTTGTGATTAATGATGGATGTTACTTTATTATGAGGCTGAACTGAAGTTTAAATGCGAAATTGAGTGTTGGAAGTTGTTGATATTAGTTGGATGATTCCTTCATGAGTCTATTGATGAATGCCTTCAAGATGTTTGAGAAAATGTTTGAAAGGGAGTTATTAAATTGTCATAATATAACTTGAATTATTGGTTGAAATTTTAAGATGCTAAAATAGGAGGAAAAAAAAGAAAAAAAAAAGAAGAGATTAAAAGATTAAATAGGATTAAGTTTAAAGAAAGGCTATTATGATTTATGATTAATGCTAGGCTATAAGGAGTTATAAAAATCAACTAAAATTGGTTAAATAGTTTATATTGACTCAAGTGTACATGGAATATAACTAATTATAGTATTGTCTTTAATATTATTTAAAAAATTCAAATATATGATAGTTTGTGATGTTTTGTTAAGCATTAAAGAAGACATAAATTAGATGGGAAGATTTTCTGTTGTTCTAGTTAGGTTATTGTTAAGTTAATAATTTGATAAAAAAATTGCTAGTTGTGCATGTATAGTTGTGAAGTCATTTGAAATTAGTTTGAATGTCACTAATTGTTGGAGAAATTAATTGACAATTGAAATTGAAGGAGGTAGATAACTTATCAGGATAAAAAGAATCTTGTTAATTGTTGATAATTAGCATATTAAGCACTTATTTATTTATATTAAGAAAAGAACAAATAAGTGATTTTGGAATTGTGATTGACTTATTAGGAAAAATAATGACTCCCTTAGAACTAAGCAAGAAATTGAACTAAAGCAAGTGTTAGAATTATTGAAAAGCTCTTATGTGAGTGAATGGTGTCCTAAATAATTTCTTACAAAGTATTTATAACATTGCTTTATTTAAATTTTTATATTTTTGCTTTATAAATTGTATAAACATTCTTGCCAATTCTATTTTGATGATTTATACAATTCTTTTAATTACCTTACTTTAATATTAATTAGTTTATTACGTAATCTATTTCATTAAGAATTATGCTATTGTTAAGAAATATTTAGATTCAATACATTATTAACTGATGATTTAGTTTAAACATACAATTCTGTTGTTTAAACTTTATAATTTATATGATAGTAATTAATATAGCGATTGTACATGGAAAAAAAATGTTGGAAAGGAAAGTTGTTAATCAAACCTTATATTTTGAAAGGATTGATTTTAAAATGGATGTTTAGACCCATACACACTTGATTGTGATTAAGGGGACTGAGTTTATAACGCTGGATGCTAACGGGAGTTTTATTAGTCCTTGGCGCGCCATGGTATACCTAGCTAGCAAGGTGCTTATAGGAGGTGCTAACCCTATGTGCAGGCCAACACACGTGGAATAGAGGGATGGATATTTATGAGCATCATACTCACGCTGGTTTCGTAGGCTTTGGCGCTTTGCACTTGCGCTTGTTTCGTGACTTCTAGCCGCGCTTGATTATTTTGTGGTTTTAAGCTGCCCTTGTTGTTTACTTACTCTCATGGATTGTGTGTCCACGCTTGTTAGTTACTTACCCTCGTAGACTATGTGTCCATGCTTGTTAATTGTTTTGATTAAGTCCTTCTAAAACGTGAAATTTTAGAAACTTATTATTATTTTTTTATTCTATTAAACAAACTATTGTTTGATTTTATATGGTAAATTCTCTCCTATATTGTATTTAAAAGTTTGTTGTTTTATGTCAGTTAATTACACATATATTTTTCTTGATTATATCATCATTCGAATTCCTTTGTATATTTTTATTAGTTATACGATTCTTGATCATTTATAAAATTTTAAAATTATTAGTTTATTTCATGATTATATTGCTAAGAAACTTTGTCATTCATTGTTATTTAAAATATGTGTTTTAATATTCCATTGATTTATTTTAAATTAAATTTCATTAATTAGCATTTCTATATGTTGTATCTATAATTTTTATTAGGACACTACTCACCGGAAACTTTCTTTGGTCTCAGATATTGTAGCTGACCCTGAGCTTCCTATTAATTGTCGAAGGACTCTATTGTTTTTTTTTGGACACTAAAGGTATACGCTAGTCATTTTGTTGATATGTGTGTCTGTATATATATTGTATTAAGTAAATTGTAACTTAGTACTCCATGCATACCATAGTTAGATTCTAGTTTTGTTTTGATGGTATATAATCTACTGGTGTGGAGCTAAGCTTCTTTGTTGTATTGGTTGATAGATTTTGTTATTGTAGAAAATTTAGGAGGTCTAAATTATAGGGTAAATTTTGTCAAAATTTCTACAAAATATTCTTTTTCAAACCTTACAGATTATATATATAAATTAGTTATCAATAATTTTAGCTTGATCTCATATAGTTAAGGCTTATAGGATGTGAGTTTATCTCAAATTCTGTGCCAGTCATACCCTTCGTACTGGGGTGTGACATACAAGTTGTTGAACCCTGGTTTTAATTATTACAAAATAAAGAGAAGAGTGTGTTTCACAGGTTATTTAATCATAACTAAGATAAATGGCTAAACATTAGACTAAAGCTAACTTAAGAAGTAGGTTTTGAATTCTATATTGTGTGAGCCACAACCTTTTCCTATACCTAATCCTATTTTTTTGAAGAAATCCTGTCTTAGTTAAGTATTTAACTTAACTTTATGCCTTTTGAATACCTAAATACCCTTGTAAAAGCTTTCCAGATGAATATTGTGTTAAAATTCTCTTCCAAGAATTTCCCTTTTGCTTAAGTGCCTTTAGAACTAGTACTGTGCCTATAACACTAGTGCTATTGATCATTTCTTTCATGTTATCTACGTTGAAATTTAACATTTGTGCCTTTAACAATGGTACTATGCACTTAGCACCAGTGTTACTCGTGTTATATATAGTACTCTATCTCCTTCTCTCAGTTCTTGTCTTGGACCTATATTTTTGAGATAACATTGATACTTTTTCTCATAGTGCCTAATAGTTTACTTTGTAAGAAATCCTCTGAGTTGAGTTAACACTCGTGCTAACTTTATAACACTGGTGCTGCCCTTCAAGGTTCTCTCTTAACACCTATGTTAATGACATAGCACTGATACTTCTTTTAAACTTGACTCTTAAGGACTCTGTATTAAATGTTTTAACACCTGAGTTATTCCTCTAACACTTGTGTTACCTTGCCTCTTGTGAAAATCACTTTATTTCCTTATAAATGATAAAGATCTTCATCATTTACACAAAAAAAAAAACTTAATTCTAGTACTACTAGAATAACACTTATGCTATTTTTTGTGTGCTATGATTTTTTCTTACAGCACCGGTACTATCATTCATAGCGCCAGTACTAAATTGCCATTTCATGCTCTATTTTACGTGTTCAAATTTTAAAATCTTCAAAACTCTTTTCTTAGCCATTATTTTGATCTGCGATCAATTGTGTTCATTATAAAGCCTTCTTAGAAACTATTCAAACACAATTATTGCTTGGATCAAACTCTTTATGACTCTTTCTTTATTCTTAACACCTGTGCTGAAAGCAACATTAGTGTAAACCTTCACGTATTTCTGTTAGAGCATTTCATGTTTATAGTTGTTACATTGTGTAAAGAGAAACCTTTGTTGTAAAGTACTGTTACATTGCCTCAACCACCGAAGAAAATAAGCTCAAATACCCAAGAAAACTTAGAGAAAAGAGGACGATAGAAAGCAACCAACATCTAACAGGAAGGTTAATTAGTCTAATAGATCATTTATGACTCTCAACTATAAATAAACTCATTTATGAAGAATGAAAAATATAGAAGAACAAACAAGAACAAAACTCTGTCGTTATTGTGCATTTATTTTTTACTAGCTTTCTGAAAAATATTTATTGTCTTTGAGCTTTATTGGTTACATATCCACTCTTATAGAGAGTTTATAATAGTAGTAGTTCATTCTTGAATATACTCTATTTATCATTATTTTACTTCATCAAAATAGAGAAACTTGAGCTCAGGGAGCTTAAAGAGTTTTTATCATTACCTTTGTAAGAGGGAGAGATTTAGACTTATTAAAAAGTATGTTAATGTACTAAGGCAGCCAAGAGCCCAGTTTAATCTTAGTGATATAGTTGAAAATCTTAGGAGGTTCTAGAGGACTAGATGTAGACTCAAGTGGAAGGAGTCGAACTAGGATAAATCATCCGTGCAAAGCTCTTCTCCCTCATCTCATATGTTTGGTGATATTGTTCCTATGTTTCTCTATTTATTTTTGCAATTTTACCTTAAATTTTAATTAGCCCTATTCACCCCCTTGGGTCATTTACAAGAACACAAGAAAACATACAGTTTTCAAAAACAAAGAAGGTAGATGAAGTCAAGTGTGAGATGAGGATCACGGCTCATTCTTTAAAACTAATGGAGGTATCATGAACTATGTTAGCTAGAGTTAAGACAACGGAATGAATGTGAGACAGAGGTCAGTGGCACAAATAAGGGAGATTGAAATAGAGGTCGTTGGTGAAGGTTTGGTGTGTGCCATCTTCTTCTCCATGAGCTTTAGTCTTATGGTGGAGAGAACTCAGAACAGTGGCAGTGGTGAGGATTCCATAATGGTCGATGGTACGACTAGTGTTTTGAGGGGCGGTGACCAATGAAGATTAAGTGAACGCGGGATAGGCTATGGTGGTCTTCATGAATGGACCAAGGTGGCGATGTGATGGAATGGAAGGGTGTGATGGATGACAATAATGGGGGAGAGAAGACAAGCAAGCCAAAAACTAACGGTGAGTAACTGGGTGTAATGACCCAAATTTTTTAAAAAAATTAACTTAAATTAATTTTCTCATATATTTGTGCTGATTCTGTTAAAGGAATGGAACTTGGGAGGTTGATTTATTCATACATTTGTGTTAGAGAATTTTTAGGAAGTAAAATTGAATAGGAAGATGCTTGGTAATAATTTGAGATTTGATACCCATAAGGTGTTCGACAAAATGACAAAGAGAAATTCTTATTACATAATGGCATGATATATGTATATAATGAGTATATTGTCGATTACATAAACTATCATTAAAAATAATTACTCACCTTGATGAAAGTTAAGAGGTGAATAGTTCAATTATGAATATAAGAAAACCTTTGGGAGGAGATTGGATGAGAAAAAGAACCTGATTTTATGGTCTAGGCATTGAGCATAAAAAGGAAGATTTTAATATAAAGTGGCAAAATATATGACAAGTATGACATCATTGATTAAACAATCATGGCAGGCATTTGTTCTTTGCAATGAAAACTAAAGTAGAAATTTGGAATTTTTGGGAGAGATATTTGAGTTAGTAATTTAAGAACCAATTTGATAGTCATTTTAGGATATCATTGGGATATTTTATGCAATGTCGATAAAGATAAAAGTAAATGTTTTCTTCCTTTTAATTTTTTGGATTTAAAGATTTTGGATGATAAAGTATGATTAGGGAAATGGCAATAACATTATTTAATATTAGGAATTTTAAGACAAAGCATTGGCCCTAGAGGATTAGTTTGGAAGGAAGTTATACACTTGAAAACTTTACAGGTAACTGAACAGTGTTCCAATAACTCGTTGGTAAATTCATTTTTATAAATATATTAATTTAGCATATTTATATGTCCTCTCTTTTATTTATATAATTATTTTTATTCTGCAAGAACAAGTAATAAAGTATTTTAATTCATTCATTCATTTATTTTATGGTTCATAATCTTAACTATATTATCAACTAT
Organism: Prosopis cineraria; assembly: GCF_029017545.1. Classification (NCBI taxonomy): domain Eukaryota; kingdom Viridiplantae; phylum Streptophyta; class Magnoliopsida; order Fabales; family Fabaceae; genus Prosopis; species Prosopis cineraria. The sequence goes on along the minus strand of NW_026555339.1, from coordinate 19,712,479 downwards.
CATGCATGGAAATGGTTTCATTACATTATATCTTATAACAAAGTTGAATTTATCTTTCAATTGAACATCTAAAAGGATCTTCACTATTGGAAATGTCAAAAAGGGAAAATATATTGATTTTATCACTATTACAGAAATGGGTTTTAGTGGCATTTAAAATTTTAATTTAGTTGCGATTATAAAATGCTATAAAATTCAATGTTATCTTAGATCTTAAGTAGTATTTTATTAATTAATGAAACGTTACAAGAAACTAGTAACAACAGTAGCGTTTTCTCAAAAAAAAAAACATCACATCTTTACTTAGTTTTAAAAAATAAAAGGGAATAGAGATGGCATTTCTTGCAACAGAAACACCCCCTCTCTTTTTACTTTTTAAAAAATAAAAAGGAAGAGAGGTCGCGTTTCCTATAGGAAATGCCACCTCTCTACTTATATTTTTTTAAAAAATAAAAAGTATCACTTTTTAATATATACATATATATATATATATAATTTCTTATATATTATCAATTTATATGCATAATTTTCTTAGTAAATATACAATAAATTTATACAACAACTTTATCCACATAATTAACAAAAATAAATAATTAATCTCATACTATAAAAAACTATGATAAATTTAGCAAGGTCATAAAAAATCAAAGATAAAAAAAATATAAATAAATATTAGTTAAGAAATATAATAAGGTTTATGAGCAATTTTTGTAATATAGTTGTTAAAAAAATACTTACAGCAAAAATAAATTAACAATAAAATTGAAAAAAATTATGATCAATGTTTAACAAGTTTCTTCCTCAATAATTAACAAAAATTATTATCATTATCTTCTTGAAAGTCCAAAACATAATAAAGCCAAACCGTTTATTATTGAAAGCACAAAGATTGAAGATCTCACTGTTTGTTTTCCTAATCTGAATGAAGATTTATACCTAAAAAATCATTTCACCAAAAGATATGCTTGTTAGCAAATTAAAAGGACAAACCCTTCAATAATGGAAAGAAAACATTTCAACTCAAGATAAACAATAACAAAATCATAAAGATATATATATATATATATATATATACATGGATAGTGGATAAAAGGTAATAAAAATGAAAAAGAAACTTGTTATTAGTATTCTCATATGAGCAACTTTAGTTAGAAAGACAAGGAGAGCATGTTTATCAAATAGAGAATAGATAACTTGTGGATTGCAAGAGAGAAGAGCGAGTGGCTGGAGAAGAGAACAACTAACATGAAAAAATAGGGTTTACAAATTCTCAAGAGTTAAAAACTATCCTCAATTTTTAAAAATAATCAAATCTCACAGTGGTGGCATTTCTTCATGGAAAAAATGCCATCTCTCTAAATTTTAAAAAATTAAACTAATTACTAAAAAAATAATTTTGAAGAGACAGGTGGTGTTTCCATCACCTGGAAATGCCACCTCTCTCATTTAAATAATTTTATTATTTTATATTTAATAAAAAAATTTAATAGCTATATATTTAAAAAATAATATTAATTAACAAAAATTTAATATATGTGAGAGAGGTGGCATTTCTATGACTTGGAAACGCCACCTCTCACATTTAACTAATTTTTTATATTTAATTTTTAGTAAACGTTATATATATATATATATATATATGTATTTTTCAAAATAATATTAATTTATAAAAAGTTTAACCTATAAGAGATAGGTGGCATTTCTGTCACCTAAAAATGCCACCTCTCTCATTTAAATAATTTTTATTATTTTATATTTAATAAATAAAATTTAATGACTACATATTTAAAAAATAATATTATAAATACTACATCAATAAATATAATAAAATAATTATTTAATATGATAAAATAAAATTTTAAATCAATAAGAAAGTATGAAGGTGGAATTTTCAAGCTTATCAAAAGCCACCTCTCTTATTAAATAGTATGATATTTTAATTAAAATTATATGTTAAATAATTTGTAATAAATAATTATTTAATCTGATAAAATAAAATAATCAATCAATAAGAGGGTATATATTAATAATCAATATTAATTAAATAAATTATAATAAAACAATATTTTGTCTTCTAAAATAATAAAATAATGCAAAAGAAGAGAGGTGGCCCAAGTTTGGAAACGCCACCTCCCTTCAATTATTTTTTAAATATTATTTTATATTAATTATAAATAGTAAATAAGTACATTATAATAAAATAATTATCTAATATGATAAAAAACATTTTTTAAATTAATAAAAGAGTATAGAGGTGGCATTTCTAAGCTTAGCAAACATCGCCCCTCTGATTTTATTTATTAAATAATATGAAATATTAACAAAAATTATTATTTAGTTAAATTATAATACAATAATTATTTTATCTAATAAAAAATAATAAGTCAATAACAAGACAGAGAGGTGGCATTTTCAAGCTTAAGAAATGCCACCTCTTTACTTTTTTATTATTAGATAATATATATATATATATTAATAATCAATAGTAATTAAATAAATTATAATAAAATAATATTTTATCTTCTAAAATAATAAAATAATGCAAAAGAAGAGAGATGGCATTTCCAAGTTTGAAAACACCACCTCTCTTTAATTTTTTTTAAATATTATTTTATCTTAATTATAAATACTAAATAAGTAAATTATAATAAAATAATTGTTTAGTATGATAAATAAATTTTTAAATCAATAAGAGAGTATAGAGATGACATTTTCAAGCTCGGCAAACATGGCCTCTCTAGTTTTATTTATTAAATAATATGATATATTAACTAAAAATATTATTTATATAAATTATAATAAAATAATTATTTAATCTAGTAAAATAAAATCATAAATCAATAATAGAGTAGAGAGGTGGTGTTTCCAAACTCAAGAAATACCACCTCTCTGCTTTTTAATTATTAGATAATAATATATATTAATAATTAAAATTATTTAAATAAATTATAATAAAATATTATTTGCCTTATAAAATAACAAAATAATGAAAAAGAAGAGAGGTGGCATTTCCAAGTTTGGAAACTCCACCTCTCTTCATTTATTTATTAAATAGTAGATATACTAATTAAAATTACTGATTAAATAAATTATAATAAAATAATTATTTAATCTCTTTAAAAAAATTTTAAATTATTAGCAGAGTAGAGAAGTGGTATTTTCAATTGAAAACACCACCTCTTCGCTTTTGATTATGAACAAAATATTATTTTAATAAAAAATAAGAGAGGTATCATCTCGTCTCTCTTGAAATGCCACCTCTTGTTATTTACTAAAATTGTAAATAGAAAAATAATTTATAAGCGGTGGCATTTGAAATATAAAATGCCACCTCTCTGCTTTGACTTTAATATTAGTGGCGTTTCATTTTTTATTGCTACAAAATGCATGCTAATAAATCTCATTTTTGTAGTAGTGTATTGACCCATGCATATTTGATTTTAAAATGTAGGATTGAATCAGAACACTGATTGCTAACGATAGTTCCATTAACCTTTAGCATGCCACAGTACACCTAGATAGCAAGGTGTTTGTAAAAGGTGCTAGTCCCGTGAGCAAGCCAACGTACGTGGAATGGAAGGATGGATATTCATGAGTATGGTACTCATGCTTGTTATTTGTGGGCTTCATACCTACGCTTGTTTCATGGCTTCTAGCCATGCTTGATTATTTCGTAGCTTTAAGCTGTGCTTATTGGTTATTTACCCTCATAAACTGTGTGTCCATGCTTGTTGGTTATTTACTCTCGTGGACTGTGTGTCCATGCTTGTTAATTGTTCTGATTAAGTCCTACTAAAGAAAGAGTTTTGAGACTTATTTTCCTTAAGTTTGATTTTGAAAAGTAAATGGGTATTTTTATTGTATATGGATTTTGTATTGAGAAACATAAATTCCAAGGTGTTTAAGGATATGAGGAAAATTGAAGGTGGAACTTGAATTTCTAATAATTTTAATTGAATTCATATATTCATATGTTGTACATTTACCTAGTTGTTGGTGTTGATAATTATGAGTATGTGTTTATATTATTACAATTAATTATTGTAATAAGTTTATAATTGACTCATTTATATTACTTTTTATTATTTCTTCCAACTGTAAATTGGGATATTATTCACTGAAAATATTTTTGTTCTTAGATAGCATAGCCGATAATTACCTCCTATTGATCTCTGAGGGGCTCGTTGTTGAATTGATGAGAAGACTTTTTGAAGATACCTTCCTTTTGAAGTAGATATTTAATTATGTGTTACACTTTAAAATTATGATCAGATACTTCACGTTAACTATAGATAGGATTATGGCCTATTATCTATTTATTTGTCGATTGTGGAGGAGTGGAGCTCTGTATTTCTGATTTAGATTGTGCATTGATGTAGTAAAGAGTTTGGGAAGTTCTATTTATGGGAGAGATTCTGTTGAAATTTTTACAAAAAGTTTAAGAATCTTTTATTTATATAAAAATGTTATAATGATTTTCCATCCTATTTTAAATGAATTAAAATATTAGATTAAAGTTTTCTTAAGACTTAAGGGATGTATGTTTGTACATATATCATGTGTCAGTCACATTTAATTTTTAGGGCTTGACATTGGGAGCTTGGGTTGAAGAGACAAAGGCCGATGGAGTTAAATGGTGAAATTTTAGGTGAAGCTATGACTCACGGACTCAAGGTTTAGGAAAGCAATTGAGGCTGAGATTTGGTGGTCACTAATGGCAGAGGGCTGAGAATGGATGGAGGAATCGTCGCTGGCGTAGGGGAAGGAGATTTAAAGGTGGTCGGTGGTGGAGATGGAAAAGACGAGAGGCAAAGTGAGAGAGGGCTGAGGGTATGAGTGTCATATTTGGCAAAGTTGCACGAGGGTTTCAGATTTGGGAGAAATTTTTTGATTTTTTTTTTTAAATACCAAGCTGCGTTGTTAAGGGAAAAACCAAAAAAAAAACTTATTTTATTAATATTATATATATACATATGTTATTTATTCATTAATTTAATTTTTCTAAAAAAAGATAATGCTGCAAAACACATGTCACACCTTGAAAAATGAGAGTAACCGATATGGGATATGCACCTAAACACACATCCCTTAAGCATAATTTATGAAATGTTTCATTTTAAAAATACTTTTTATTTAAATGAAGCCTTAATATTTTTGTGAAAATTCCGATAGAATCTCACTTGAATATAGGATTTCCTTGAAATTTTACAATATAAATTTTTAAAGAAATATTATAGCATCTAGGAGCTTAGCTCCTTCTAGCTAGCTGACAAAATATTTACAAATGAAGACCTTACTTTAGCCTACATGGAATACCTACAGCATTATAAAAGTATAATATATAGATTAAAATTTTACATAAAAAAATAGAGATTAATCAAAAAGGCATCACAACTTCAATCCAGTAGCAAATCCCTTGAATGATCTGACGGAGGTACAAACTATCTAAGAGTAAAATAATTTTTTGGTAAATAACATTCCAACCATAACATTTTGCAAATTCAAAATGAATAACTACAACATATACATAAATTAAAGAGGAAATAATTTAATGTAAACAAATTTGTACGCTCAAAATAAAAGTTCTATATAACTTCAAAATCAAAAAAAAATTTAAGTCTATAACAAGTCAAAATGATTAAAAAAATACATAAATAAAAATAATAACATTTGCCAATTAAAAACCATTAATCTACAATTAATTAAAAATTCATATTTTTGGAAATTTATAACAACAATTCACAAATGTGGACATACAGTTCACAAGGGTAAATAACCAAAAATGCCATAAAGACAAAAGTGGAAATATAGTCCATTAGGATAAGTAACGAAACTTAGCCTTAGCTATGAAACAAACATAAACATACAGTCTACGAGGGTAATATTAACCAAACGTGACTCAAAGCCATAAAAACAAATGCAAGTATGAGACCTACAAATAATAAATGTGAGAATAGAACTCACAAAAATAAAACTAGCTAGTCATTGACCATGGCATGTCAAAGTTTAATGGGATTGTCATTAGCAACCAGTGTCCTTCATAAAATCCCCTTCAAATCCATTTTCAAACTTGCGAGAAAATCATTGCCACAAAAATACAGTTTTCATTCTCAAAGTCAAACTCACATGAATAGTTTTGAGCATTAAAAACTTGCCAAAATAAAATTTCATAACCAATGTCCATGTTTGATATTGATTGAGTAACCCAAAAATAACTATAGGTAATAAAAATAGTCTCATTAATCTTGAAAGTATCCTTCATCAGGAAAAACACATGCACGTGTCATAATTCAAATATCCTTTAATATCTCCTTATAATTTTCCAAGATAAAAATAATTTAACTAACAAAATATTAAATACGTGATATAATTGTTATTGAATGATCTATGTAAAAAAATATATCTTGAAACAATAATTTTATTGATAAATTAGTTGGGACGCCATCTACTTACATAATAAATTCTTGAGCATAGAACTTACTTCCAAATTAGCACTTTTTGCAACAACTTGAGATCCTTAAATTGCTATTACCCAAATAATACTATAGTCATTTTCCTATATACACTTTACAATCACCAGTGGTTGTAAAGTGTATATAGAAAAATGATGGGAAAGCACGGTCACCAATGGTTGCCAGTTGAATGAAGGAGGAAGGGCGACACCGCACAAGGAGAGAAGAGGGAAATCGGTGCAGAACAGGGGAAGAGGAATGAGACGCGAGCACCACGGCAACACCGAACAAAACTCTCGTACTCCAACACAGGCGATGAGCTGACGACAGAGAAGGAAGAAGGAGAAGACAGAGAAAAGCTCCCGGATCTAAAACATCTTTCTCTCTTTGTTGTGGCTAAAGAAGAATCAAGAATGGGGAAGAGGCTGGATGGATCACAGTTCAGATGATAAGTGGCAGAGCCATATTGGAATATGGTAGCCTTGAGCACGGACAGCGGCGATGAGCAGTGAACGGAGAAGGAAGAGATGGCAGAGGGTCTTCAATTCCAAACTTCGCTCTGTGTCCAGCGAGTTTGATGAATTTGGAAAAAGAAATGAGAGGGAAAAATATCTAATTAAAGTGGAGTGCAAAGTAGTAATTTCAGAAGGCAAAGTAGTAATCATACAATGCATGGGTAGCTCTCTCTCTCTCCCCCTTCAATCTCTCTCTCTCTCACTTGTATGGAATTCATGATATAATATGGTAAGGTAAGGATAGAACATCCCGGTCCCCCTCCCCCAAAAAAATAACGTGTGTTGCTATTAATTTAATTTATTTTTATATTGGTTAACATTATATTTTTTTAAAATGTTTGAGTTTTTAATAAAAATTATCTATATATGTTGTTATTCTTGATTAACATTAACTTTTTAATCACATAAAAATAGTTGACAAGGGCTTCGATCCTATAAAAAAGACAAAAGAAGTATTGGAATTCAATTTTAACAGTCAATTAATTAGCTGGTGATCATGTTCATAATTGGAAACCTAAATAATGCTTCTGTCATGTGTGATGCTCCTTTTAGGGATATCATGAATAAGCACTGCGTACCCGTGTGTGTACTCCCTGTGTCATGAAGTTATTGTTATTTCAGAAATTCAATGCCGTTGACCAAAGAAAATTATTATACACTTATTTAGTACATTCAATTTTATTTATAAGTTATTTTTAGTTACTTCACTAAAATTAAAAAAAAAAGGAAGTTAACTTATTGATATTTCTTGGAAAAAAAACCAAGAAAGAAAGAAAGTGACTTAATAGGGTAAAACATTTTACCAAAAAAAAAAAGGTAAAACAAAAAAAAAGTATTAAAAATTCCATCTTTTTTTATAACTATTCTATGCTAGTGAGCTCAATATTTGTTGTTTCTATTAAAAAAAAACTGGCGTTTACAATTATTTTAATTTATTGTTTAATTTTTATATTGATTAACATTATATTTTGTAATAAATGCTTGTTTTTGTTGTTGTTATTATTGCGATAACTTTTTATTTTATAATATTCATTAGTCAAATTATGAAGTTTCAACATTATTCCTTTTTAAATTTATACGAATAGTGAATTCTTTTTTTGAAAAAGGAAAAGCTACACATGCTAATAAAAATAATTGACAATGACCCTCCAGTCTTGTGGTGCTAGACGTGTCCATTGTGGCTTCAAGTTTTGGGTTTGGTAACGTACTTCCTCAAACATTATGCTTGCTTCCAAAAAAAAACAAAAAGAAAATTAAGGAAGCAGTTGTAAATTCCTCTCTCAGTTCTTGGTAATAAAACAACTTTACTTGAATCTTAGCTCCCATGTATTAATTAAAAAACTTTTGCTTGAATCTTAACTCTTATTATGGAAAATCACTCCAAGCTCTAATCTTCTCAATAACTTTTATTTTTATTTTTATTTAAGTATTATATCACCAATATTACCATTGGTTATTTAATATATGATATTGATATATGAATTGATATTAATGTAAAGAATTTAGGTGGCCATGTGATGTAGAACAAGATGGGGGACAAGGGTAAGAGAGAAAAAAAAAAAGTAGTGGGATAGAAAAAAAAATAGAAAGGAGAGAGAGAATATCATCAATATTATTGAGTTTTATTCTATAACACTTAAATTGTATATAATTGAAAACTCTAACTCTATTTATAAAGTTATAAAAATAATAAAATAATATATTTAAATTCTAAATTGAATTTAAAAAAAAGATATTAATAAGATGATAATATCCTATTTTTTTGAGTATAACTAAATCTAATTTACTAACTGTTAGTTGATTTTAAAAAATACAAATGACCTAAAATATTTAAAAAACTTAATCAATATTAATTTATGTAATTTATAAATTTGGATGAATATATATAAATAAAATATTTTAATTAATAAATATTAAAATATTTAATATTTTTACAATATTTATTGAATTTCATTGTAACAAGATTTCATGACACCCAGCATTCCCAGAAAAAGAGTTCAGAAGCAAATTAGCATTTAAGAATATGATTAGAGTCCTACTTATAATTGTGCATAGGCCCCATGCATGTACCGCGTTAACGTAAAATGACAAAGTAAATGAGTGATTAATACAAGAGGTTATTTGCTTTTCAGAAAAATGGTTAGGGGGAAAATTATCCCATTTATTTGTACAGGATGTTCAGCACTCCTCAAAAATAAGTTCAAGGATAAAAACAAACTTTAACACTTAATGTTATAAAAGGGATCCAACTCTTATTTATAAGAGAACTTTCATGTCTCCAAGCTATGAGACTATTGGCTTGCTTTATATATATTGTCATGTTTCAAAAATTAGACGTGACTAGCATAGGATATATGCACAAACACACATTCCTTAAACCTTAAGTCAAGAAACTTTTATACTTCTAAAACATAATTAGATTTACAATATAATGAAAGCTTCAATATTTTTATAGAAATTTCGAAAGAACATATCTCATAAACAGAACCTCCTAAAATTCTACAATACTTTAAACAAAATATTTAAATCAATTAGGAGCTTAGCCCTATCCAACCAGCTAATAGAATATATAACAAAATAAAAACCCTGACTATAACCTATGTGGGGGGCCTAGAAGTTAATTAAAAAAAATACAATTTTTATAATTCAAATTTACACCAAAAAGTAACTTAGTCTATAGGTCTTCCACTTCCCAGTTAGTGGTTAAGTCCTCAACAATCAGCAAGAAGTTTAGCATCAACTAATAAATCCAGCACCAAAAATATTTTTCAGTGAATAGTATCCTAAAAATGAACTTTAAAAGAGTAAAAATAATAAACTCAAACAATTATGTAAAGAAATAAATAAATAAATAATAATTCAATATAATAAACTTAATAAATTTGTAAATCTTAATCATAATCATAAAATGAGAGTATGCTAAAATTGCTTTATTCTATCATACTCGAAGAAAACAAATTATTCATATATAAATCAAATTAGTATACTTACTAACTGAAACCATTGAAATTTCAAATACACAAGTTGATTAAAAATTTAGAATTTTTTGAGGACTTAACAGAATAGGTAACAAATGTAGACACAAAGTCCATAAGGGTAAAATAACCAAACACGGCTTATGCCACAAAGACAGATGTAGACACACAGTCCACAAGGATAAATAACCAAATGTAACTTAAGCTACAAAACAAATGTGAACACATAGTTCATAAGAATAATGCTAACCAAACACGACCAAAGCCATGAAACAAATATGAGTATGAGACCCATGAATAACAAACGAGAAAACAAAGCTCACGAATATCAAACTAACTAGTCATTAACCATGACGCGCCAAGAGCTAACGGGACAATCGTTAGCAACTAGTGTTCTATATAAAATCTCCCTTCAAATCCATTTTCAAACATGTAAGAAAATTATTAATATAAAAATAAAATTTTTATTCTCAAAATTCAATTCGCATGAAGAATTTTAAGCATTAAAAGCTGGCCAGAATAAATTTCATAACTAATATCCATACTTGCATTTATTGGACAATCAAAATTTTTCAAAGCTAATCAAGATAATTTCATAAATTTTGAAAATAAGAATCTTAGAAAAATTTACATGTACCTGCCACATCACATTTATTTCATTGTTTTAATCTTATATTTCACATGATAAAATAATTTAATTAATAATATAACCAAATTATCATAATAATTAGAAATGACCTTCATAAAGATAGATGAAATTTTTCAATAAAAACTATTATTAGTAAAATAACTGGGATGCCATACACTTACTTGAAATTTTTTCAAATAATGTCCTCCTCTTACCACATTAATTGATTCCTCTCCTTCCTTCCACCTTCTTTTAAAATATATTAGGATCTTAATAAACATTTAACAATGCTAAACAAAAAAAAAAAATCTTCCAACAATAACACATCCTCTCTCTCTCTCTCTCTCTCTCTCTTATATATATATATATATATATATTTATATTTATATAATGACTATAAATTTAAAACTTTGAAACCAAGACTTGCACAAAAATTCCTTCATATACATACCTAATTTCCAATCTACTCAAAAGAACCTTGTAACACTCAAACCTTTTATTATATTATTTATCAACAACCGTTCATTTTCAAGAATTCACCATGCTACAAGCTAATTTCACAATTAAATTTCCTTTTCAACCTTCAAGATAAGTTTATAGATCAATAACACCCATACAAACGGTCCATCTTGCAATAATCAATGAAATTTTAGAGAAGTGCCAAAATTATGTAAACTCTTCTAACATGTATTTCATCAAATACCTTGTGGGCATGAACCTTTAAACTAATGCCCACATCTCCCTCATCAATTTCACTTTTCAAAAATTTATTAGCTTCAATAATCAAATCAATTTCAACTAAAACTCAAACGATACCATCAACATCTTCTTTTGTTACTCCAATTTTCAACTTAAATCAAGCTTTTCCTTTACACCCAAACATATACAGTCAGGGGTAGCAATAATAGAGGAGAAGAAAGCAACTTCCATCATAAACTCACGCACATACAAAAGCGAGGAAGGGAGATGGAAATTTTTTTTTTTTTTTTTTTGACTCATCATAAAGGTAGCAGAGGAACGAAGAAAGGAATTCAAAGCTCCCTAGCTCCAGATCAATATCAACAGAACAGGAAAGAGAAGAAGATTCAGCCACACGAAAATGAAGGTAAATGAAGTCGGTGACACTAAAGAGGAAAGAAGAACAGCTCGCAAAAAAACCCTTCAACTCTAGTGGATTTAGTTCCTCACACATCCACCGGCAACGTACTGTCTACAATAAGGGGGGCAGAGCAGAGAACGAAAGAGGAGGAAGATTTTGGAGCAACCACACAGCAACACAGATGAAGCTCACGCACCTGTCAACGTAGAGCTAACTAGGGAGGAGAAATGACAGAGGACGCCGGTGAACAAGCTGGAACTGGAGAAGGACACTGGAATCGGAGAAGAGCAGAAGCTGAGAGTTCTGGATTTTTCTTCCTCTCTCCTCTGGTATATGTCACGAATGTCAACAAGAAAAGGGAAAAAATCTGCGGCGGGCAAAATGATAATTTAGGAGGTTGGAGATATAAAATAATGCTCCATCGAGGTTCGAATTTAGCATCTGTAGGTGAGTAAGCAACATGACTTTCATTAGACTAAGACTCCTTTTAATATATTTTCTCCAAAAATTAATAAAAAAAATCAAAATATTTAAAAATAAATTTTAATTTTTATTTAGACTCCAAGGTTATCTCTCTCTCTCTCTCTCTCCACACATATTCATATTCTCTCTCTGTACTATAATATAGGGCACTTTTTAAAATCCTTATTTGGTTCATAATATAGGATATTAGATAATTTTTATATTATTTTTTTAATTATACCTCTCCTTCATTTATTACTATTTTTTAAAAAAAATACATTAAAATTTCAATTGTTATTATTGATACTCTCATATAGAGTATTTAATGAGGATATAATTAAAAATGTAAAATATTTCAAGGAATTAATGTTTACCCTAAGTTTTTTTGAGATTTGTGAACTAGTTACTAATATGTTATTTATAGTTTAGAGGGAGTGTATATACTCTAAGTAGAAAGCACGTTTGAAGGAGTAGCCTTCCATAATGTCACAATTCCAAAGTTGTCCTCACTAATGATGTCATTGAAGAGTTGAATGAGTTGGAATTCAAAATTGGAATTCAATGCTCCTTCTGGTCCCTTTTAAATGACCCTGTTAACTATTTTTATAAGATTAAGAAAATTAGTTCCGATTAGTTTCATGTAAATTTTATTTTTACAATTTTTGAAAATCACCCTTTAATTGATAGATTATAGCTCATTAGGGAAGGAAGAAAGGATTGGAAAAGCTATCTATTAGGCTAAGAGTTAAAGAGATGAGAACATTTTTTTTTGTGACAAAAAAAATTTAAGTGAGCCCAGTCTTAAAAGTTCACCAAGACTAGAGCATGCCTTTAGGCTCAAAGAGTTCTTATAAAAATGCTTACTAATTACTCAAGTTGTGGAGTTTGGACATTTATCAAGGAGGACATTTTTCAAAATCAGTTATAAATGTTTTATTAAATTTTGTAAGGATTATTGTTTTAAGAATCAATGGATATGATATTGTAAATAGGACCAAAAGGAATAAATAATTCTACTTAAGGGGAACTGACAAGTAAGGATCTAAAAAGAAAATTAATGTCAAATTAGGATCTTTTCACAATTAAAGTTTACAAGTTCAGTACTATTTCTTCTATGTTTTAGTATTAACAATCTCGATTTGAGATCAATCTTCTTATGAGGTCTTACTTGTCATTCTTCTTAGCTCCTGGCTTATTGTTTGGAGCCCAATATTTGAAAACTTTTGTTCAAATTTGGTCCACGTTGATATAATATATATGTTCATGGATTTTTAAGATCAAGTTCTCACATGATTAAGCTTAAATTCTACATGCAACATAGCTTTTTCAAGTAAAGGACAATTTTATTAGGGGTCAAACAACAAGAAACATTAAGAATGGAGCGAAATCAACATAATAAATTGATTTAATACAAATATGAATGGTCCCATGCATATTTTCTAGAAAGAGGTGAAGAGAGGGAGGGGTAGATAATTGGCACTCTCTCTAGTCCTATATATATATATATAAGTCACATTCCTAGAAAAATTGATGCTCTTTATTAATCATCTCTTTGAATAAAAAGATAGACTTTTAATTGTTATTATTTTCAACTTCACCTTTTCTATTAGTCAATTTCTTTCTTATTTTTTCCCCAAAAACACATCAATACTTTAACTACTTCTTTTTTGAATCCGGTGATGTAGTTAACAATGATTTATATATTGAATCAAACAAAGTAAAAGAGAGTATAATAATTTGGAAAAAAGAGAGGATCAATTGGCTTTGAATTTCTTAAACAACAATAATTTCATAACATAGGGAGTACACACACACAAACATGTGAAAGCAGTACTTATTCATGATACCCCTAAAAGGAGAATACATTTACACATAAGTGGAAAGCACTCTTATTCCAACATACACACATATAATATAAGCTTTATTTAGGTTTCTAGCGATGAACATGATCACCAGCAAATTGGCAGTGGGTGGCTTGTTGTTTGGTGGTGACTTGTATTTTACTGGAACCTCATCATGTGCTTCAGTTTTAGACTCATTCTCTAGAGTTCTTAGCAACTTGACTCTTAGTGGAGATTATTTATTGGCGGTGGTCGGAGAGGTGGTTGTTTGAAATCCCTATGTGGTATTGGTGTTCCACCAGATAGAGGCCATTTGTGTTGGTTGATTGAAGGCTTTGCATAGCAAGAGAGGTTGCTGGGATCAGAAATAACTCAATAGAAACCAAAAGCAAAACTAATAACAATTTGGCAAACATCTTAATTGCTTAGGGTTTATTTCTCTTTGGTGTAGAATGTAGTAGCATGGCTAGGAGTTCTTGGACCTTTATATATTGTTGCAACTAGCAAATTCCCATGCTGTCACAAACATGTTTGAAAAAAGTTTCAAGGGTCATGACAGTTATTTTCAATGTTGAAGAACTAAGCAGGTATTCAATTGGTAAAGATAATGGTGTATGGTAGAATTGATTTTAATTAAAATAATATAAAATTTAAAGAAGATGAATGCAAAATAAAATATTTAAGATAATTTTTTATGAGCAAATATATAAGATAATGTTTATTCATACTTCTTATAATACTTGGCAAGTTTATGGTTAATCCCACCAACATTATATAAAAATACTAATTTCTTTCATCTCAAATTACCAAGATTTAGTCTAAACTTTTCAATTTCAAATAATTATTATGATTAACTAACTTTCTTAAACTATGATAGTGCATTAACATTTGTTTATATTTACAAATGGAGGGAGTGTATGTCACATTAATTGTATAACCAAACTAACACACAAGCTTTCATAATTAATAAAAATTACAATTGAATCATCATCATCATATACATATACATATATATATATATG
>NW_026555339.1:19658799-19697385 GCF_029017545.1 Prosopis cineraria | reverse complement strand
TGTTTGTCATAATCTCTTGAACATTTTATCACCATAGCTGGCCTTTGTGAAAAAGAAGATTCTTATGGAGTCTGGTTGAATAATTTTTTTTCCTTTTGTTTTCATGTATAAATTTGCTGGTCATGAGAGCATGACATTTAAGTAATTCTGTTATCGAAAAAGTATCACAAGTGAAATGAGATGGGAGGTCCTTTTCACTGTGTATGGTATGTAATTTGAACAACTCAACTTTGTTCTTTTGTTGAGCAACATGCTTATTAGAGGTGAGTCCAAGTGCCATGAGAGGCAAACTTATGACCCATAAAAAGATTAAAAGGAGTCAATATGACATAGGAAAGATCAGTTGACAGCATTAAGGGTTTTGAAAGAAATCCATACTTTAAACTTTTAAGCAGAAAGCTCTGGAGTTTTATGTATGTGTTTGGCCTAAATATTAATACGCCGAATCCAACACAATTGGGAGGAGGAAATGGGAGCCCGATCCACAAACTGAGAAGGAGCAATGCCTAGAGATTAGTGAAATGGCGCGTTTCACAAGAACCGAGACCTTGCAAGGCCATGACCCCACTATCTCCTAAAAACGTGGACCACCTTCTATATGTGTGGAACCCCTACCTCTTTTGAGTGGAGCGAATAGTTACTCCCACCACATAGCAGGTAAAATACAAATTCAAACAGAGAGCAGCTGCACTCATATGATAAAGGAGGCAAATGTACAAAGAAGCATCATCACTTGATCAACCAAACACTCAGATTCCCTAACAGTCACATTTCTCCTAGTGCCATCTTTTCTAATCTAGGCCACTAGATCCTCTACTTTATTTTCAGACTCCGGTCACCAGAAGCACAACATTCCTTCACATTGTACCCGGCCTTTCTCAATCAATGCAATCTACTTCCTGTTGCACAATCTCAGACTAACCACTCACTTAGCATAGTCAATCCAAGGAAATTGTGATAAAGGACCTTGGGAGCTCACAATCGCTAGTTCTCACATTGAGGAGTCACTCCTCTGGCACTCCTAGCATGTGTAAAGGGCATGACGCTCCTGTTTTACACCAACAGTATGAATGTAGGATCAAATAAATGATATTGTCTGTACTTCTGATATATTATAAGTTATGGATTTATAATTTATTGGAGTAATTTTTTGTTTGCCATGAAATGAAATAAATTGCTGTAGAGCTAAATAAATCAACTCCTCTCTCCCTCCCTCCCTCCCTCCCTCCCTCTCTCTCTCAGGGGCAGTGGGATGGGCTGGTGGATGATTCATTTCTGGCTTTCTTTGTGCCAAAACATAGATCTTTCCTCTATATATTTTATTGAACAGCAATAACAAATACATATAGAAATGGGCAACTGTGCGTTAAGCTGAGGGGGATCTAAATCTAGGGAAAAACAATATAATCTCTTATCTAATCTAAACTGAATAAAAATAAATAATTAATAAAGCAACATAATAGATATAAAAGATTGGATACGTGAAACACAGAGTAGATGGCTTGGGCCTTAGGTCTTCCAACACTTTGTATTTTGTTTTGCTTTATATATATATATATATATATATCTGATCTGAGGTTGACACAGACACTTGGAGGAAGGATGTTAAACCAAGAGATATTGAGGATGCCATCAATCATGCAGCACCAGGAAAACTTAGGGTCATATCTGTTTCTGAGGTAATATGCAGTGTAAGCAATCTGCAATGTAAAGATAAAGTTCAGTTCATTATCATCTATGATTAACCCTTTTGTTTTTTGAAGAAAAATAAACTTGATCAATTTTATTAATCTTGTTTTGTTATTTTGAAAGTTGAATCTAATGATAACAAATGAAATTTACTTCAGGTATCGCGCATCTTTCATCCTAACTTCTCTGCAAAATGGAGGCATTACCTGTATATTTTTCCGCTCACTGATGGTGAGTACAGGGACCGAAGCAGTGGAGCTGGGTTCTGTGAGAATGTTGAATCTGATGATATTCATGATTCCACTGGCAAGGAATTTAAAAGTGAAAAGAAATCTTATGTTTTCAGTGTAAGAAAGGTGAATCAGCTTTTACGACAATTAGAAGGGAAGCTGTTATCCTACAAGATGTTTGCCCGTGACACAAAAGCTTCAAGAAATGAGTAAGGCTTAAATTATTGAATTGCTACCTCAACTGAAATGAAATAGCCAGTGTGCTGAAAGCTCATTTTTGTCACGTCCTCTCAAGTAACTTGTCAGCTTGTTTTCTTTACTTTCTCTTATTTTACCTGTTAGAAGCAGTGAAAATTAAATTATTTTATATAATCTTACTTTTTCAGGTCTGTCAATTCAATAATTTTAAATGGTGGCAAGTGGGGGAAATTTTAAAATTTTCATTTTTATAGCAACCCTTTCAGTGGAGTAATTGGGTTGTGTTTTAATGTAAAAAAATCCTGATTTAAAATTTTCATCTTGTAAGAGAGTAAATAGTCTCATTTTCAGATTCATTGTTAAAACAGATTAGGTTGTTAGAACATCAGGTCGATTCACTTTACACAATCTTGTTTTGGAAGTGTTAACTACTAGATAAACTCAGCAATAAGTATACATCTCCTAGATGATGATGACCCTGGGACACATATATGCAGACACACGTCCATTTGAGAAACATCCACAAAAACTTGAAACCCATGGCTACTAGTACTTGCATAGCTCCACCTGACCCGTCTTCCCCAGTAGACCTTACCCAACGCAAATATAAAGCCAACACTGTCCTCGATGAGCACTTTTTTGCCTTCATGTATTGGCATTCCCCTTTCAGCATTGTGGTCAGAACACTTCTGCTTGATGAACACTGAACAACTCTGGTGAATGCAACAAAGTTTGCCTGGGCGCGGTGAAGGATCAAGGATCCTGGCAACAATGAAGGAGCTGCTCAACTTGCAACTCTGTTGACCTTGCACCAGAAAAAATTGAATCCTTTGAGGAGAAAAATTCTGTTTGAAGAAGTTAGAGCAGCTGACGTGAAACAAGGAGGGTGACGGGGAAGAGAGAGAAAGAGAAAGGAGGGAAAGATAATCTAATCTTAAAAGATAAGATAATCTAAATTTATAGATCCTTAGGAAATATAAAAAAATAATAATTCAAATCCTAATCTAATCGTACAAGATAAGAAAGATAATCTAAATTTATTTAGATATCCTATTTTATTGAAAATTGAAAATAAATAAAACGAAATCAAAAATAATCCTAAAAAGATGATGCTAAGAAAATCCAATTAAATCCTAATTAATCTATGAGATATTTTGAATATCCTTATTTAAATCATCATAGTAAAATAATTATAAATATCTAAGATAATCTAATTTTATCTTATCCCATCACGTCTTCCTTGATTGAGGTACTCTCCTTCGGAGAGTTAAATTGGATGCACAAATTCGAGGGGTGGATGAGATGGAAATTCAGCTTGATGCTTAGATTTGGTAATCCTTTCTAACAAGTGAGATAGCAGAAAAGAAAGCCATTTGGGGAGTGAACAACTTGATCATGGAGAATTTCCTTTTAAGATTTCTGTTCCTTGTTTCTTTTAATTGAACTTAAAACTAACATGTTGGGAGTATTGCTGTACAAATATGTATGTTTGAACTGGTTCTTGGACTTGAATTGTTTAAATTATTCAAGCTTAATTAAATTGCCAATGTCTTGATTATTAATTACCAAACATTTCATCATAGCTGCCCCACGTGGATATTTCCTAGTATCTGATGAGAATTTCTTAGCGCATATTGATATTAACAATTTTCATTCTGTTTCAGTGGTCCACCAACAGAGTGCTTTCTTTTCCATGCTCGAGCCATGGAAACCAGATTATGTGCTACTGTAAGCTTCACTACTATTTTTAAAATTTGAACTTTTGTTTTTCTGCACGTTTTCTTTTCTACCCACCTGCAGCTGTTGTTGGCCTCTAATTTGAAAGAGTTTGTGACACAAAACCTCACAGGATTTTGCTTTACCACAAAAGCCTTTCTTGCATGGGACAATAATGAGCCTGCAAATACTGCTAGTTAATTTTGTTTGGGGGAATTTGTTTACTTGGAAAAGCAAGAAATAAACTACTTTTGCTAGAAATAGTGCAAAGGATGAATACCACCTAGTCACATTGTTGGACTTTTACTTGCATGATACATAGACAATCTCGTAATAGAGTGTAGGCGCCAAACAAGGGTGATCAGTCCACCCAGAATCATGACACTCCTTTAAGATTTCCTTTTGTAAGTTCCCTCAGATAGGCAGGAAGACTTAGCTGAAAATAGTATAGAACATTCTCTGTTTTCCAAAATCTTCAAGAGCTTCATCAAATTGCTTACTAGTTTATCTTGCCACACCTTTGATTCTATCAGGAGAATTGCTTTCGCTCATATTGGCTGTGAGGATGACAAATTCAGCCTTTCTACGTAGTATATCTACCACTTCATTTTCTTTTACCCTGCTTATATTCCTACTAGTAGTCAAATTCTGTTGGGAAGTTTTGCCATGGAGCCTGGTTCAGACTAGGTTTCTATATATTGAAGTGATTTGTAGAAACATTATCATGATTACGAACTTGTTTCCAAGTATTTAATGTTGTCAAGTGCATAAGCAATAGATGAGGGCAGTCATTACCTTCTCGCAGTGTATGGTGCCTTTCATTGTCATTAAGCTTGTGACTTTCATAGGCAATGGCATGTTCTTCATGCATCAACACGACACCCATAGCAAAATCTAGGCTTCAGTGTGCACCTTGAACAGCTTTGAGTAATCTGGCAACACCATGTGTGATGGCTGTTATAAGCTCTTTGAAGGAAGCTTGACATTTGCCCAATAATTATGCAGGGCATTCTACTAAGAAATGTTCTGGAAGGGAGAAGATTCCAGAATGGGCTACCAAGTTAAATTTAGGTCATTATGTGTCATGAAGAGCCATAAATAGTAATACTCCTCCCTTTTGTATATTCATGCTCTCAGGATGAGTAAAATTACTTTCAGATCCATATTATTTATGGCCAGCATCTTTCATTTGCATATTCTCTTCTCATTGCAAAGACATAGCAGATCTAAAGCTCTGGTTATTCCACGTCTACTTTTGCCGTTGTTCCTCAAAGGATGTTTCACTTGTGATAATTGCAGCTTCTAATATGTGCAGGTTCATGCAAAAGAGACAAGGGTTATGTGCGTTGAGTTGGTTGCTAATCGCTTTTTACGCAAGGTAGCTCTTCGTGTTTGCGCATTCTTTGGTGAAAATATCAATATATTTTTTCTTGTCTCTTCTCTGACAAAAGCAAAAGCAAAACAAGATTTGTTGGTATGGACATTAATAGCTAGCATCATTGTAGAAGATCTCCTTGCTGTAACTTTGATATTTACAAATAGATATGCTAACATGGCGGCAAGGCTTTATACAACAAATTTTTGCTTCATATAATAAATCAATTTGAAGGAGATAAAATAAAATGTTATGCTCTTGTTGGTCCTTCCTTTCTTTTTATCCTGGATTTCTATCAGCATTATTGATTCTTCGGGAACAATGTTGATAGCCTGCTGTATTCAGGCTCAGCTTTATACAACAAATTTTTGCTTCATTTACTGATAATTCAATTGTAAGGGCATAAATTAAAGCTATATGCTCCTCATGATCCTTTTCTTTTCTTTTCTATTTTGGGATTTCTACTGATAGTAGTGATTCATTGAGTTCAATGTCAATGGCTTGCTGTATTCATGATAAGATGCCTTTGCATACTTTTTCACTTGTTGATTGACTCGGTTGAGACTGACCATATTATGATAGATGGTTCGAGTGCTTGTAGCAACCTCAATAAGAGAAGCTGCTGCTGGTGCAGAAGATGACGCCTTATTGAAGCTTATGGAAGCCACATGCCGGCGTGCAACTGCTCCTCCAGCACCGCCTGATGGCTTATGTCTTGTTAATGTAGGATATGCAGAATTCGATCCGCAAAACTGCTTCATTCAGAAAGAGTGAGGTCCGCTTTAGAAGCTTAATAAATCTTATGTTTGTAAACAAGCCATATATTCTGATCTTCAAAACGTACTCCACAATACCATCTTCATAATTTTTAATCAAAATATATGTTTAATACTTTACTATGTTGATCAACTCTACCGTCCATGTTTCACTTGTTGAAATCCGTTGCAATGTTGCGTTGGTACAATAAAAATGTAGGGGTGGCAAAAAATATGGAGCATGACAGAATGTGATTGAGACTTTGCATCCCATACTATTGGGTCAATTGATGCAGACTTTATAGTATGGGATGTCAAGTCTTACATTAAGTAGTATGGGATGCTCAATGAGACATATAAGTGATTTTGTTCTCTCACTTCAACAGCTAACTTTCAGGGTAGGGTTCTTAGGTATGCATTAGAATGCTTGCCATTTATAGAGTTTGCGCCCAAAAAGGTTATGCATTCCACTGTTGAATCGCCCCGAGAATACAGGATTTGATTCCTTTGCCTGTTAATTGGAAGTAAAAAAAAGACTGATATGTGGGAGTGAATCCTTGAAAATGGCTGATCTATGTTCATATCAGTCGGTGGAGAAAACCATTGATGATGCTTTTATGTTGGATATCTCATGTGAACAAGTGTCTGGTACATTTAATGCTCTAAGCATCTTTCCCCTACTGATACAGGTGATAGTTCAATATTGAATCTTCCAGAGGATGGAAATGAAGAGAGTATTATGGTGAGGGACCATTGAAAGATCGTTTGCTTGTTGCAGGCGAACAAGAAACATGAGATTAAACTGATGCAAGGATCAGTTCGAGCTTGATAGGCCAAGAAATCCTGAGGGCAAGAGAATATGAAATTTTGTTTCATGTAATCCATGTTCAGTAGCATGTGGATTGGACTTTATTTTGACATTTGAGCCTTGTAATGTATTAGAAGTCATTTAGATTAATTTTGAATGGGCTGACCACTAATTTAATTTGAGACCATATGTTTAATTGTTTTTTTCTCTGTAACTTTTGAGAAACAATTAGGCTTTATTTATTTATTTATTTTCTAAAATGGATTGCTAACCTTACATGAACTCGAGGGGGAAAAATAAAAATTGATTCATGTTTTTCATTCCAAAGTAATCACTATAACGTTTCGTATTTTTATTGCACTAGGCATTTCTGAATCAAGTACTCTAGTAGTTTTACACAAGCCTGACCAAGTATGTCATACCCTTTGCAAACCCTTGTTTTCTATGACAAATAAAGTCCTGCTCAACACCAGTCCAGTATTTTTCATGTTATTTTCATGTGGAAATTGAGGCCATACCAAAAAAAAA
Source organism: Prosopis cineraria (assembly GCF_029017545.1). Classification (NCBI taxonomy): domain Eukaryota; kingdom Viridiplantae; phylum Streptophyta; class Magnoliopsida; order Fabales; family Fabaceae; genus Prosopis; species Prosopis cineraria. The sequence continues at coordinate 19,690,086 of NW_026555339.1, read as the reverse complement.
AAAAAAAACAAGCAGGAGAATGAGGAGGAAGAAGGGGGATGTGGCAAATGCATTACAGATATTGCCATTCAGGTACTTCCTCATTGCTGTCCCTTGCCAACCAGCACATTGGCAGTCGGCAGACCTAGTTTGTCTTATGGTACCTCCCTCCTGCGCTTATATCAGTAGGTTTTTGTTTTGTTTTATTTTGTTTTAAAATTGGGAGAATTACATATAGATTCCGTATAAGAGAATTAATTATTACAAGGTAATATTATAATGGCCTTAGTTCAATTGTTAATAGATTTTGTAGTAATTAACTTTCTTATATGAGATTTTAACATAATTCTTCCTTTTAAATATACTTTTGTGTTATTTTTAAACTGACCAATCCATGTTTGTGGGATAAGTATCGAGAAAATGGTGCGACTCCTATGATTTCCTCTCGGAAAAGCCCTTCAATTGCGTGGAGGGCTATCATGTTGGTTTGGCCATCTTTTATTGAGGGAATTTATGGAAAAGTCAATGGGTTTGACCATTAAATTTTGATGGGATAAAAGGAATCACTTTGAGCAGCCCCTCATCTCTCTTGCAGACAAGAATTTGTATCAAATTGGCCATAATGTCAAAGTTAGTGACTTTGTAACGGGGATTGGTTGCTCTAAGATCAGAATGGAATAGATTCTTTCCTTCATGGCTTACCACCTCACTAAAACATTGTAACACTCCAACAAATCAAAGGGAAGGCGTTAGGTGCTGCAGAAATGGTTCTGATGGTTGTTCTCAGTCAAAGCTGCTTATAACTTTATCACTCAAATGGCTAACAATCAAGTTGACTCCCAGTGGAAGAAGGTTTGGAGTTGGAAGATCCCTGAGAAATTGAAATTATTTATGTGGCAAGTTAACCACGGGAGAATTGTTACTAACTCACTTAAAGCTAGGAGAGATTTATCTGATAATCCAAATTGACCTTGAGTGTCGTTGTGAGGAGAGCTTTATACACATTATGAGAGATTGTACAATAGCGAGAGATGTGTGGAAATCTATTATCAACACTAACTCTTATTATTCATTTTTCTCTAGTGATTTGCAGGTCTGGCTCCATTGGAATGCTTCACACCAGTTAAGGAGAGATAGTTGGACAAGATGGCAGTGAACCACGGTTTTTAGTCTTGTTTGCTGGCTCTTACGGAACCAGAGATACAAGCGAGTCCTTGACAACAAGGATCAATCCTCCTCTGACTTGAAGCATAATTGCCTATTCCTTATGTTGGAAGATGCTACCGGTATGAAGTGGAATCATAAAATTTTTTCCCCATGAGGTCTAGCCAAACCCTCAATGGTACCCACCTCCAGATGCTGTTAGAATTGATGTTGATGCTACCGGTATGAAGTGGAATCATAAAGTTTTTTCCTCATCAGGAATGGGAGTGGTGACTGGATAATGGGCTTTAGGAAAAACTTGGGATATCTGCCTTCTACTTTTGCTATCACAGCAAGATTGGAGGTTTGTGCCCAGATGAACTCAACCAGAGTACAACTTCACTCTGACTCTCTTGATGCTGTCAACCTTTTGATGCGTGACGCTGGTTGGGATCACCCACTGAAGGACACTATCTCTACTATTAGAGATTTAATATACTGTGTGGCCATGACATTCAGCTTTTATATTCACCTCGTGAAGCTGTTCGATGCGTAAACCTCTTAGCATGACAGGCACATGAATGTGCACGGGATTTGGAGTTACTACCTAACGTCCCTTTTGAATGCTTGAAATTGCTTCAGGAAGGACTTTGTTTTATCATTTTCTTTTTCTCAGGCTCCTTTGCCTGCGCTGTAATATTTAAAAAAGAAGGGAGACCAGGATGAAGGCACCAGAGGGAAAACCGAATCCCCCATCACCATATCTTCTGAAAGGACCAATCCCTACTCTTGCCACCTGCTTTATGCTTTAGCCTCACATCTGCAATAGCTATATCTTTCGAAGCAGCCTTACGCATCATGCACTGTTAAGCCAGCAATAGTAACTGCTGATATGAGTCAAAGTAGAAGTACTTTCACTTGTTTTTGGGTTATTTGGAGGACCATTACTCAGAGTACTGCCAAATCAAGTTGACCAAATACTGACTCCAATTAATGAAATGGTGCAAGAAATTTAAGGTCAACGACGACGTTGTCATAATCTCAAGAGGATGAGGTAAAGAAGAGTTGCGAATATCATGAATATCAACCAAAAAACAAAAATTAATCAAATTATGAAATTGAATTTTAGGATTATGGTTCTTTTTTGTAGTTTTAAGAAGGATTAATGAGCAAAATAGATTCTGAACTCTTACTCAAAAAGTATCTTCAATCCTGAACTCTTAAAATATGTAAAATAAACCCTTCATAGCAAATTAAATCCTATCGTCATCTTTTTTAATGACATTACTGTTCACCATGGGTCCCAGTTACATGCTGACATGTCATTGTTAATTAGCATCACAAAGCCTAACTATTATGTTAGCAGCATTTTGGATCCTGAACTTTAAAATTTTGAGCAAATTATCCCCATCATTTATGTATAGAACATTGATTATTATGTAAATCAAATTAGCCTCAGCGTAGTTCGCCGCAGTAAATGCATCGTTTGCCATGGCAAATAACTCATAATTTTGTGAAATGATGTTTTTTTACCTTTTTATGCAATGTTTCCCAAACATTGGTATCTCATGTTTTTGTATACTTTATAACTCTTATTGAGTCTTATTTTGAATAATATTTATTTATTTAATGGTGAAAACTTGAGATTTCATTTGAAAAAAGTTTAAACATTAAAGAATTTTAATCAATCAATTAATTTGAGTTTTAAATTTCTTGATGAAATTATCGACTTTCGTATTCATCGTCTGTAAAATCCTATAATATATAAACTTCTTTTCAAATAGGATCCTAAATTTTCATCATTAAATAAATAAAAATTATTTAAAATAAGACTAAATTAAAGTCTTATAGAGTATATGGAAGTATGTGATACTAATTATTTAGAAAACATTGTAAAAGAGGGCAAAAAAAAATCATTTTACAAAATTATGAATCGTTTGCCATGGCTAATAATATATTTACCATGGTCAACCATGATAAGGCTAATTTGGTCTACATAATAGTCAACGTTTTATACATTAATAGTAGGAGTAATTTGCTTAAAATTTTAAAGTTCAGGATCTAGAACGCTACTAACATAATAGTTTAGTGTCTGTAGTGTTAATTAACAATAACACGTTAGTATTTAAGTGGGGCCTATGGTGAACAGTAACGACGTTAAAAAAAGATAATGGTATGATTTAATTTGCTATGAATTTAAAAATTTAGAGTTTATTTTACACATTTTTAGAATTTAGGATTCAGGGTGTTTTTCGAGTAAGAGTTGATAGTTCATTTTGCTCATTAATCCTTTTAAGAATAATATTTTAATAAAATGGATGTTTAGTGACCAAGTCTACAAGTTTAGGAGTAACAAATTTTCCAACTCAAATAAAGTGATTTATAATTGTTTTCAACTAAATTTCCAACAAGTAATTTTAGCATTAACAAATTTTAAGTTGGTTAATTACAAGTATGGGAATAAAAAATTTTCAATTTAAAGAAAAATAAGTAGTTTTAGTGCCTTGTTATTCTTTTTTTAGTAGAAAGTGCTTTGTTGTATAAAGCTACCTAATTATTTTTTGTAGCTTTTATTTTAAACAAAAAAGAAAAGGTTACTACACGTACACAACTAAATTCCACTTTTGTAGGAGTGATGCCTTTGGTAATTAGTGAGATTTTTGCAATTTGATTTGCTCTCTGATAATATATTTCTCTTCCTTCTCTCTACTTTCTTCATCACTTCATCTCACCAGGGCTCATTAAATCAAGGAGATAAGTTGGTTTTATGTATGCTTCCATAATTTCCTTTTTAATCTCATAGAAGAAAAAGAATTAAGTTCCTCAAAGCATAACTTAAGAATGAGCACAAATAATATGAACGGACTGGCAAAGGTTTCCTCCTTCAGTTCGTCCTAAAAGATGGTGATTAGGTATATTTTGGATACTCCTTTAAAATCAATTATAGGGTTCAAAACTATGGTTTGGAAAAAATGCCATCCAAATATCCCCAGTTTTTTCCAAACTCTATGGGCCATTTGGATTTAGTTGAATATAATTGATTGTGAAAAAATTAATTAATATAATTAATTTTAGATATAATTAATTATATTATAACGTGATCATATTTGGATATTATTTTTCTAAAATTGATTTTGACATAATTGAAGATATTTGAATGATTTAGTTAGAATCAATTTTAGATATGCATATTACCATATACAACATTGCTTTTAAAAATTAAAATATTAATAAAGTTGTATATAATGTTGACAAATTTGTTCAACTTTATTTAACAAGTAAAATATACTCCTTATGTTAAAAAATGTAAGGCATTTTTAATTGATTCTCACCCCCAATAAAATAGCTACCTACTTTTCAACTAACCCTATCTTTTTATATTCACCGCTATTAAACACTTTACAATAAATATAAAGTCATTATCAATAGGGACACTTTTTAAAAAAAGGCAATGGTTATATCTCGAAAGACTAAAAATGTCTTGCATTGTTAAATATTTAACTTCTCAAAAAATGCCTTATATTTTTGAACGAAGGGAGTATTATTTAACTTATATTCCTAATTAATTAAAGAAATTTAAATTATATTATATTGTAATATTAATAATTTAATATATGTAAAAAATAAATTAATATATCCAAGTTCAAATAAATTTATATGATAGTCAACATATATGATTAATTATAAAAATTATATTTAAAAATCATATTAAAAATAGAAGAATCTTTTATAATTTCAGTAATTAATACTCCCTCCATTCAAAAATAGAAGACATTTTTTGAGAAGTTGGATGTTAAAAAATGTAAGGTATTTTTAGTCTTTTAAGATATAATCATTACATTTTTTTTAAAAGTGTTCCTATTGATAGTAAACTTATATTTATTATAGAGTGTTTAATATGAATAAATATAAAAAAAATACGATTAGTTTGAAAGTAGGTAATTACTTTATTGAGAGATGATATTTAATTAAAAATATTTTATATTTTTAAATGAAAGGAGTTTTATAATATAACATTTTATTTAAGAGGTGGGCCAAGACACTATATTGTTGCCAGAGGCTTAAGAATGAGAGCCTGATGGCAAAAACAACAGTAAGAGATGGAAGGAGGAAATGAGCTATGCACACATTCACAAGAGAGAAATTATTAAATGGTAGGAGGACGGGCCAAATGCATTGTGTGGATTTAGAGAGAAGTTAAAGTGGACGCGTATGTTTGGGTATATTTGGCCAGTGAAGATTCTCACACATAATAAATGAGGCTAACAGAAATAATCGAAAATCAGAAGCTACTCCATGCTGCTTAGCACAGAGCTGCGTTTTACGGTGGAAAATTGATTTTGAAAAATTAAAAGTGTTTGGATTCTTTTTATCAAAACTATGGTTTAGGGACACGTAATTGATTATAAATACCTATCCAAATAGGCACTAGTTCATGGAACTCCATTTTACAAAAGCTTAGCCAAACACTCTTAAATTTCACAAATTTTATTTGATTTCTAAAACCCCATTTTGCTTAAACTAATTTTTTCTCTATTTAGCAAATTGATTTTGCAAAATCAATTGTAAAACATAATCAATTTTTTTTTCAATTAAAATCAAAACACATCGCAGGTAAAGAATATAAAAACGGAAATACAACCTTACTTGTTCCAAGAAGCAAGTTAATTCATTTATTTCATACAAGTGTTCTCTATTCAAATTAACAATCAAAGAAAATGCATAATAATGACCTTCATTCATGTTTGAAAATTGTTCAAGAGGCAACTATTGATTATTGGTTTAAAGTACAAAAATACATAGAAACTTTTTTTCAAAAGCTTCTAGTATTTTTAAATTAACAATAATACATGGATACTCATTAGCTTTTAAAAAAGCCAATCTATCAAACCTGTTTATCCTTGAAACTTAAACGGTTAAATGGTCAATGTCATGTTATTTTAATAGATTGGGGAAGGCTGGCTTCTATTTTAAATTAATGAGTATCCATACACCATTGTTAACTTAAAAATACTAAAAGCTTTTAAAGAAAAAGTTTCTAGATATTTTTATTGCAATAATGCAAGTCAACTACATAAATCTACAACTTGAATGAGATTAAACGTTGATGTCATATACAGAAATTGATGCCACCTCCAAAGTCTTTGAAGACCATATCGAAAGTACTCTCACAATTCTGATGAACCCCAACTGTGATCATCATCAGAAAATTGGGAATTGCTTAAGCTTGGATCAAACATTGGTCTTGCCGGTTGATTTGGTCCCATGGGAAAGTTCCAGAAGGAATCAGAGTTCTTGTGAAATATGTAAAACAAGACAGCAGAAGCTAAGAAGAGCCCTACAAGCAGCAAATAGATCTGCCACTCTGCATGTTTCACCCAAAAAAAAAATAAAAAAAGGTCAAGTTGAAGATTTGTTACTGTGGACTGAGAAGGCAAGAACAGAGAGACAAAGAACCTTTCCAATCTGCAGGAACATTCAATTTAGTGACCTGCGCTCCCCATTCCATTGAGGTTGTGATCACAACTCTGTAGAGATAAAGTCAACCCAGATGAAAAGCAAACACAAACAGAAAACAATTACTAAAGGGCACTTGGTTTAACTGGTTGAAGAAGTTGAATTAATTTATCTTGGAGTCTTGAGTTTGAATCCTAAAATATGCAGTCATGTTAACAAATATTCCAAAGGCATCCCCAAGGTATCTGTGAGGCTGTCGTTAGTAATAATGATCCCACATTGCAGGGATTCGAATTAGTTTGGGCAAGAGGTGACAATACCACTTGTTTTTTCAGGATACCGAATGATGGAAATAAAAGGAAAAAAAAAAAAAGAGACAACAATTAGTGCATGAACTCTAAAAGATTTAACACTTCCTTACTTTGGATTAAGTTAAAATGTTAAATTCCTATTAAATTTCATAACTTGAAAGAAACTTCTTGCAAGTCCAATGTTCAGTGAAGCCGCACATTGCCGTCACACTCACAATTCTCCGGCACGGGGGAGGGGTTCATTAATTGTAGTGTTACATAGATATGAATGAAATACGACAGACCTTGACTTAAAAGGCTTAAGAATCGTTAATTTTTGACATGATATTAACACCTATTTGAACAAGCACACAAGCTTGAATCCCGTAAAGTTCATGAAAGATGTGATGTCAGCGATGGAAGAAAGACCTTTTGCAAATACAAGGATATAGCTATCTTGCATAATCCTTATACGGATTCCAGAGGATAGAAAAACAACTGAAACTCGAAAAGTTTTGGTTATTAGTCGGTACTTTAACAAAAGATCAGCAGTATAAAAATCCATTTCAGTCAATAAAGACACTTTTCACGGTAATTATGACATTTGTTGAATGTTGATTTTTTGTTTTTTTTTTTTGTTTTTTTGGTTTTTTGGGAACCATACAAAATAGATGCTAAGATTGTCTTTCTATATTGAAGCTTGCCAAAGGAAATTGGCAAGGTTCATTGAGATGATATTCTGGGAGTAGGGACAGGACTTCTGGTGTAAAATTGAACAGAATTCATCCATAGGATGAAGCAGACTTCTATATGGTATATAAAAAGTTTAGCCGTGACTCCATTATTTCAATATATCTATCTTTTCCTCTTTATTTTTTGCCATACGTTAGTGTCCAAGTTGCAAATGATTAAAAGAGAAAAACATAGTACAAATAAGGAAAAACTACATTTTGCAAACTACAGCTTAATTACAGATGAAAAGCCTCAGGCATTTTTGGAGGAAGAAAAGTTTGAAATTTATATGAAGAAAAGAAAAGAGAGGTAGAGCAAAAAATAAGAAAAATGTGTAGTCCAAAGAAAGAACAGAGTAAAGAAAGAGTACATAGTTAATTTTATTACAGATGACCATAGAGTTCGTTCATATTATTGGTTCTAGCTGGCTGGAAAGGGTTTAAAGTTGAATTAAAAGACATAGACATTCAGGAAAACTGATTCTTAAATGTTGTGAAATGGAAAATCAATTAACTCTTACAATAGAATCACACCATCTCAAATCACTCTGCTCCATTTCTAGTAGTCTTTTCCCTGATGCTCAGGCCCCTACTAAAACTTGCTTGTGTACTAATTATTTGCTTTCATGATCTTCACTAAAAAAGTCAATTGACTAGATTTAGGTACAGTTTTGAAGTGTTTGCTTTAAGATTCTATGATCAAACAAGGAGTACTTTTATGATTTAGTACTACATGATTAAGTGCTCTAGAAAAAGTTCCCTACGTATGTTGTCTTGAAGGAAGTTTGATAGAAGACAATTATAGAAATTTGCATATTCTAGTTCTTGACCAAGAGTCTGCTGGAAATTTCAAGAACTTACCTTTCTCTAGGACAGAACTCAAGAGTTGCAAGGCATGTACCCAGGTGCAGTCTCTTGCTATAATGGCGCACCTCCATTTTCTTTACTTCCGTTACAGACATGTCTCCGTCTTTGCTCCCCCTAAAAATTTATCAAAGTCTGATAAGCTGAAATGAATAATATTTGAATGACTAATGTGGTGTTTAAATGACGTGAAAATAACATCACAAGATTGTTGACCAACAAAAGTGTAGAAATATTATGGTTGATGTATCAGTAGACTCATGTAATATGCGTGTTAAAGTGCGCTACAGTTTATTCAACACAAGCCATTTAGTTCAATCTTCTTTTTCACTTTTCAGTTTCTTTGCATTTAATTTCCACTTCCACGGGTAGAATCACTGGTAAAACTATGTTCAAAGAATAGATTTCTAGGTCAATATTTCTCCCAGGGCATAAGCATGGCAACTCAGGATATTACCTTTCTTATAATCAAAACGGATGGAAATTCTGTTTCATACTTTCACAGTGGAATGAAGCATCAAATTAATCACATGTAAAAATGTTGAAGCAAAGCCCAAATGGTATGGCCTGCTGATATTTATTGTCTGCAGACAGGCGTATCAAATTTATATGTGCATGTGCCATTATTGTTAGACTATCTTAGCAACATGCACATTGTAATTATTGATCTATGTGCATCAGCAGACTTGCGCTTTACATTTGATAAGGGAGGGAGCATGTAACTACCTCAAACACACACACACACACACATCAATTTTTCGTGCAACAAAGAATCAAGCCTAGCTTGGCATTTACAATTACCATAATGTCAATTTCTTCTAAATTCAATGTGCTTGTATATGATAGTCAGAAAACAATGGATAAATGCCAGAGAAGAAACAGTAAGTTCTTACAGAGCAAGGTATTTGCCATCATGGCTGATGGACATTACTGTAGCAGGCTTTTTAAGCAGCCTCTTATGCCCAATTTTATTCCACGTGCTTATGTCCCAAACTGCAGTGACAGCCTTCTCACCTGTTTGATATTTTGTGTCAAAATGGAAATACTTTAATTCTCAAAAGAGATTGCAAATGTATCATATAATATACCCAATTGGCCAAATCAAGAGTATTCATGTACCCTTTTGGACAGTGCAAAATAAAAATGGTCTGGCTCCATCTTTAGAAAATCGACAAAGTTCAATCTTTTCATCCTACAAAGGAAAAATGACAAATCTTGGTTCATAACTTCATGTGATACAAGTAAATATAAACCAACATTGCCATAGCCCACAGGTTACTGAATAAAAATTACTATACCGAATTGCGGGACAATGTAGTCAAAGGACTGCCATCTTCAGTCTTCCAGATCCTTGCTAAACCATCCATAGATGTTGAAGCCAGAAATTCCGAGTCTAGGCTAGAGAATCACAGCAGATGAATGATGAAATATTTAATCATACTATCAACAAAGTTCGAATCTCTTCATTTCAATCCAACCACATAAATCAAGAACTTCAAGGAATTTTCCATACAGCAGGCAAAATGATGTGCGTGTACAATCAATTAATATATCAATAATTTTTATGATGAAGTGCTAAGAATACTATTTCGTCAGTTTAGTCAAAGAAATACAGTAGAGAAGAGAACAATATTGGATGCTTTAGTGAGCAAACTGAACATTTCTTTTGCAATGTCATCTCAGACTCAGGCTGAACCCACATTAATGAGCATGCTATTATCTCCCAAGGCACATATATTAATATATAGGCAAAAATATACTTTTGATTCCTACTTTATAGAAGGTTTTAGTTTGGTCCCTCAATTTTATAAAATATATTTTCAGTTCTCTAATCTTAACACTGTTAGTTTCACTAATATGACCATCCTTTAAATGTCTGACAAAAACCATATTATTAGTTGTTTCATGTTCATATAGCAAATCTAATGCCTACATGGATTAATGCATGTTACAAAGGATAATCCAAATAGGTTTGGTCCTCATTCCAACCTAAAATCGATATCCCGAACAGATTTGTGTGCTCTTGGTTCATCCATAACCACATGCAGGCTGGGCCACTCCAAAATCCTGAGATGCCCCTCCTGTACTTGTTAAAGCCAGAAATCAAACACACAAGATAAATTTCTGGAGAAGAAAATCACCAACTCCAGGACAAAACTAAATTAAATAATTGAAGCTTGATTCTTACCAACCCTCCAGCAGCAAATTTAGATCCATCGACATTAAATGTAATGCATTTTTGTTGACCAACATCCTTCAGAGGGGGTAACTCTTTCGTTAAGAGCTTCATACTAGTTTCATGACCATATAGCTCAAACAATCTGCAAACCATAACATATTTAAGGGAAGACACAACTCAAGAAAATATCATGTCATACTTACAAAACAAGCGACTTGGATCCTCTCTATTTCTAAGAAACTTGACCACGTCAATTTTTCTTTTGCGTGTGTGTGTGTGTGTGTATGCAATGTCTAAGGGGGCACACAAATACTGTAAGGTCCATTTAAGTAGGTCCCGCACATTTCAAAAATAACAATATCAGTTTTCCGGGAAATTGAAAGGATCCCAAACAAACAATGACAAGAAAACTGTTAGATCCAACTCAGTAAAGCTGAGTCTATGCCACTGATTATAATTAGCGTACAAGGCCCTTAAAGTATCTTAGAAAACTTTAAATAATTCAAGCAAGTGATGGAAGAACTTTATACAATCCTTATGAAATTTCTTACATTGTCCCAATAAGTAAAGAAAGAACAAGAACAATGATGGACTCTTGAAATTACTGTATCAGCATATTTAAATGAAACATAACAAAAGTACAAGCAACTGTTAATTGGTGAACCTTGCAAAAATGAGGTAAATGATGGAACAAATGATGTCTTTTTCAAAGGAATATTTAGATTTCAAAACAAACTTTTGAATCCAAAGTGCTTAAGATTTAAAGACAGAAGCTCACTTGCAGCTACCATTAGTGAAGGAACACACGAAATCATCTCTTCTTGGGTGCACTGCAATAGCAATAGGATTTCCTTCCTCTTCTACAGAAAGAGTGACCTGAAAATAAAGATCAAACAAAAAGTTTAGAATCAAAGTCCGGTCCGAATGGTAGCTCCATTCAGTAACCCAATCGGCAAGCACAAATACAGTAACATATTTCCTACATCACTCTACTATATATTATAGTCACTGTTCAAATGCATATGGATGGATAGGGTGGTGGGATCTAGCAATTTTTTTTCAAAAAGAAAACAGTAAATAGGATACGTAGCCCATTTAATACATAACTGGCAATAGCAACGATTTTTTTTTCCCCAAATACATATTTGGTCTTAAATCTTAAATTTCATTTTTATCGCTTAACTTCATTTAATTTTGATCTAATCACTAATTTTTTTTTTAAATTCATTTTCATCCTTTCACTTTATTTGGATTTAATTTAGTCTATCAACTTTACATTAAGTTATACTTTCATCCTTACTTTTATTTAACAGCGATCTATTTTTATTTTATTTTCAGATCATGTAGAGTTTTTAGTTAATCCATCCGTTCAAAAATATAACACATTTTTTAAGGAGTTAAATATTAAAAAATTTAAGGTATTTTTAATCTTTCAAAGTGTAATCATTACTTTTTTTCAAAAGTGCCCCTATTAATAATGACTTTATATTTATTTTATGGTATTTAATAGGGATAAATATAAAAGATAAGATTAGTTGAAAAGTAGATAACTACTTTATTGGAGGGTGGGATTCAATTAAAAATACCTTACATTTTTGAACGGAGGGAATATGTATTTTAATTTAATAATGTTAAAGAAAAAATATTCAAGAATTTTTTTTAAAAAAGTAATAATTAGAACGGGAGACAATGAAGAAACAAAATAAAAAAAGAGGTAAAATTAGGAGACTAAATTAAAACCAAATGAAGTTACAGTACAAAAGTGAAATTCAAAATAAAATTAAATCATCAAATTGAAACTAAATAAAGTTTAGGGATGAAGTTGAAATCAAAAGTTAAAGGACCAGATTATTCTTTTTTTTTTAAAAAAGAACTGAAGTCAATGGATAAATTTGAAACTATAACTAAAATTAACACCCACAAGAAACATTCTTGCCTGATTTATATTGGGCATCTAATATCGGACATTCCGTCTGCATAATAAGTTGCTATAAATTTGGATGAAAATCATAATGTTAAAGAAAAAATATTCAAGTATTTTTGTTAAAAAACAAAAAAGTAACAATGAAGAAACAAAATAAAAATGAGGTAAAATTAGGAGACTAACTTGAAATCAAATGTAAGTTACATGGCAAAAGTAAATTTTTTTTTTTTTTTGGGGGGGGGGGGTGAACTAAAAGGACAAACGTGAAACAGATATTTTCCTTTTGGGCAATTCAGGGACTAAATGATAAGTAACGATACATACGAGAATAAATTAGAACTTAAAAGAGATCAAAATGAAGCTTTCCTCCTTCCTCTGCTTCAAAAACCCAATACTCTTTCTATATCTCCCTCAGAGTAACAGTATCTTGTTGAAAAATCAAAAATAAAAATGACAAAAATTATACAAACCAAGCTTCAAATGAAGCGTATATCAGAAATCAAATCTCTCATTCTATGCATGAAATCAACCATAATAAAAAACCGAGCTCGAGAGTCAAGAATAGCGACTGAAGAACTGAGAGTTAATTTAAGAGAATTAAAGAGAAAGTACCAAAGCGGAGGTCGATAGAGAATAGGTTTTGGCGTCGAAGGAGAAAATCTCGAGCGAAGAAGGGCAAGAATCGCAATGCCTCGACCTTCCCAAGACGACTAGATTGATATTTTCGGGTCGTCGGATCCACGACCCACATGTCACCGGACCCTGATGCGATCCACAACGGTTTTCCTTCTCCATTCAAATCAAACACACTTTGCTTCTTTCCTTTTTGCTAAATGCGAGTTAACAGATTGGGTTGGAGAGATGAGTGAATTCCAAGATATAGGAAGCTAAGCGGAAAATCTCATGAACACAAAGTCAAACAGTAACGAGGCAATTGCATTGCGGAACATGACAGCGGGATCATGAAGCATACGTCGGCTTCGTTAGCCTGCTGTTATTGTTATTGTTTTTTTTTTTTTTAAGTTAATTTTTATTAATTTATCAACCAAGCATGCCACGTTACTAAATAATTATTGTCAATAATTAAATGGAAAATTTCCTCCTAATTTATTGATGCACAAAATATATGGGACTCTAAACTTTTTTCTATGGCTGAACATTTTGAAAACTGCATAATTATTAAGGATAAATTGATTCATTGGCTGAAAAAAAATGTTATACTCAAAAAATATGGAATAAATTTTTAAAAATTTAAAAGTGTGGTTAGTTCACATTAATATATAAAAAATATATTATTAAAATTTAAAAATTTATAAAAAATTTATTATTAATATACAACAGTATATTATTGACAAATATAATAAATCGGTGATAATGTAAAATATAATTAAGTTGTTTATTTGATTTGGTTTTATAATATTGACTATATATGCAAAAGCCACTTATTATTAACTCTAATATTAATAACATTAATTTTGACCTTTAATTAACAAAAAAATTAATACAAAAGATTTTAAAAATTATTGAAAAAGACAAGAAAATTTTCTTGATATTTTTTGTAATTTTTTTGACCATTGTCTGTAATTTTATGTCCTTTTGTATAATTTTCTTATATTTTTATATATTTTGTAAAAAACTAGATATTAAAATTAATTAACAGGAAGGGCTACATTGCATTATTTTTAAGAGTTAAAGAGAAATATTATACTAAAAATTAATTTAAAAGGTTTTAGATACTCTTGAATCTATAGTTTAAGAGTTAAAATATCATTTAATCCTATTATTAATTATGAATTACACCTAACAGTTCAGTTTAAATTTTACATATGGATATATAAAAAATTTACTTATTACTGTTACTAGTACTATTTCAAAATATTATTATTCAAAATATTTAAAATTCTAATTATTAATATATAATTTATAAATTTTATTTCAACATCATGAAAACAGACTTTCTATTTTAAACCTTATGTTAATTTAATTTACTGTATGATTTTCTTTTAATACTATATAACATACACAAAGTCTGTTATTTTAGTCAAATGTAATATAATATTTATTAAAAGCTATAAACAATGAAACTATTTTTAGAATTAATAAAAAAAGATTATCTCTGTGAATAAAAATGTATTCCTTATTGCATTGAAGGTGATTATTTTCTTTTTTCAAAAGTCATTATCTATCATGTAAATGACCTTTTGTGAAGAAGAAATTTAGCTGTCAACTTTTTTTTTTTTGCCAACGAAATTTAGCTGTGCCTATGACTGCAGGCTAGTGAATGTTTTTTTTTTTATTTTTATCATATATATTATTGGCCAAAAGAAATCGACTTTGTTTAATAGAACTTTGTCAAATACGTAATGATGAGAGCAACACCAAATGTAAGGTATCTTCGAATATTCTTTAAAAGATTATGCGACAGAAACAAGTTGTAATGCTTAATGAGTTTTTAAAAATTTAAAAATTATTTAAAAAAATTATTCACAAACAAAAAGTATTACAGAATAAATTGTTGTTAAAAAATATAATTTATTTTTTTAAATAAAACTTATTGTTAGTTATTATTTATGAATAATTTACGTAAATGGTCCTTAATTGTAATTTTTCCTTTTCAAAACAATCAAATATAAAATATATGTGCCTTAAACAATAAACAAGGTAATTAATTTCTTTCATTTGAACTCGCTCCATATTATTGAAATAAAATTTGAATTCAAGACCTCAATATATAAACTGATTTAGTTGCTATAAGTGTCCCTTAGTAAATGATAGTTGTTTCTAACCATTTAGTCTATGTGATTTAGATTTTAATTATTAAGTTTGGCCCTATAATATATTTTTTGGATAAATCAACTCCCATAATTACACTCAGATTGAATGTTATGGACTCATAGTACTTAACAATGTGTAACAAGACATAACATAGCGACTTAGTTATTGACTCTCTCAAGTTATTTAAAAGTCTAATTATTAATATATAATTTATAAATTTTATTTCAACATCATGGAAACTGACTTTCTATTTTAAACCTTATGATAATTTAATTTACTGTATCATTTTCTTTTAATACTATATAAAATACACAAAGTCTGTTATTTTAGTCAAATGTAATATAATATTTATTAAAAACTATAAACAATGAAACTATTTTTAGAATTAACAAGAAAGATTATCTTTGTGAATAAAAATGTATTCCTCATTGCATTGAAGGTGATTATTATTATTTTTTTAAAAAGTCGTTATCTATTATGTAAATGGCCTTTTGTGAGGAAGAAATTTAGCTGTGCCTATGACTGCAGGCTAGTGAATGTTTTTTTTTAATATTTTTATCATATATATTATTGGCCAAAAGAAATCGACTTTGTTTGATAGAACTTTGTCAAATACGTAATGATGAGAGCAACACCAATGTAAGGTATCTTCGAATATTCTTTAAAAGATTATGCGACAGAAACAAGTTGTAATGCTTAATGGGTTTTTAAAAATTTAAAAATTATTTAAAAAAATTATTCACAAATAAAAAATATTACAGAATAAATTGTTGTTAAAAAATATAATTTATTTTTTTAAATAAAACTTGTTGTTAGTTATTATTTATAACTAATTTATGTGAGAGGTCCTTAATTATAATTTTTCCTTTTCAAAACAACCAAATATGAAATATATGTGCTTTAAACAATAAACAAGGTAATTAATTTTCTTCATTTGAACTCGCTCCATATTATAGAAATGAAAGTTGAATTTGAATTCAAAACCTCAATATATAAACTGATTCAACTATTTCAGCCAGTTGATATAAGTGTCCCTTAGTAAATGATAGTTGTTTCTAACCATTTAGTCTATGTGATTTAGATTTTAATTATTAAGTTTGGCCCCACAATTTATTTTTTTGGATAAATCAACTCCCATAATTACACTTAGATTGAATGTTGTGGACTCATAGTACTTAACAATGTGTAACAAGACATAACATAGCAACTTAGTTATTGACTCTCTCAAATTATAACATAGCACTTGTCAACTTGATGTTAAGCCATTAATGTATAATAAGATAATTATGTGTTTGCTTATAGGTCAAAATTCTAATATTTTGTATCATAATAACTAAAACTCATGTTGGAAGAGTGGTTAGAATTATCCCTTCTTCTCAAGAGGCTAAAGGTTCAAATTCTAGATGGGGAATGACTTATTAAATTTTAGCTATTTATATTTTTGCAATAATTCTTAAACATCGCCTATATTTCTGTGATAAGCAAAAAAACAAAAAATAAAGAACCCATTGCCCATTCTTACCAAGAAGTTAAATTTGTTGCCTATTTCAGCACCCTAAAACCATTGCCTATTGCCTTCTCAGAAGCAACAGTTTTATGATCTAGTTATAAAATATGGGAAAAAAAAAAACCATGACCTTAAACTATAGCTAACAATGACAAGTTCTATGGGAAAAAAAAGAAATTATTGCCTATACTTATAAGTAACGGTTTGCATGTCATAATGGCTTTTGGGTTATGAGGAAGGAGATCGATTTTGGTGAAATTGAGAGAATGCAAAGATTGGTTTTGGGTTCTAGCGCTCTGTGTGTTCTTCATAGGATCCGTTTAGATTTCAGTTGGGTATAATAGATTATGAAAATAATTAATTAAGTGATAGATTTTAATTGTAATTGATTATGTTATAATGCAATCTGTTTTGATATTATTTTTTTAAAATTAATTTTAATAGAATTGAAAATATTTGGATAATTTAATCAGAATCAATATTAGCTATATAAATTATTATATAATTTAATTCTTAAATATCAAACATTAATTTTTTGAGGATACAAAATTTGAATTTTATTAAGGAAAAAAAAAGAGGAGAGAAGAGAGTTTAATTTTATTTTTATTAAATTATGTGGTTTATTTGTAATTTTTTTATGGGCTTTCTTTTGTTTTTCTCCAATATTTTTTGATAAAATTTTGGCAAAGCTAATTCCATCAGCTTATGGGAAAACGTGCGTAATTTGTCAGAATTGATTTATGTGCCTTTTGGACCGATTGGGTAATTTGCTAAAAAAGTCGATTTTGGAGGGGGAAAATCAATTTTTTCCCTCATCCAAACACACGGATAAACTTATGAAAATGAGAAGATGGGGTTTAATTTTAAAGAGTTATATAGAACAGTTCCAAATAAAAATTGTCCTATATTTAATAACATGGAAGAAGGTTCTTAGTACAATCGTTCTCTATATGTTAATATTTAAAAAAATTATTTTTTTAAAATAATAGAAACATATTTAGGACGCTTCCAAAAGGAACTGTCCCATTACTAATATATAAGATGATTGTATCAGCAACCTTCCTATATGTCAGCCTTTTTATATAAGATGGTTGTGCATACAACCATCATATATTGTCAATTTTGTAGTAGTATATCAATAGTAGAATCAATTATCAATTTTTAATTATCAACTATCAAAGATATATATATCTATATGTATTGTAATACGAATTTCATTGCTTGATTAGGCTCCTCTCACATTCGTTTTTTTTCTTTTCTTTTTTCTTAAAAAATTATATTAACATTCTTTAACACATATATACCTTATTGAGGTGGCAGGTTTAAAAAATAAATTGGAATTTCCTTTTTTTTTTTTTGACATAGAACACTTATGTAGATAGAATAATTTGAACCTTTAGGGTTGTCAAAAATGAAAAAATGGGTTGTGTATCATAGTAACTAGATACAGATAAGGAGGCATAGAATACATATGGTGAGCTACAATAATCATTAAAGAGCCTAACATAACTAGGTTAATAAATAATTAAGCATGTCATGACTTTGTTAGGATCTCATATAGGCCTCCCTTCAACCCTTTGAGAGCCACTATTATGATTGAAAAGATTTGAAATCACGCAACGAACTGTTATAATATATACTCTCTTGGGTATAAAATATAAGTATTTAATCTCCTAATTAATTTTAATTTAAAATATAAGCAACCTAATATATTTAAATTTTTCTTTTGTTATCCCTTAAATATATTAACTTAGAGCTTGTATAAATTCATCTCTCACTCATTATAAAATGCATTGGAAATTAGAATTAAGAGTAAAAATTAAAAAATATTATATAATTTTATGTGGAGGAGGACTTTATTGGTATATAAATTTTTCATAAAATTTGCTTATATTTTAAATCAAAAGGGTGTAGTTTAATTTAGACTAAACATAGGTTACAATTAGTAAAGCATAGCAATGCCTTTGCCTTTTTATTCCGTTTGCCTGTCATTAGTTGATGATGGCCATAAATTATAATGGGAATCAATAGTTTAAACTTTAAAGCATTCAAAATAATAGTCTGAAAAGAGAAACCATGTCACGATTATGCGTCCAAGTTGAAGCATACATGGCATTTTTTTTTTTTAAAGATGAATATAACATTATGATGCGTTGGGCAGATTCAGAGCTTGCATCGAGTGGCGGCCATTTTTTTTTTAAATACTCCTTCTTTGAAGGGTTGGACACATAAAATATAAAATATTTTTAATATTTTAATGTACAGTTAATATTCTTTTTTCTTTTAAAATTTTTTTAATAAATAAATTATTTTATATTTTTTTTAAGTGAAACACCCTAAATAAAAGTAAATATAAAAACATGATATTAATTTAAAAATAAATAACTAATTTATTGAGGGTTGATATTTGATTAAAAATATTTTACATTTTTTAACATTGGCAGTGCAAAATAGTTATTCAAATAAATGGAATAAAAATTATATTTTCTCAAATGATGTGTGCATATCATGAAAGAAGAGTTGTATATGATTGAAAAGTACATACGGTCTTAAAACATGACAAAGTGTACAATTTTTAAAATATCCAAAATAGTTATTCAAATAAATAGAAGGAAAATTACATTTCATTGAAGGGTGGTTGTATATCGTGAAAGAAGAGTCGTATATAGTTAAAGATACCTATATAAGATTCTAAAACATGACACTATACGTGTAAATTTTTAAGAAATCTAAAATGGTTATTTAAATACATGGAGAAAATTATATTCTTAAGATATTCAAAATGTATATTCAAGTATGGTTCAGAACTTGAGATTAGAATATTGCACCAATATTGTGTTTTTAGGATATCACAAATGTATATTCTAAATTTTTTTCATTTTTCATGAAAGTCCCAAATGATATTCAAAAAAACGTAAATGGATATTTTAAAAATTTATTTATTATTCATGAAAATGCACATGAATAATCTTAAAACATAACAGTAAGTATAAATTTTTAGAATATCCAAAATACATATTTAAATAAATAAAATTTAAATTGCATTTTCAGGATATACATTCTCATATTTGAATAAATTGAGTGTTAGAAGTGAATCATAGCCTTTGTGACATCAATTTTAAGGACATCTATACTTTATATTCAAATATGGCTTAAAATAAATGGAATTTAAATTGCATTTTCAGGATATACAATCACGTAGTTGAATAAATTGGGCGTTAGAAATGAATCATAACCTTTGTGACATCAATTTTAAGGATACCCATACTTTATATTTGAATATGGCTCAGAACTAACATTGTGTTTTTAGGATAACGCTAATGTATATTATGAAAAAATAAATATTGATATCAAAATTTTACATGGAATACACTTACATTCAAATATTTTTTTTTTCATGTTCTGAAAATTGTATCATTTTTCATGAAAACAATAATGGACATTCTAAGAATGCAAATGAATATTGTGTTTTTAGAATATCTCTAATGTATATTCAAATATGGTTATTTAATAACATCGTATTTTCATGATATTACAAATATACATTTGGATAACACCATATTTATAATCAAGATACTACTTGGAGCAATAAATTGCATTCAAAAATTCATTTATCATTATACTAAATTGATTGAGCTTTCTGGGCATTCACAGGCTAGTCACTGTTTTTTATATTTTTATCATATATATTATTGGCCAAAAGAAATCGACTTTGTTTAATAGAACTTTGTCAAATACGTAATGAAGAGAGCAACACCAATGTAAGGTATCTTCGAATATTCTTTAAAAGATTATGCGACAGAAACAAGTTGTAATGCTTAATGGGTTTTTAAAAATTTAAGAATTATTTAAAAAAATTATTCACAAACAAAAATTATTACAGAATAGATTATTATTAAAAAAATATGACTTATGTTTTTAATAAAACTTGTTATTAGTTATTGTTTGTGAATAATTTACGAGTGGTCCTTAATTATAATTTTTCTTTTTCAAAACAACCAAATATGAAATATATGTGCCTTAAACAATAAACAAGATAATTAATTTTCTTCATTTGAACTCGTTCCATATTATAGAAATGAAAGTTGAATTTAATTCAAGACCTCAATATATAAACTGATTCAACTACTTCAGCCAGTTGATATAACTGTCCTTTAGTAAATGATAGTTGTTTCTAACCATTTAGTCTTTGTGATTTAGATTTTAATTATTAAGTTTGGCCCTACAATTTATTTTTTGGATAAATCAACTCCCATAATTACACTCAGATTGAATGTTATGGACTCAGTACTTAACAATGTGTAACAAGACATAACATAACAACTTAGTTATTGACTCTCAAATTATAACATAGCACTTGTCAACTTGATGTTAAGCCTTAATGTATAATAAGATAATTATGTGTTTGCTTATAGGTCAAAATTCTAATATTTTGTATTGTAATAACTAAAAGTCATGTTGGAAGAGTGGTTAGAATTATCACTTCTTCTCAAGAAGCTAAAGGTTCAAATTTTAGATGGGGAATGACTTATTAAATTTTAGCTATTTATGATTTTGCAATAATTCTTAAACGACGCCTATATTTCTATGATAAGCTAAAAATAAAAAAATAAAGAACCTATTGCCCATTCTTACCAAGAAGTTAAGTTTGTTGCCTATTTCAGCACCCTAAAACCATTGCCTATTGCCTTCTCATAAGCAACAGTTTTATGATCTAGTTATAAAATATGAAAAAAAAAAAAGCCATTACCTTAAACTATAGCTAACAATGACAAGTTCTATGGGAAAAAAAAATTTATTGCCTATACTTATAAGTAACGGTTTTGCATGTCGTGATGGCTTTTGGGTTATGAGGAAGAGGATGGATTTTGGTGAAACTGAGAGAATGCGAAGATCAGTTTTGGGTTCTAGCGCTCTGTGTGTTATTCATAAACTTATGAAAATGAGAAGATGGGGTTTAATTTTAAAGAGTTATATAGAACGGTTCCAAATAAAAATTGTCCAATATTTAATAACATGGAAGAAGGTTCTTAGTACCATCGTTCTCTATGTGTTAATATTTTAAAAATATCATTTTTCTAAAATAATAGAAACATATTTGGGACGCTTCCAAAGGAAAATGTCTCATGTTACTAATATATAGGATGATTGTATCAGCAACCTTCCTATACATCAGTCTTTTTATATAGGATGGTTGTGCACATATATTGTCAATTTCGTAGTAGTGTATAAATAGTAGAATCAATTATCAATTATTAATTATCAACTATCAAATATATATATATATATATATATCATATTATGAATTTGATTGCTTGATTAGGCTCCTCTCACATTCTTTTTTTTTTTCCTCAAAAAGTTATATTAACATTCTTTAACACATATACCTTATTGAGGTGGCAGGTTAACAAAAAAAAAGTTGAAATTTCCTTTTTTCTTTTTTTTTTTTTATATAGAACACTTATGTAGATAAAAAAATTTGAACCTTTTAGGGTGGTCAAAAATGGAAAAATGGGTTGTATACCATAGTCAATAGCTAGGTACAGATAAGGAGGCATAGAATAGATATGGTGAGCTACAATAATAATTAAAGAGCCTAACATAGTAAGGTTAATAAATAATTAAGCATGCCATGACATTGTTAGGATCTCATATAGGCCTTCCTCCAACCCTTTGAGTGAAATGTGGCAAAAGGAAAGAAAAGTCTTCATGATAAGAAAGTTTTAAACTAGACAAAGAGAGCTACTATTATGATTGAAAAGATTTGAAATCACGCAACACACTATTATAATACATACTCTTTTTGGTATAAAATATAAGTATTCAATCTTTCAATTAATCTTAATTTAAAATATAAGCAATCCAGTATATATACATTTTTTTTTTCATGTTATCCCTTGAATTTATTAATTTAGAGTTTGTATGAATTCATTTCTCATTCATCATAAAATATATTGGGAATTGAAATTAAGAGTAAAAATAAAAAACATTATATAATTTTATGTGGAGGAAGACTTTATTGGTATATAAATTTTTCATAAAAATTGCTTATATTTTGAATCAAAAAGGCGTAGTTTAATTTAGACTAAACATAGGTTACAATTAGTAAAGCATAGCAATGCCTTTGCCTTTTTATTCCGTTTGCCTGTCATTAGTCGATGATGGCCATAAATTATAATGGGAATCAATAATTTAAACTTTAAAGCATTCAAAATAAGAGTCTGACAAGAGAAACCACGTCATGATTATGCGTCCAGGTTGAAGCATACATGGCAGTTTTTTTTTTTTTTTTAAAGATGAATATAACATTATGATGCGTTGGGCAGACTCAGAGCTTGGATCGAGCGGCGGCCAATTTTTTTTTTTTTTTTTAAATACTCCTCGTAAGGGTTGGATACATAAAAATATAAGCTATTTTTAGTATTTTAATATGCAGTTAATATTCTTTTTTCTTTCAAAAATGCCCTTAATAAATAAATTATTTTATATTTATTTTTAAATGAAACACCCTAAATAAAAGTAAATATGAAAATGTGGTATTAGTTTGAAGATAAATAACTAATTTATTGAGGGTGATATTCAGTTAAAAATGCCTTATATTTTTTTAATATTGACAGTACAAAATAATTATTCAAATAAATGGAATAAAAATTACATTTTCTCAAAGGATGTGTGCATATTGTGAAAAAAGAGTCGCATATAATTGAAAAGTACATAAGGTCTTAAAACATGACAAAGTGTAAAATTTTTAAAATATCCAAGGTAGTTATTCAAATAAATAGAAGTAAAATTACATTTTGTTGAAGGGTAGTTGTATATCATGAATGAAGAATCGTATATAGTTAAAGATACCCGTATAAGATTCTAAAACATGACACTATACGTGTAAATTTTTAAGATATCTAAAATGGTTATTTAAATACATGGAGAAAATTATATTTTTAAGATATTCAAATGCATATTCAAGTATGGTTTAGAACTTGGAATTAGAATATTGCACCGTTGTATTTTTAGGATATTACAAATGTATATTTTGAAAATTTTTTAGTTTTTCATGAAAATATCAAAAGATATTCTCAAAAACACAAATGGATATTCTAAAAATTTATTTGTTATTCACGAAAACACACATGAATAATCTTAAAACATAACAATAAGTAAAAATTTTTAGAATATCCAAAATATATATACGAATAAATAGAATTTAAATTACATTTTCAAGATATACAATCTCAGGTCCGAATAAATTGAGTGTTAGAAATGAATCATAGCCTCTATGACATCAATTTTAAGGATATTCACACTTTATATTCAAATATGACTTAGAATAAATGAAATTTAAATTGCATTTTCAAGATATATAATCTCATATTTGAATAAATTGAGCATTAAAAGTGAATCATAACCTTTGTGACATCAATTTTATGGATATCCATACTTTATATTGGAATATGGCTCATAACAAATGGAATTTAAATTGCATTTTCAGGATATACAATCCCATATTCGAATAAATTGAGTGTTAGAAGTGAATCATAGCCTCTGTGACGTCAATTTTAAGGATATCCATACTTTATATTCGAATATGGCTCAGAACCAACATTGTATTTTCAGGATAACACTAATGTATATTATGAAAAAATAAATATTGATATCAAAATTTTACTTGGAATACACTTTATATCCAAATATGTTTTTTCATATTCTGAAAATTGTATCATTTTTTTATGAAAACAACAATGGGCATTCTAAAAATGCAAATGAACATTGTGTTTTCATAATATCTCTAATGTATATTCAAATATGGTTATTTAATAACATCGTATTTTCATGATATTATAAATGTATATTTGGATAACTCCATACTTATAATCAAGATAATACTTGGAGCAATAAATTGTATTCAAAAATTCATTTATCATTATACTAAGTTGATTGAGCTTTCTGGGCATTTACAGAATGAGGCAGAATCATACCAAAAAATTGAACACTAACAAATTCATTTATCATTAAACAATACCATGTTTTTACATCCTTTGACAACATAAACTACATTATATTATAACAATATAATACATAATAAATCTACTTAATTCCATCTTAGAAGTCCTAAACAACTACAATCCTTGAAGAAATCAACAATTGCCTCAACAAGTTATTCTTCCATGTATGATCTTCAAAGCCTTCATATTCTTCAAACCCATCTGGACCAAGGAATTCACGTGTATGAAATGGCTTCCTTGTTCATTGGGAGAATTTCAATTAAAAATCATAGTAAAGACTTAATTTTAGATGGATTCAAAAAAATTCTAAAATTTCAGTTCAGTTTAGAAGAGAAAAGTTAAAAGAATTTTAATGGTGAAAAGACTAAAATACCCTTTACTTGTTATGCAAAATCACTAATTGTTAATTTTTTTGCTCCACTTATTAATGTATGAATATAAGTTACAAATTACATAAGTTGATATGTCAATAATTATATAAAACCCGACATTAGTTGTTCAATCATAAGCAACAACATTCATTATTAAATTGTTAACTTTACTAGTTAATTTCCTAACATTAGTTGTAAATTATTGACAAGTCTTGTAATTTACTAATATTAATTGTAAATTACTGACAAGTCTTATAATTTATAATTGATGTTAGTAAATTAACAAATAAAGTTAGCAAATTAACAACTAATCTTACTAATTGTTTGAAAAATAGATGTAATTTATAAGTGATATGGGTAAATTAACAAGTGCAATAAGAAAATTAACAACTAGTGATTTTGCATAACAAGTGAAGGATATTTTAATCTTTTCACTATCAAAATTCTTTTAACTTTTTTCCCCTAGATTGAACTGAAATTTTAAAATTTTTTTTGACCCACCTGAAATTAAATTTCTATGGTGGTCCTTAACAAAAATTCTCAGCCAAAAGAGAAAAGAAAAGAAAAGAAAAGAAACAGAGAGAGCACAAGGAGCTAGGATTAAAGGTACAAAGAAATTTAGACCAACCTTATTAAAATGTATTGGGCACTATTCAAGATCATTGGCACATTCTTCATCCCCAGGACAGCAAAGTGCAAGCTTTGATTCAAGTATTAGCTTTCTTGGCTTCTTGTGATCCACATCTGACAACATCAAACACCATAACAACACAATGAAAAACCACTTCAAAAAATATTCACTTCTACAATGTTTGTGAACCATCTAATTTGTGATACAAAATTTGATATTCAAAGAGTATAGTGAACCATCTAATCTGTGATACACAATACAAACACGAAAAAAGAGCCTGTCAATCAACAATTAATTCAGCGTAGTAGTAGTAGTTGTATAAATAGTTCAACAGTCCTGCAGTTCCCAAAGAATTCAGATAAATACAAGAAACACAATTAGAAGACCCACGTTAACAGAAGCAAATGAGGCAAAACCCCAAAATGTGGAGTAACAATATTTCTCAAGACTCATATTTACTCTGAATTCTCAACAATTTATTCTCGAAAAGTAATTCAATAGCACCAATCAAGATAGAAGCCAAATCTCAAGGCATGATTCAGAACATAATTTTGAGAGTGTGCTAGAAAGAATTAGTCATATAGCGTCACATCCTAAACAAATTAGAGTCCATGAATTATAACAACATAATAATCCAATTATACTAGCAACATCAAGAAGCATAATTTTTGTATTGCAATGCTTTGAACTTCAAGTAGCCAACAATTGGCTAAGTACCCACATTGTCAAGAGATAAGAAGCATTAAGGAATGAATTAAAACTTGGCAAAGGGACGAAGAATCATCCATAACTTTAAAGTTCAAATTGCACCATGGCACGTTGGTAGCTATAAAATTTGATTCAAGAATTTCTAGTTCAAAGATACAGACCCGAGAAAATGTGGAGGAGGAGAACACACACATGAATCCACGTGAACTAAGAGTAAGGAGGAGACAGATAAGAGAAGGAGAAACAAGATGGCGAAAAGCTAGTAGGAGTCAAAACAACTCAATCGAGAGAGGTAACTAGAGGCCCTGGTAGCTTGCGAGTTTGTAATGGTAGTGCCCTAACTTCAATGGCTTCCCTGAATTAAATTCAAGTTCTTTACTCGTGAGACATTTGATGAGGAGTTCGAGTGATGCAAGGCAAGTACCGACGGACAAGGAAATGAAGAGATGTTGTTAGTGGTGGCACTAGGGAGGAACGACGATGAGGAAGGAAGCAAAGAAGGAAGGGTATTAAAATCATTTAGCCTTCAACAATTTATGTCACCGAAGGACCTCATGTTAGAAAACTCTCCAAATCCTTGTGAGCAAAATAATTTGTGGTCATGTCTTTTAAGCAATTTTCCCTTATACAAAAGCTTGATTAAATCTAGAATAAGGGAGTGAAATATTTCATAATATGGTAGAAAACCAATTTTATTTTTATTTATTTATTCATTGGGGGTGTTGATATGATGTTTGTCTAGTTTACTGTTGGATACAATTGATCAAAAGGAAAGGAAATGCAGTGGAGATAAAGGGCTTGTTTGAAAACTTGTTCTAAGAACAGTTTTCTGTTCTCTAGAACAAGAAAACAAAAAAATCTGTTTGATAATGTGTTTTCAAAAAGTGTTTTGGAGAACAAAAAAAAATTGTTTTGGAGAACAGAAAAATAAAAATAACTTTTAGGTGTTCTGTGATTATTGTTCTAGAGAACAAGGAAGAATGAAAAAAAACACCTATTTTTATTATTTTATATTCTCAAAACATGTTTTACAAAACACCAGTTCTCAAAATAATAAAATAAAAACAATTTCAAACAGCCCCAAAGTAACTTTGTCTTAGAATGGCAACCATACTTAGGGGTGTTTATGATGCCTAATGACCCAATATGCCCGCCCAAACCACTACAAAAAAATTGACTTTCAGCGGCGACATTTGTCACCGCTGAAAGTTTTCAACTGCGACAAAAAATCACCATAATGTCGCCGTGAGAGCTTTTGTCGCTGATTCAATCTGCAATGACAAAAAAAGTCACCGCTGAAAGTTCAGAATCTGCGGCGACATTTGTCGCTGCCAAAAGTCAAAAAGTCACCACTGAAAGTTTTCAACAGTGACAAAAAGTCGCCACAATATCGTCGTGAGAGCTCTTGTCGCTGATTCAATTTGCAGTGATAATAAAAGTCACCGTTAAAAGTTGAGAATCAGCGGTGACAATTGTTGCCGTCGAAACCATGCATTAGCGGTGACTATTTCTGTCGTCACTGAATGTTAAGTATTAATGGCGACAATTGTCGCCGTTGAAGCTACCAAAAAGTTATCGCTGAAAAGTAATGTTGGTTCACTTATACACATGGCACCACGTCACCATCCATGTGGCGCCCCACCTTACACCACGTGGTGCTATGTCATCCTCCACATGTCGCCCTCACCTCACGCCACGTGACACCATGTCACTCTCCATGTGTCGCTCTCTCCATACGCCACGTGGCGCCATGTCACCCACATAGGGCCCCACCTCACACCACGTAATGCCATGTCATCCTCCATGTGTCGCCCTTACCTCACGCCATGTGGCCCCATGTCACTCTCCATGTGTCGCTTTCACCACACGCCACATGTCATCATGTCATCAATTTATATTTTCATTTTGAAAGTTGTCTCCTTCATGGTTTGAGACCGTGACCTCCTCCTTTTGTGTCCAACCATTTTGCCACTAAGTTGGAATGAACTTGTAGTCTATTATTGCATAATTAAATATATATATATATATACACACACATATTATTAAACTATACAAACACAGATATATATTAAATATTATAAAACATCATTACTATCCTTAAATATTTCAATTTAATTCTTTCAATTTATAAAATTATAAATTATATTATTTATTTTGTTTGAAGTAAACTATAAATATAATTGATACAATATAATTTGTATTATTTATTTTAATTTTTTTTACTTCTTGAGGTTGTTATATTATTTATTTTAATATTCATATTCATGTTTATAATATAAAAAATATCTAAAAATAAATAGTAAAAATACTGATGATTATACATTAGTAAAAAAATTATAAAAATGCAGACAATCAGCGGTGACACTAAAAAGCCATCACTAAAAGTCAACTTTTAGCGGCGACTTGTATGTCGTCGTTGAAACTTGCAACATAATTTTTTTAAAAGAAATAAAAAAATGCTGACAATCAGCGGCAACATTAAAAAGTCACTGCTGAAAGTCAATGCTGAAACATGCAACATAATTTTTTTAAAAAAATTTAAAAATGCTGACAATTAGTGGCGACACTAAAAAGTTGCCACTGAAAGTCCACTTTCAGCGTCGACTTGTATGTCACCGTTAAAACTTACAACAATTTTTTTAAAAGAAATTATAAAAATGCAGACAATCAGCGGTGACACTAAAAAGTCACCGTTGAAAGTCTGTTCAGCGACGACTTGTATGTCGCTGCCGAAAGTGGACTTTCAGCGGCGACTTGTATGTCGCCGGTGAAACTTGCAACACAATTTTTTTAAAAAGAAATAAAAAAAATGCTGACAATCAGCGATGACACTAAAAAATCATAAAAATGGCTAAATCTTTCACATTTATAACAAACTATTTCTATTTTATATTTTTTAAAATTATCTTTTCTAAAGGTTTTATAATATTAATTATTTGTCTATATGTTAAAATAGTAGAATTTATTGTTCTTCATTATAACTAGTAAAATAAAAGCAGAAGAAAATATAGAAAATGAAATAGATAACACTCCTTTTGAAATAAATCAACAAAGATACATGAACATAATATCACATATAACTTATAAAAAATGATATTGCCAAGTAAGTTTAGTAACAAACAGAGAATATTCAAGAAATATAATATTCAAAAATCCTGTGGAAGAATAGAAAAGTTAGGCAGTGGTGTTCCTATTAAGCCTAGAAAGAATAATATCAATAGAAAATAAAACTTGTAGAAATAAAAATATGAGATGGTTCGATAAGATATTAGGATCTAAGTCAAAAAAAAGAATAAGATAAGTCTTAAAAGCCTTAGTCTATAGCCAAATACGAATAGTGAACCTGAAAGATGTAGAAGAGGTAGAAATAAAGAAATACATTATAAAGAATTGAAGAACAAATAAAAATCTCAAAAATAGAAATAGAATAAATTAAATAAGAGAAAATTTAAAAGAGATATTGTGTGCAGAATATCCAAATTCTTTTTGAAATAGAAAAAGACATAAAAAATCACGAGTGAAAAACAAATATGACAAAAGAAGAAAAAGAAAAAGCAAAAGAAAAAACAAGAGTTGAATCTTGTCAAAAAATAATTTAAGCATAAAAAAGATAATTAAGTGAAGCAAATCAAAAGAGCTAATTTAACCACAATTTTTTCTAAACTTCTATAAAATCAAAAGACGTTTGATTTTGCAGGCATTGAGTTAAATGGCCCCTTCTCTATCTCTTAATATAAACCTCTCTCCACTTGTAATATTACAAGATATGTATGTGTATCTATGCATACATACATACATATATACATACAACTTGGTTAAATAAATGAAAATGAAAATAAATTGAAATTTAAATAAAAGAACATCATGAATTGGTAAAACAAAAATATATTTTTTTCCTATGAAAAATACTTTAATCTAATTTTGAAAACACAAAAAAATTTGACAATCAGCGGCGACACTAAAAAGTCACCACTAAAAGACGACTTTTAGCGGTGACTTGTATGTCGCTGCTGAAACTTGCAACATAATTTTTTTAAAAGAAATTAAAAAATTCTGACAATCAGCGGTGACACTAAAAAGTCACCGTTGAAAGTCAACTTTCAGCGGCAACTTTTTAGTATCGCCACTGAAACTCACAACATAATTTTTTTAAAAAAATTATAACATATTTTAAAAAATGCTGACAATTAGCGACGACACTAAAAAGTCGTCGCTGATTCTCAACTTTCAGCAGCGACAGTAAAAGTCACCGCTGAAAGTGTGACTTTCAACGATGACTTTTTAGTGTCGCCGCTGAAAGTCACCTCTGAAAGTCATTTTTTTTGTAGTGAACCTAGTTACATTTTCCCAGCCTAGCTAAAAAAAAAGCCCAAAAATGTTCTGGGCATGTTTAGGCTGGGCAATGTGTAGGTAGGGACGGGTAGCAAACAAGGCATGCTGCCTTACCCGTTTAGCCTAGCCCAAGTTTTTTTTTATTTGTTAATTATTTTTTTTAATTCAGACTTTCTGAGAGGGAATCAGTTAGATAAAAAAGGGAGGGAAAGGATTAGGGTTAGATTTTTTCTATTCCCATTTCATTTACCCTAGTTGATAGTCACAGCATTACTCTTCTTTCCTCTCTAATCTCCTCTCTTGTCTGAAGTTTGAATGAAGTTTGATCCTCTCCCAAGTCTTATCAATGGCGTACAAGTGTGATCACGCCCTTCCTCTCCCATCTTTGAATTG
>NW_026555339.1:19570248-19658699 GCF_029017545.1 Prosopis cineraria | reverse complement strand
AAATAAAATATTAATTGAGAGAATTTTTTAAAAAAAAATTAAATTTAGGATCATTACATGTTCGCTCTTCTCCTTCATGCTTTCTAAAGTTTAAAAATTGGGTTGAATCTAAAAAAATAAAAACCAAAAGCCTTGTCTACCTTGATGTTAGCATTCAATAGAATTCAACAAATTTAATATTCGAAGTTGCAATGAATTTTCAAAAGGTGTTTGAGCCAAATGTTTGAAAAGATGATGGTTATATTTCCATTCTTTAGCTCTAGGCAAGCGGGAAGCATTTCTTTGGTCCTATTCTTGATGATTGGAAAAATGGTAGAGAGTCTTCATCAAATTCTTGAAGGTCTTTTATGATATAACCTTGAAATTTTCAAGCTCCCTTACTTTAACATCAAATGATGTTTCTACCAAATTGCTCGTGTTTAACAATGTTGCAGAAGCATATTGCAAAATAATAGTATACTTTTTAAGAGAGATGAGCTTTAAGATGCAAATGAAGTTTGAGAACATATTGAGGTCAGATAAATAATATGAATCCATTACTGATTTTACATCCTCAGTATAAATTAGTTTATATAAATATATGTTTGAACTCCTTTTCACTAACATTGAAGAATATGCACTTATGATGGATAAGGTCAAAAACTTGTTTGTGCTAATTGTTTGAAGAGTATTCTGTCAGGGTTTCTATTGAATCGGGGCCTACCCATGCAAGTAATGCATCTATAAGTTTATTGCCCACTTTTGATGATGACAATGATGACATTGAAGATCCAGGTACAATGTGGTTAGAGTCTTTAAAATAAAGAACTCAATGGATCCACACAAAATGAGCTAGATAGATATCTTGCAACTGATTCTACAGTTGAAATTCATCATCTGATTCTAAGTTTGACATATTACAATGGTGGAAAGAAAATTTTGAAAAATATAAAATTCTCACCATATAACACGAGATGTTTTGGCTATGCTAGTTTCAACAGTGGCTTCTGAGTCTGCATTTAGTACTAATGGATGTGTAGTTGATCAATATAGGAGCTCTCTATCTCCTAAAATGATAGAAGCACTACTTTATGGGCAAAATGGCTGTAAAGTGGGCAATTTCTCTCTTAATTTGTTGACAAGCTTCATAACTTTGATAACTTTAATGAGATAGAACATATTATCAACTTGTAGGAATATTTTTATTTTCTAAAGTTTAAAATATTTTTTCTAAAGTTTAATAATTCACACGTGCACACCCCTTACTTTATTTTTTATATTAATGTAATTGTTTTTGGTCTTCAGATGCAACCTTTGGAGGGGAGAATGCAGCTGCTAGTGTTGATTGAAGGGTTTCTTTACAATTAGATTTTTTTGCTAATTATTTTGTTAATTTCTTGCTAATTTTTTTGCAAACTTATAAATTTTCATGTATGTTCTTGCAATTTTTCTATTCAGCTATGACATATTTTCCTCTTTTATTTATGCAGGTTGGGAACTAAGAAGAAGCTTTTTGTTAATTGGAGTCTACTATGTGAAATTGCTATTTTTCATGATGCTCCCAGATTTTGTAAAATTTATTGTTTTTAATGAATTGTAGTTGTTATTTTGGATTGACTTATTTTGACATTGTTCTAGGACTTGTGGTAGTTTTATATTTCAAATTAGATGTTGAATTATGGATAATTGGATATCTGATTGTTATTGTGGATTTTTGGTTTATATCTTTATGGATGTTATTTTGAGTTGATGTGTAAGGCTATTATTGTTGATTTAAGATAATTTTATGTCGAGTTAATGGGCACAGGTGTGATCTGATGGGCAGGGTAGCCCAAAGTGCCTTGCCTGCCCTACCCTGCCCAAACAAATTGGACATTTTGCAGATAGGGTTGGGCATCGGGTTGTATTTTGCAGCCCATTCATTCTTTATGCTGGGCATCGGGTAAGGTGCAGCCTTGCCTAGCCCTACCCTGTGCACCCTTAACCATATCCATATTAAATTTTATGATGTTTAATATATGGCATAAATAAGTTGTAATTGGAAAGAAAAATGTGTGACACCCAAATTTTGGTAGGGACAAGAAAAAAAAAGAAACTCTTAAATTCCACAAAAGCTCCTTTTACTAGGAAGAAAAAGAAAAAATATTTAGGAATATGTAATTATCCAGCAAGCATTATTGTAAAGGTTAATGTCATGTCTCACATCAGAGGGTTTGAAGAGGGTTTTGACTATATAAGTGGGTACAGTGCACACCCCAATAAGCTAGTTTTTTTTAAAAGAGAGTAATGGCTCCATGACAAAGTAATATCAGAGTCAAACCTTAAAGTGAATAGTTGGTAAGCCCCTCTGGTGAGCTATCCCCTAATGGGGGCATTACGGATTGGTTGGGAGAGCTGTCATGTCTCACATCGAAAGGACTTAGGGAGGGTCTTGACTATATAGGCGGGTGTGTTGCATACCTTAATGAGGTAGCTTTTTGGGGAGAGATTAATGGCCCTTTAACGAAGTAATTTTAGAGTTAGACCTGAGTTTGACCAATTAGTAAACCCCTCTAGTGGGCCACCCATGACGGGAGCATCACAAGTTAGCTAAGGGAGCTGTCATGTCCCACATCGGAGGGACTTAAGCTAACTTTTTAGGGAGAAAGTAATTGATAGACCCCATGGCATGGATGATATGGAGTTAATGACAACGAAACTTGAGAATGGTAATCATGAGCATAGTGGCATGAAAGGAGCCCAAGGCAAGGAGGAAGGAGCCTAATACTTCCAATCCAACATGCCTAAAGACCTTTTACAATATATTAGAGGTCTATGATAAGAGCTTGAACTAAAGCCATGAAGTAAGCCTTGTTTAGTCTTGTGTAAGAAGTCCAAGAGCTTAGAGAGCATTTGGGCACTTCTCTCAAGCCCAAAGGAGAGCATCTATACGTGTATAATGTGCTTAAGATCTAAATCTATGAAGAGTCAAGCCTGAGAGATGCAAGCCTTAGCCCAATACAAGGAAGACTACAAGTTGAGCCTCCTCGCTTAATGCAAGGAAGACTACAAGTTGAGCATCTTGCAAGCAAAGAGGCATGAAACCCTAGTGAAGAAGTTAAGGGTTGCATGATTTTAAATCCCTTATGATCCCTTGATTGTATCCTAAATTGTTTTCTATTTTAATGGTCCTTTAATTTGACTCCTTTTTCTTAAGGAGCAAGATTAGTCTTAGTCTCCTGTTTTGAGTCTAGTCAAAGATTAGAATTAATTATATTATTAATTTCTAAGTTTTGTAGTCCCATAATTTTAGGATCACATCTCCTAAATTATATGGCTAAATATTTTCTTATTATTTTATATTATTTCTCCTTTTAGTATTAGGAAATTAGGGTTTTAATTTTAGAAAATAATCTTCTCTATGAGCCCATATAAATTAGGCATGCTCCCTCTTGTAAACAGAAAGATAAGTTGAATGAAATTATTTATTTTAGAGTTTATAACTTTTGTGAGCCTTAGTACTTTATGGTGGCATCCCGTGTGAGAAACAGACGTGATCAAGAGTGTGATCAACTCTTGTAGTGTCTTCGAAGGTTGAGGTTCCTAGAGGCAGGTGCTCTAGAGGATCTTATCCTTAATCATTATCCCATTGTTTATTTTCTTTCTTATTTTTGTCATAAATTTCATCCCTTTTTTTTTTGTTCTCATGTTTTTGTTATGTTTCTAGGTCTCTAAAACTAGCACGATTCTGCTTCTGCGTCCCTATCAAATTGGTATCAAAGCCAGGTTGCTAATTTTGGTTCAATTCTTATCCTTTCTTCTTCTTTTTCATCTTGAGTTATTTCTTTTTGTGATCATCTCTTATCTGCCCCATCTACTTCTATCTTTTAGTTTTTTTTTCATCTTTGTGACTTTTTTATCTTATGTGAGTTTTCATTTTTATTAGCCTTCTCAAAAAAAACCTAGAAATTTGTGCAATTAAAGTGTTAGTGTGTTGAAAAAAAGAAAAAAATCTAAAAAATTAAAAAAATTACAAAAAAATATTACTGTAGTTATGATTGTAGAAAAAAGCTATTCTTGAACTCCAAGTTGCTAAGAGGTTGCCTAAAGAGAAAAGTCAACTTGGGTGTAAGAAAGTCTTCTACTTTGATCACTTTCTTATTTTTAATTTTTGGCAGCACTTTTTAAATTCTCTACTCTCTTATTTTACTATTTGTACTACTCTCCTATGCTATTTTTGTCAACTTGAGCGGTTTTTCCTTTTGCAAGCTTAATTTTATTTGAAAATTTTACTTTCCTATTTGTTTTAAAATTTAAAAAAAATGCAAAAATATCCTCTTTTCATCTTGTGCTTATTTTCTAGTTTTCTTAATTTAGAAGATATTCACTTGATTTTTTTTAGTTTCTTGATTTGTGTTTAGTCTCACCATTGAATTCTATCTACAAGCTTAGTAAATGGTAAAAGCCAATTATGTTTTTCATCATTAAAAAAAAAGCTTTTTTTTTTGTGAAACACGAGTAACTTTATTTCTCTTAAGAGTAAACACGTGAGTTTGTGTATGTGAGGATTCATTTTTATCTTATATGGCTTTTAGTGCTTCTATGAACATGAGTAACAAGAATGAATCCCCTAGTGTTGATATGAACTCTATTTTACAATTTATTAAAACACAGTTGCAGCAATTTGCTTAGAACTTGATCATAGGTTCCATAAGGAGGATAAAGATGAGCCGAAGACTTCTTCTTCTAAAGGAAAGAAGCATGAGACCCCCAACGATGATGAGGAGTATAAAGAGCCCCCTTCTCCTAAGGGAAAGAAATTCTAAAAGTGTGATGTTGACTTATTGAACTAGAAAGTAAAGTATCCTTTATTCAAGGGTAGCAACAATCCAGAAAAATACCTTAATTGGGAAATAAAAATGGACCAAATCTTCATGACTCTTGATTTGTCTGAGTCAAGGAAGGTAAAAAATTGCTTCTTTAAATTTCACTGACTATGTTATTTATTAGTGGCAAGATTTACAGTACAAAAGAAGCCAACTTAGGAAAAAGGCCCATTAAAA
Organism: Prosopis cineraria; assembly: GCF_029017545.1. NCBI lineage: Eukaryota > Viridiplantae > Streptophyta > Magnoliopsida > Fabales > Fabaceae > Prosopis > Prosopis cineraria. The sequence goes on along the minus strand of NW_026555339.1, from coordinate 19,653,678 downwards.
CATGAGAAAAGTTTAAAAGATACTTTAGAAAGGCTTATGTCCCCAATTACTACACGGAGCTGAATAGAAAATTGAGAATGTTTTCTCAAGCTGTGGAGGAGTATGTACATGAGTTGAATATCTTAAAGTTTTGTGCAAACATTTAAGAAAATGAACATGAAGCAATGTCAAGAATTATGGATGGCTTGAGGCTAGAGTTGTGAGATAAGCTTGACTTGTACACTTTTGTTGACAAGGAAGAGCTCATACACAAAGCTATAAAATTAGAGCAGAGAAATAAGAACAAACGTTTCAAGTCCTCTTAGAAATACTCTAAGGCAACATCCAAATGGAAGGATTTCAAGGTCAAAGATACATCCAAGGCCAAGGAAGAAATGAAGATCAAGTATGAGGGTAAAACTTCTAATCCTAAACCTTCTTCTTATTCATCTAAAACTTCTCCTATTAAGTGTTTCAAATGCCATGATATGGGCCACATGGTGAGAGATTGTGGTAATAAAAGAGCTATAATTTTGAGAGATGATGGTGGCTATGATAATGTGTATGAAAGTGATGCTGATAATGATGATGATGATTCTACCTCCTATGAATCAAATGATGAGCTTGAATGAAATGGTGCAGTTGAATATATCTTGGTGGCAAGAAGAACTCTCAATATTCAACCAAAGGAGGATGATGAACATGAGCAATGTGAGCATATTATTCATACTAGATGCTTCATTAAAGAGAAAGTGTGTAGCATGGTAATTGATGGTGGTAGTTGCATTAATGTAGCTAGCACTTTACTTATAGATAAATTATCTCTACCTTTAATTCCACACCCTAAGCCCTACAAATTGCAACAATTGAATGATTGTGTTGAAATTAGGATTTCTAAGCAAGTGTTGATTACTTTCTTTATTGGGGTTTATACTTGTGATGCATTATGTGATGTAGCCCCTATGCTTACTGGATACTTGTTACTAAGTAGGCCTTAGCAGTTTGATAGTAAGGCTACTCATGATGGTTTCAGAAATTGTTACAAGCTACCTTTTAAAAGCAAGACTATTATATTAAATCCTCTTAGGCCTATCCAAGCCTATGAAGATCAACTGAAGATTGCTCAAGATTACAAGCAAAGGAGAGATCTCCTTGATTGTGGCATGAGTAAGAGAAAAAAGAAAGAGAGTATTACTTTACTTGAAAATCAATCAAAAGAGAGGAAAAAGAGTGGCGAGAAGGTGAGAAAAGAGAAAAATAGAATGGTGGAAGTGAAAGAAAATAGTGAAAAGAAAATACTAGTATGGGAAAAGTGAGATTCAAGAGGCTTTGATGAGTAAGCGAGCTCTTATTGTAATTCCCAAGAATATTTATATTTTTACTGATACTTTTGACCCTACTTTGCCTTCTAATGTTGTCTCTTTATTTCAGGACAATGGAGATTTATTCCCTGATGAGATTCCTGATCGGCTTCCTCCCTTAAGAGGAATTGAGCATAAAATAGATTTCTTACCCGGAGCTGCTACTCTAAATAAGCCTACTTATAGGGCTAACCCTGAAGAGACTAAAGAGATCTAGCGCCAAGTAGAGGAATTAATGATGAAAGGCTTTATGCGTGAGAGCCTTAGCCCTTGTGTTGTCCCTGTTATTTTGGTGCTAAAAAAAGACGGATCTTGGAGGATGTGTGTTAATTGTAGAGTAATCAACAAAATCATTATAAAGTATTGTTAACCCATCTTTAAACTTGAAGATATGCTTAATGAGTTGCATGGTGCTTCTATCTTTTCTAAAATTGATCTTATAAGTGGTTATCATCAAATTTGTATGAAAGAGGGTGATGAATGAAAAATTGCCTTTAAAACTAAATTTGAATTATATGAATGGTTAGTTATGCCTTTTGGTTTGACTAATGATCCTAGTACTTTTATGGCATTAATGAATCATATTTTTAGAAAGTTTATAGGCAAGTTTGTTGTGGTTTACTTTGATGATATTCTGATTTATAGTAAATCTTTGACTAATCATGTGAATCATCTTAAAATTGTGTTTGACACCTTGAGAGAATATAAGCTATATACTAATTTTCAAAAGTGTTTCTTTTGCACACTTTGTTATCTTTTTAGAATTTATTGTTGGATCACAAGGAATTTGTGTGGATGAGGAGAAACTTAAAGCTATTCGTGAATAGCCAACCCCTAAGAATGTAAGTGAAGTGAGAAGCTTTGATGGCTTAGTAAGCCTTTATAAGAGATTTGTTAGGGATTTTTCTACCATTGCTGCCCCTCTTAATGAACTTGTTAAGATGAATGTGACCTTCATATAGGATGAGACACAAGAAAGGGCTTTCTAAACCTTAAAGGATAAATTGACTAATTCCCCTTTACTCGTTTTGCCTAATTTCTCCAAAGCATTCAAAATTCAATGTGGTGCTTCTGGTATTAGTATAGGTGCTGTTTTAAAGCAGGATTCTAAGCTCATAGCTTACTTCAGTGAAAAGCTACATGGTACAGCTTTGAATTATTCCACCTATGACAAAGAGCTTTATGCTCTAAAGAGGGTCTTATAAACCTGGCAACACTATTTATAGCCCAAGAAATTTATCATTCATTCTGATCATGAAAGTTTAAAGTTTCTCAAGTCTCAAAGTAAGTTGAATAAGAGACATGCTCGCTGGATGGAATTTATTGAGACCTTTCCTTATGTGATTAAGCATAAGCAAGGTAAAGAAAATAATGTTGCTGATGCCTTATCTCGAAGGTATACATTACTTTCCTATTTGCATGCTCAATTACTTGGCTTTGAGATTCTAAAAGATCTTTATAAAACTGATTCTGATTTTGAAAATATTTGGAAATCTTGTGAAAATTATGGATCTAGTAATTTCTTTAGATTTGATAGATTTTTTTTAAGAAAAATAAATTATGCATTCTTATTTGTTCTATGCGTGAGTTGCTTACTAAGGAAGCACATGGTGGTGGTTTGATGGGACACTTTGGTTTAGAGAAAACTTTAGCTATTTTGTCTGATCATTTCTTTTAGCCTCACATGTAAAAAGATGTCATATTTGTTTGTGATAAATGCATTAAATGTAGACAGGTAAAATCTAAGGTCCAACCTCATAGACTTTACTCTCCTTTACCCGTCCCTTCTCACGTTTGGGAACATATCTCTATGAATTTTGTAATTGGATTGCCTAAATCTTCTGTAGGCAAAGATTCTATATTTGTTGTTGTTAACAGATTCTCTAAGATGGCACACTTTATTGCTTGTGCTAAGACTAATGATGCTGTTAATATTGTTGACTTATTCTTTAAAGATATTGTTCGCTTGCATGGTTTACCTAAGACTATTGTGAGTGATAGAGATGTGAAGTTTTTTAGTCATTTTCGGTGTACCTTATGGCATAAATTGAGGACTAAGTTACTTTTTTCCACTACTGCCCGTCCACAAACTGATGGTCAAACTGAGGTAGTCAACAGAACTATGACTACATTACTATGAGTGATAATTCAGAAGAATTTGAAGAATTAGGTGAATTGTTTACCTCATATTGAATTTGCTTACAATAGGGCTATTCATTCTTCTACTTCTTATTCTCCATTTGAAATTGTTTGTAGTTTCAATCCATTATCTCCTATTGATATTTTACCTTTGCCTTTTTCTGAGTATGCTAATACTGATGGCAAGAGAAAAGTTGAGTTTGTGCAGGACCTATTTGCTAAGGTTAAAGCAAACATAGAGTGAAAGAATGAGAAATATGCCAAGCAAGCTAATAAAGGTAGGAGACGTGTGATCTTTAAACTTGGAGATTGGGTTTGGTTACATTTAAAGAAAGAGAGATTTCCTAATCAAAGGAAATCCAAACTTCAAGTCCGAGGAGGTGGACCTTTTCAAGTTTTAGAAAGCATTAATGATAATGCTTACAAAATTGACTTGCCTAGCTCTTATGGCAATGTTAATGCCACATTCAATATTTCTGATCTATCTTTATATGATTCTGTAGATTCGAGGACAAATCCTTTTCAACTAGGAGGGAATGATGGACCCCATGGCATAGATGATATGCATTAATGACAACGAAACTTGAGGATTATAATCATGAGCATGGTGGCATAAAAGGAGCCCAAGGCAAGGAGGAAGGAGCCCAATACTTCTAATCCAACGTGCCTAAAGGTCCTTTACAATATATTGGAGGTCCAATGACAAGAGCCTGAACTAAAGCCATAAAGTAAGCCTTGTTTAGTCTTGTGCAAGAAGTCCAAGAGCTTAGAGAGTATTGGGGAACTTTTCTCAAGCCCAAAGGAGAGCATCTATATGTGTATAATGTGTTTAAGATCCAAATATATGAAGAGTCAAGCCTAAGAGATGCAAGCCTTAGCCCAATGCAAGGAAGACTATAAGTTGAGCCTCTTGCAAGCAAGGACGCATGAAACCCTAGTGAAGAAGTCAAGGGTTGCGTGATTTTAAATCTTTTATGATCCATTGATTGTCTCCTAAATTGTTTCCTATTTTAATGGTCGTTTGATTTGACTCCCTTCTCTTAAGGAGCAAGATTAGTCTTAGTTTCCTATTTTGAGTCTAGTTAAAGATTAGGATTAATTATTAATTTTTAAGTTTTGTAGTTCCATAATTTTAGGATCACATCTCCTAAATTATGTGGCTAAATATTTTCTCAGTATTTTATATTATTTCTCCTTTAGTATTAGAAAATTAGGGTTTTAATTTTAAGAAATAATCTTCTCTATGAGCCCATATAAATTATGCATGCTCCCTTTGTAAACAGAAAGAAAAGTTGAATGAAATTATTTATTTTAGAGTTTATAACTCTTGTGAGCCTTAGTGCTTTGTGGTGGCATCCCATGTGAGAAACAGACGTGATCAAGAGTGTGATCAACTCTTGTGATGTCTTCAAAAGTTGAGATTCTTAGAGACAGGTGCTCTAAAGGATTTTATCCTTGATCATTATTCCATTGTTTATTTTCTTTCTTTCTTTATTTTTATCATAAATTACGTCCCTTTCTTTTTGTTCTCGTGTTTTTGTTGTGTTTCTTGGTTCTGTTTCTAAACTAGCATGATTTTGCTTCCGCATCCCTTATCAGTAATGGCCCATGACATTAAGCTTCCTTTCTAAACTACTTGTTTTCTTGTATAACAATTTTCTTACAAAAAGATCTATTGAAATATCATAATTTTCATGAAAATATAACTATGGTAGAGAGAGTTGTAAATCATACTCGTTGAACCAGAAAATACAAAATTTATTGCATTGCCCTAGTAGGAACGGATGTAAAATTTTAGTTTAAACAATAATTCTGTAAGAATAAGCTTAGCCCCAAAAGCCCAATATTTGTAAAGTAATAATGAGCATTTGGAGCGTGGAAGGTAATCTCATAAGACATACAAAGAAAGCGGGAATTTGTACTTTTTCCTCCATGATTGGAGTTGAAAGCTTCAGGAACCTAATTTGGGTGCTTATTATTGTAATGAGATTTGGACCATCTAGATTTTAATCAATTTAGATGGTCTAGATTTGAACCATTATTATATATTATATTTTTTAAAATAAAAATTATAAAATAATTTTGATAAATTTTTTATTTTTAATACGGTCTAGATTTAATTTGAAAGGTCCAATTTCATATTAAATTTTTTATAATTGATGTATATTAACTATCCAAATGTACTCTGCACATTCTAGATTTAATTTGGACTATACAGAGTACATCTGGATAATCAATATATAGTATTTATAAAAATTTTAATATTAAATAGGACCTTTCAAATTAAATTTAGACCATATTAAAAATAATAATGGTTTAAACCTGGATCATCTAGATCAAAATTTAGATGGTCCAGATCTCATCATAGTGATGAGCACCCAAATCAAACTCAAGCTTCAGCCATCATCCTAAAGAATATGAAAAAAACGAAGAACTCAATATACGAAAAAGAAATCAATCTACTAAACATTAAAAGGAACCATAAGTTCTGTTTATGACCAATAAAATCAGTAAGAATATACCAAGATCAAACATTATTATTTCTGTTATCTTGGTGTAAAAGACAGCACAGACAAATCACAAGATCAACGAACTTCATCTGATTGCAGCTCCCTTCGCAAGCAGCTCCAAGCATTTCTGAAGCAGTCCCTAAGCACAAGGCTATCCTTGCATGCTTCAATATGACGGGATGCTTGAAACAGATAGCAGAAAACTGTCATTATGAAAAGAATTGGAAGAAAGATTAGTATGAAAAGAATTAGAAGTTTAAACGATGTGATGGCAACAGTTCTACATAATATTTTGCTTCTCCGATGAAAGATTATGCTATTCCCTCCCAATAATTGTAGCTATAAATAAAAGAATTAGGAAGAATAAAAAAAAAAAAAAAAAACGGGAAATGGCAAAACCAGAGGAACTGCAAGCCAGACATTCTTTTGCTCACTTCTAAAGGAAAGAATGCATCGGCATGGAGCAAAACAATAATATACTGCTCTAAACAATTTTCAGCAAGTCAAACATTCTGTTGTAAGCCAAGCCAATACAATTTTTCCAACCCAAAAAAAAAAAAACAACTACATGTATTTGAAATTTGCAAGAATTATTTTCAATAAGTTGCCAAAAATGATTATCACATGACTTATTAGGAATTTGCAACATTCCAGCTAAACTTGCATACCGATTATGCAGTTCTTTAATGAGTTTCAGAGGAGGGGGAGATCCACCTTTCGGACCTGGAGGAAGGTGACATTGATCTGAAGCTCTAGTACAGTCCAGAGATACATGATACAATCATCTTCAACTGATTTTGGCTATACCATTATCTAGTAGAAACATACGATAATTTAATGCTTAATAACAGTACACTTTGGCCGAGAAAAAAATTCATAACAGTACACAGCCACTAAATAGCCGCCCACAATAAGAACTGAAATTCTCATCAATCTACATAATACCTTGTCCTGCTATTTTGTTTTGTTACAGGAAATCTTCACCATGCAACTCAAGAACCTTGGGAATTTTGCATTTTACACCACTATTTTACTTACAACTGAATGTCAGCATATGTAAACCTGGTGTTAAAATTTAGACTTATAAACTCCTTATAAGCATGGGATCAAGCATATGATACAATTTTAATGGGAAGGGACTGAAGAATAATTTCAATTTTGCTGATACAAGCCATAATGACATGAACTTGAACATGTTCTAACTTGAACGTGCTTGTGACAAATTTCACTACATACAAATACAAAAAGTTATTAAACTACATGCTTGTAAAACAGTCATTTAATTGTGTAGTTCGACTTCTCAACACAAACTATAAAAGCCTTTCCTAACATTCATTCTTATTAAACATAAATATGCTTACAACTTGAACTTGAGCTACAGCATTTAACCCTGTTTTTCCCCCCCTCCAGCAGGCCTCTATCAATCATTCTATGTAGAAGCTTCACTGCTTTGTCATTCTTATAGTTTTGAAGAAGACATCGAATAATAATTTTAAAATCATGGAATAAAGGAGGTAATTGTTCTCTTCAATTCTGTCAAGCAAGGCCGTGGCTTCATCAAGAAAACCCTGTTTGCAAAGACCATGAATCATAGCAGCATATGCATGCAGATCTACTTGATAACCTTTGGCCAAAAGTTATTGAAGAGTCTCCCATGCATTATTTAATCTGCTACCTTTGCCCAAACCATCAATAGGTAAGTATAGTGTAGTATAGGTTCTCACATTAACTTGGCAGCGGCATAATATTTCATCTGATCCATGGATCCTAAAAGTCTTATTAACTGAAAAAAAAAAAAAAAACTGGAATGCGGACGACTTCAAGTTTAAATGCATTTGTTTCGAAGTTAATGGACAACGATTAGAATTAGGAATTGGGATTGTTTCGATTTTAAGCCTAAAGTGTGTTGATGGCCTTAAGGGAAGACGCATTAAGCATGCAAATGAAAGTTTCCAATATGAAGGTTAAATTTATCTTTTAACAATTTTTTTTTTCCATTTTCAAGTTTTTTTAATAGGGTATAAAATCAAATTGGATTTCAACAATTTTTTTTTATCAAGTAACCAATATTACTAACAAAATATACATCTAGAGTCCAAATTTCAGGCACATAATTATTTTTTGGATTTAAATTTTCCTAATTGTTAAATAAATATAACTATTAAAGGAAAAAACAAAGATATATATCCTTTATTTTTTTTCATATTTAACGATTGATATCCTCTCATTAATAATGCTATGATGAATTGAATTAGTCTTTTAGGGTAAAAATATTCATGAATCCGAATTATGTATATTCATTTTTTTCTGTACATATTTATATTAATTTTTAGTCAAATAATAGTTATTGAATGAATAACAAAATATGCCTAAATTTTAGACAGATAATTATTTTTACAAAATAAAATTTCCATATTTGTTAAATATATATATATATATATATTTGATAGGATATAAACTGAAAATTCGTATTCTTTATTTCCTATCTCATTTAAATGATGGATTCAAAATGTTGTTGCTTTGGAGCTGCAGGGATCAATTACTACTGTTCTGAAACAGTGGTCCATGTCTTCATTATATAGTGTCACTAGCTACAACCCCCGTGCGATGCATGGGTTATTTTATCATACTTGTCAATAAATTACACTTTACATGATGTTGATAAAACAAAAAGGACATAAGATGACACAAAAAAATTAACGAAATTGATAACTATGAAGCAAATATTTCCTAATTCCAAATGTTAAAGTTAGAATATACCAATTTTTTTATGCCAAACAAATCAAAAGATTGGAAGGTTGAAGGTTCTGAAAGATTTTTTTAATTTTAATTTATATTTATTAAACTAAAAATTTATAATTTTTATAAATAGGTTCATCATCAATCTGAATAATATTAATTTAATTTAGATAGTCTTATTTAATATTATAACTTTTTAAATTGAGTATCTATATGTATTTTAGGCAGTTCATATTCAATATCAAATGTTTATCTACAAGGTCTAAATTTAAAGTTTTTATTTTTTATTTTGATGAATACAATATTAAAAAAATAAATATAAAATCTATAATATTTTAATTATAACTTTTAAAAAATATTTTTTAAAAAAATTACAAGTTAAAAATTTTAAATCTAAACTGTACAAAATACATCTGGATAGTTAATATATAAAAATATAAAAATTTAATATTAAATTAGATACTGAATTAAATATAGACTAGATTAGTCAAAAAAAATATTTATTTAAACTTTTTTATAATTTTTATTTTTAAAAATATAAAATAAAAATATTAAATTATTTCTTCAAATCTAGACCATCCAGATTAAAAATCTGAATGGTCCAAATTGTATTACCCTGATGAGCACCCAAGATAGTTCCAACTCCACGATAGCAATCATTTAAAAATGTTTCTCTAAACATGCAAAAAGAAATTATCTATTCATTATGAATTGTTCAACTAACTCTCGTTTGGTATATATTCACTCATAAATACATAATGTAACATGTATAAGGTAAAAATTTTCAATATTAAAATATAAGGATGGATAATAAATTTGAAAATCAAAGTTATTATAAAAATCTTAATTTGACATTAATTTTGTTATCAGATTTTTGTCATCCTGCCAAAACAAAAAAGGAATAATTTTTTGACAACAAAGACATCTTACTGTATTTACTCTCGGCCAATTTTAATTCTTTAAATGTTTGCTCTTATTACCCAATAACCTCATTCATATGTTATGTACTTGAAAAAGCAAAAATGTTTTGGTCCAAAAGCTCTCATAAACCGATTTGATTGATAATATCATCATTTTTTTTTTCGGTTGAGACGTTGAGCTATTGATATCCAAGAATAAACCTGCAACATGAAAATAGAAAATTTGAAGCAAGAGAGAGATGACTTACTACTCACATTACAAGTAAAAAATAATTTTTTTAAAAAAATAAAAGATCCCAATAAAACTAATGAAATAATAGATAGGTAGAGGGAGGGCCAAGGAGCTCTCAGTCTCCCTCAACTCCATCCAAGAAAATAGGTATATCATACAAATAAAAGAATAACTCATCTTGGAAGTGAATTTGCCTGATGAATAGAACCATTGTCGATCGACTAAAAGAATTCTCCAAAGATAAACAACTAAATCTTAGACTCTAGAATACTGTGAAACAACTCTGCAAAAGCTTGAGACTAACTCATCCAGGAAACTTGGTCAACTTAATTTTTTTGATAGGAATAAAATTAAAAAAAATTATTTTAACAGGTAACTCACGTTGCATTAGTCTCTCTCATCTTTCTTGCATGATGAAAATGCATATGCCAATCAATGGCTTACGGAAAGCAGCTTGCCTATTTAAACAAAGCTGTGGAGGAACTTTTGAGTCATGAGTCATAGTGCCTATCATAATAATAGACAAATAGTAGAAAGAACAAACTGAGAGAAGAAAACATATCCAGCAACGCATCAATGAGAAGGGGGAAATAATACAGAGGAAAAGTGATTAATTGCTATTAGACTCTCATGTTAATAGCTGATTGCACTGAAAAACACACTCATAGAAGATTCAACCAAATTACCATATTTAAATAAAAAAGCAAAAGCATAAAATCTTTGGGTTATGATTGATTTAAAAATTACTTATTAGATTCAAAGGAATAAAAGCATAAATTATCACACACACTCTCTCTCTCTCTAAGATCTACTACTGAAGCACGCCTTGGTCAAAATAGGCAAGCAAACACGTGAGATCAGCTATTCATTGATATAGTGTAATGAGTTTGGTCCCGTGTATCAAATACTGACTGTGAAGAGGGCAAAACAGGCATATGGGACTTTTTCTTAAAAGCAAACTGGAAAATACTACTGTGCAATAGAAACTAACTAATGGATAAACTATGTAGCCTTAATGTATTACATGCGATCATATCATTTATGGCATAGAAAAGCAAAAAAATTAAGAAGTAGGATACAAACTTCATTGTGCAACGCTCAAGGTGTCCTTCCATATCTCCATCCTAAGAAAAAGGTCCTGTCAATGGATATATATCCCGAGCTGTAAGCATATATAAGTTTCAATCCAAATAATGACAAAAGGAAGCCGAAAATCGACTGATGAAATGCCCCTGCTTGTCCCTTGTACTTCTCTGCATGAAAACAAAAAAAATGTTCAAAAACAACTAAAAAAAATAAGAATCAAGATACAGAGAAGCAAACTAGTTGTCAGTCTACCTCGCACAATGAAGCCCTCTAATCAAGTGACCCTTTCTTGATGTCATTGCTTTCATTGAAGATGAGGATGCTAAGTAGTGAAGAAGCTAATATTTACTAATGGATAAAATGAAGCATATATACTGGTCATGCAATGAAAGTTGATGGGAGATAAATATAAGCATATAAATAAAGGGGACTGGCGAGAACAAAATTGAAGAGCCCAAATAGCAAGAGAACACATGACAGTACTTTATATAACCACCATGCAAGAGAAACTAACTTATGGATAAACCAATATATATTACACGACAATACTTTATTTATGAAACAGGGGAAAAAAGAAGAAGCAGGAAGCAGTCACAGAGTCTTGGTTGCATAGTGCTATGGGATATCAATGGTATTAGTAGCTCAAATTTTTTTTTCATGCTATGGGAAAAACAAAAACAGAAAGCAACTGATTCAAGTCATCAAGGCAACCAAAACAAAAATAAAATACAATCAGATTCATTGGAAAAATACAAAAACAGAAAGCAAGTCCTTCTGAAAAGTGGTTGCACAATGCTCCCTGACCCTATAAACCTTCAAACTAATAGCCATGCCTCGACATGTTTGGCAAAGTAAAAAAGTTTTATTTAATGCATAGAGCTGTTAGGATTGCCTACATGATTTAGCCCAGGACTCACGCTTATGTTGCAGATTCTTAATAATTTTAGACTCTAAAATATATAGAAATGAGAGATTAAAAGAGATTACACAAATTCTGACGAAACATGTGGGGCAAAATTAAAAGGTAGAAACATTATATTATATTTATATTAATTACAAACAAATGAAAATATTATATGAGAAAATATGAATATAATCAGTTTAATTACTCAATTTGTGGGATCGGACATCAATATACCAATTCAAGTCATCAAGGCAACTAAAAAGAAAAAATAAAATAATCAGATTCATTGGAAAAGTAATCTCTATATAATCATAAATTAGATCAAGGAGAGATAGAATTACAGTGTCTGAATGCAAGTATCTAGTCTGAAAAAATTCCATTTGCTTGGGTCTTAGGAGTCGATCTTGCTATACTTGCTCCTCCTTACTGCCGTTTCGCTGAGATTTGGAAAAAGTTGACAACAAAGAAATTTCAAGTTATAGATAACCATACCACATTGCCTTGCTCTAGAGTTAGATATTAACCATGCTTAGCCTATATGAATAACATAAGAGAAGTCAATAATCAACTTTTAAAACACCCAAATAATATAAACCTTTAAGAATGTAAAACACATCAAGATGCACTTAAAAATGCCTATCAGCAAGAATAAATGGGTTCATGTACCTAAAAAGAATAAGAATTGATATTTATTTTATAAGTAATTATAGGTATATAATTATAAATCTCAGTACATCATTATAAGTAATACAACAATAATTTAATCATAGTAAAAAAAAATCAGGGGTCCAGGCTTAGCAGTAAGTGAAAGATAGCCTATTTTGGAACCCAATGGACTTTGTTAAACTAAGAGACCCCAAGCCACGAAGGCTCAAGCAGTGCCATTTCAACAAAATCAATTCTTTATTAAAAAAAGAAGAAGAAGCAATTATTCGTGTTTGACCATAATATCATAAACTAATGAACATATCTTTAATAAGGTGAATAAAATGAATAAAACGATAAGCACCTGTAGTGGATCCGTACTATCCTTCGTGACATCATTAGTTGTCTCTCCCGCCTCACAATCTTCAGCAGCATTAGACTCCAGCTCATGTGGCCTTGTTATTCTTCCTCTGTATCTGATAGAGAAGGTTGGAGAATGCAGTAGTCTCGGCTGCCATCGTTGGTGAGATGAACGTGATGAGAAACAGAACAAACAGGAGGATCTGTGGCTTGTCCATAGGGTCGGAGGCTACGATCTATTATAGGGAGCAATGATTGAGGGAAAACTAAATTTATGCTGCTCACTTCAATTTCTCCTTATGTCCATAGCAGAGTAATGGGATGAGATAAAGGAAGGAAGGAAAGATGAGATTAGTTAGAGAGAAAAAGGTTGTCCATACCTACATAAAAGGAAGCGGTGGTCGGAGGAATCAGAGGATCTGTGGCTTAGTGGAAGCTGTGGTCGGAGTCGGAAGAGTTGGAGGACTTTTGGCTTTGCCGATTGGGGTTGCAAGCAATGATCTGAAATGGAAACCTCATAACCGATAGATGAAAAAGAATAAGGGGAGCAGTGTAGGGGTCACATGAAAAGACATCTCTACACGGAGCTTGAAATCTAGGCTCAAAATAATTATCATCTTTTTTAACAAATTTTAAAAGGATGAAGGGAGTTTTGGAAATTAAAAAGAAGAAAGAAGAGCACTTTTTTTTTAAAAAAAAAAAGGTTGCTCATGCACCCCAATATAGAAGCTGTTAGTGTTCATTGAGCCAAATAGCCCTATGAACAATAAAACGTGAGAAGAGCCATATTGTTGGAGTGACTTGTCTGGACTAGATTTATTTGTTAGATTGATTTGTACTTTTTGTGCTGTTCAGTACCTGTAGCTAAGTTATATCAACAACTTTCATTGAGTTGCTATTCTGAGTCTCTAAATCTATGTTTTTTGTTGACAACAAAGGCATGTTTCTCATACCAAAATAAGGTCAAATAGGAGTATCTTTTAGCTTGCCTTAGTTATTAAGCCTTTGCATATACAAGGATACAAATTATCATACAAAACAAAACTCAAAACATCATACATTAAGATTAAGTCAGCACCCAAACATCAGTTATGACAAAGATGAGTTTCTCATGTAAAAACAATGCTAACATCTCATGCCTTTGAATTTAAACAAGTTTTAATCGTCACTACAAAGACCTGATGGTGCTTATATACCATTAAAAGTAATACTTTAATGTACACACGCAACAGAGGAACTACTAACACTCCCAAGAATACAGTCATTCAAGCAAGGAATTGAAAAGAAGAACACCGGAAAAAATATATCCACTCAAACTACAAATCATGACAGCAACCACTGCTTTTAGTTCGAAAACAATTGGGCAGTAAACTTCCCAATGGACAGGAGTTTCACACGATATCACAATATGAATTACAATTCAGACATGTAAGGAGCCAAGAGATAGTCATTAATGTTCTGAGGAGCAGCATTGAAAACTTACAAACAACATCACCGTGTTACAACATCTTTTAAAAGTCACAATGTCCATTAAGCATTTAATCAAGCCAAGGAAATGCAAGAGAATGAATGCCTCATAGTTATGAACAATATTTAACAAATCTAAAACCAATTTGACTTACCAAATGAACTCTATAGATATGAAAGTTTGTAACATAATAAAACTAAGAACACAGAAGAACATAGATGAAAATTCCAGCTCAGAATCACTTTTGTGTAAATACAAAAAAATTCATAAAGTTGGCCGTAAATTCAAAAGAAGGCATTTTAACCGGCTCTCAAAACCAACCTATTTAACTAGACATGTGGACTCAACAACACAAGAAATTTCTGTCAAAATAAGCATGTGGAGAATCAATTCAAAATATCTACTTAACAACTGAAAATCTAATATCCATTCATAACATCAAATATTTGGAGGGCTATCACACCTCAAAAATGGAGAATGACCATCATGAGATATTGATATTAAAGCCTAGGTTTTTATATGATTATGTTGAGAAAGAAATTTCAGTGTGGTCTCAATTATCATTATGAACTTAGGCATAATTATAATTGATGCATCATTGAAGGTTCTATAGGAAGTTTTTGAATATTTGTTTCTTGTCATTGGTTTCTTTTATTGCATAGAATTGTATTTTGAATTAGATATTTCTTTTGTTTCCTTATATAATGAAATATGCCACCCAGACGTCGAGTGTCTACGAGGAGTTCTACTAGCAGTAGGGCCTCTAGTAGAATTCCTTTAACAGATGATGTGCCCTTGAAAGGTAGAGGATGATTCAGAATAGGATTAGGACTAGGAGTGGTCAAACCCTCAGGTCCCTTCAAAATATTCCTTCTAAAGATGAATGAGTAAGTTCTTAGTCTGAGGAACAGACTGCCTCTTTAACACATGACATGCAAGAGGAAAGTCCTGTAGTTAAATTGTCAAAATTTATGAAGTTAAATCTACCTTCTTTTTCTGGGATTAATGCATCAGAAGATCCAATTAAGTTTCTTGAAGTGATTGAAAAGAGGTGTCATTAAAATGCCCTGATGTGCAGTATGTTGGATTTGTAATATTTCAGCTTCAAGGCATGGCAAATGCTTGGATAACAACTGTGCCAGTATAATGGTAATCAGAGTACCATCCTTGTTGTGGGATGAGTTTAAGACTATTTTTTAAAGCACTATTTACCCTAAAGTACTAGAGATACAAAGATTGAAGAGTTTTAACCTTGAAGTGTAGTAAGGGAATGTCAATAGCAAAGTATGATAAAAAATTTACAGAATTGTCTTCTTCTTATATCATGCCAACTGAGAGGGAACGAATTAGCAGATTTATACACGAGTTGCTATTAGGTATACACGATTCTATAGCTTTTATGCTAGATTACTTTAACACTTATGATGAAGCTGTACATAGTGGATTTAGAAATGAAATCATCATAAGGAAGACGAGACTGCTTCTAAGAAATGCAAATAGAAATAGATGAGAAATTTCAAGGCTTTTCCTTTAGAAATCAATGATTTCAAAACCAATCTCACTTTTGTGCCATGCAACCTAAACTGAATCATATGGTTTTGTCATCAACAAGCACTCCTATTATGAGATCTAATTCTAGTAATGTTAGGCCCTGGGTCCAGTTAGTTTCAAATCAATCAAGTTACACCAAAGTTCTGTATACTAGTTGTGGGAAATATGATTCAGGACCATGTCATGTCTAGTACATGTTTGAGTATTGGAAATGGGTCATTTGAGAAGAAATTATCCATATCTCTAGTCTATATCAAGCCACAGATCAGTTTGATCTCCTTCTCACCCTACTTCATCTCCAGTACCACCTCCTAGGGCTGCTTCTATTTCAGCCCGTAAAGGTATGTCTAGAAGAGGAAATAGAAAGCGAGGATAGTCTTTTTAAGGCAGGGACAAGGAAAGTATATGCTATGACAAATCAGGATGCTAGGGCTTCAAATGCTGTTATTATAGGTATTATAACTGTGTGTTCTAATCAGGCTTATGAATTATTTGATCCTAGATCAACTTATTCCTATGCATTTGTTTATTTTGCTAAGAGGTTGGGTAAAGAACCTACCAAACTTAATAATTTATTTATAATTTGTGGAATCTTTAATTGTTTCTTATGTATATAAGTCTTGTGAAGTGTATCTTAAGGGTAGAAAACCCCTTATTTATTTGATGATGCTTGATGTAATTGATTTTGATATAATTTTGAGCATAGACTGGTTAGCTTCTTATTATGCTACCATTGATTACCACTTAAAAGTGGTGAAATTTGATATTTCAGGAGAAACTCCTTTTGCATTGCAAGGGAGTTTTATAAAAAAAACTACTAATCTTATTTCAACCTTGAAAGCCTAACAACTACTGATGAAGGGTTGTTAAAGGTTCTTAGCTACGGTAAGAGACATTGATAAGTCTACTATTAGTTTGGAGCAAATCCCATCGTTTGAGAATTTCTTGATGTTTTTCTAGAAGAATTACCTTAGCTACCACCTGATCAAGAGATTAAATTTTCTATTGACTTGGTTCTAGACACTCAATAAGTTTCTATTCTGCCTTATAAAATGGCACCTTCTAAGTTGAGAAAACTAAAGATTCAATTATAAGAACTATTAGATAAGGGATTCATTTCACCTAGCACATCTCTTTAGGGAGTACTAGTACTCTTTATGAAAAAAAAAGTATGGGTCATTAAGAATTTGCATTGACTATCGATAGTTTAATAAGGTGAAGATAAAAAATAAATACCTACTACCTCAAATTGATGATCTTTTTGATTAGTTGCGAGGAGCTCAGTGTTTTTCTAAAATTGACTTGCATTTGGCTTGTCACTAGTTAAAGATCAAAGAAGAGAATATACCTAAAACTACATTTAAAACTCGATATGGTTATTACAAATTTCTTGTAATGTCATTCAGGTTGACTAATGTACCAACAACATTCATGGATTTGATAAACTAGATGTTTAGACCATTCCTTGATAAGTCATGATCATTTTCCTTGATTATATTTTGATATATTCAAGGAGCCATAAAGGAGCATGAATAGCACTTGTAACTTTTTTTTACAAACGTTGAGGGAGCAGCAACTTTATGCTAAATTCTCTAAATGTGAATTTTGGCTTAATAAAGTTGCTTTCTTAAGACATGTTGTTCCTAAAGATGGTATCCAAGTGGATCCAAGCAAAGTGGAAGCAACACAGAATTGGCCACGACCCATGACAATTACAAAAATTTGCAGTTTCTTGGGTCTTGTAGGAAGTTATCATTGTTTTGTCAAGGATTTCTCCAAAATAGTTGCTCCACTAACAAGACTGACTTAAAAGAATGTGAAGTTTGAATAGGATGACAAGTGTGAAGATAGTTTTCAAAAGCTGAAGGAATGTTTGACTTTAACACCAATTTTAAGCTTACCATCAAGCACAGGGGGATATGTAATTTATTGTGATGCTTCTCATATAGGTCGAGGTTGTCTTTTAATGCAACATGGATGCGTTATTGCTTATATGTTAAGAAAACTTAAGAAGCACAAGCAAAACTACTCAACTCATGACTTAAAGATGGCAACGGTGGTTTTTGCATTGAAGATCTAGTACTATTATCTTTTTGTGAGACTTGTGAGATTTATACTCATTATAAGAGTCTTAAGTATATTTTTGAGTAGAAGGATCTTAATCTTAGACAAAAAATATAGATAAAGTTGCTTAAGGATTATAATTGTACAATTCTTTATCACCCTGGCAAGGCAAATGTCATGGTTGATATGTTAAGTAAAAAGTCAAAAAGTAGCTTAGCACATATGACTTTGATAAGAAGGCCCATTTTTATAATGTTGATAAGTATGCTCCATTGTATATTGAGGAGATTGTTTGATTGCACGGGGTCCTAGTATCTATAATTTCTAATAGAAGCCCTCAGTTTACTTCTCAGATCTAGAAATCAATCCAAGAGGCTTTAGGTACTTGACTAGATCTTAGTACTGCTTTTCATCCACAAACTAATGACCGATCTTAAAGAACCATTTGGATACTTGAAGATATGCTAAGATCTTGCATTCTAAATTTTGGTGGTAGTTAGGATCATTACTTAGCCTTGGTAGAGTTTTCTTATAACAACAGTTATCAATCTAGCACACAAATGACTCTATATGAAGCACTTTATGGCAGGTAGTGTAGGTCTCTTATCGAATGGTTTGATATTGGCAATGTTAAAAATTTAAGACTGAATTTGGTACAAGATGCTATTGAAAAAGTGAAAATAATTAGAGAAAGATTAATAACATCTCAAAGTTGATAAAAGTTGTAACATCCCAAAAAAAACTTAAGACTCAAATTTATTTTAAAAAAAATAAAATAAAATATTTATAATTAAATTAAAATTTAGAATAATTTAATAGAGGTCCAAAGTTTAAATTTTACTAAGAAAAAGTTAGGTTTTACTTTATTTTTAACTATGGGAAAAATTACCAAAGTTGACCCAGGCTTTTGTGTTATAATAAAAAATATTGGGCCCTTTATTGTAATTTTCTCCAAAGTCTAATATCAGCAATTTAAAGAGCAAGAAAATGCAGAAAACAAGAATTGAAACAAGGAAAGAAATGCACGAACGGGAGAGAGAGAGAAGAAGAAGAGAAGAGAAAGAGAGGGAGTTAGGCTTGGATTTAGGAGGCTTTATGACCATTGTGAGTTCGGCTACACGATAGGTAAACTCCCTACTTCAATCCTCTTCCCTTCCTCTTGATTTTCTTCAATTTTTAGAAGAGAAAATTTTTAAATTTTGATCTTAAAGGCTTATTCTTGTAAGCTTTTGTTTCTTTGGATCCTAAGTGATCTAATGTTTTGAGTAGATAATTGGATAAAAGAGGTGTTTTAGGCACAAATTAAACCCTGAGAGATTGGGTTTTGCTCCTCATGGTTTAAGCTTATTGATTTAGTTATAATTTTCTATTTGAGCCCAATAAGATTTAAATTAAGGTTTGATTTTCATTATAAGGGCTAATGGTGAAAGTTAGTGACATTAAGTGAAGGTTTTTAATTGATAAAAAATTATATAAATTAGAAATTAGCCTAGTGATGGCTAATAAATGATTTTGGTGGTTAAGTAGTATTATGTGAATGATTGGTTTAATATATGGACCATTATGATAGATTATGACTTATTAACTCAAGTTGTGTGGTATGAGTTATACTCTTCATTAATACTATTTGTCGTGATAAGTGATGTGGATCACTTATATGTTGTAGGGATTGTTGGTGGAATTTGTTAGGAAGTTAAGGAACAAGCCAAGTCCTATTTTGTACAAGAGAAACCTTTTGGTACTAAAGGGTTGATTGTTGTAACATCCCAATTTAAATTTTAATAGTTAATTTAGGTTAATAAAAATTTTAAAAAATATTTAGAGGTAAGCAAATTAGTAGGAGATGATTATTAAATCTAACTTAGGATATAATTCTAAATTAAAAAATTAAAAAAAATTAAAAAAATATTATTATTATAATAAAAAAAAGAAAAGAAAAGGTATGAGAAAGAGGAAGGAAAGAAAGAAGAAAAAGAAACCACTTTCGGCCGCCGCATGCATCAATAATGTGTATAAAATAATAAAAAGAAGAAGAAGAAGAAGAGAGAGGAAAGAAGAAATAATAAAAAAAATGTGAGACCCGCTGAATTTTTATAAAAACTCACCTGTTTCCTTCATTTCTTTATTCTTCCCTGTGCACGAGCGAGGCAGAGAGAGAGTGTCTATGAGCGTGATTCGCCGGTGTGGGAGATCTGAGTTTTTAAGGTAAGAGTTTTTAATAGGATATTTAGGGTGTAATTTCAAGTTTTTCAAGACTAAGTAAGTGTTTAAAATTTTTTCTTAGTCATCCTTCTTCTTTGGTTTCTGATTTTGTGGTGGTAGAAAATTTAAGATCTGGAAGAGGGATGAATTTATGTTGAATAAATATAGTTTTTGAGATTGTTAGTAGTATAATAAATGTTCTAAAGTATAAATTTGTTGATGATATTTCAATTTGTGGCTTATGGATCAAATTCTAAACTAGATCTGAAAATATATATTGATTATTGAGGTTTAGATGATTATTTGGGATGAGAAATGAATTATTATGGCTATAGGATTATGATTCTAAGCTAGAGACTTAATTTTAATTTTTGGATATTTTAGGTGTGAATATGAAATAAAAAGAAAATTTTGATAATAGAAATTAGTTTAGAAGTTGATTTTTAAATTATTAATGTTTATTGATGAGTAAAAGAGGAGTTAAAAATTTTACTTAATAGTATTAACTCTAATTTGTATTAAGATTGAGATTAGGAATTATGTTATATTTTAATTCTATTATTAGAATTATTTTATTAGTTTCAAAAATTGAAACTATATTTATAAATAATATGTTATTTGTAGATTGTATTATTGGTGAAGTTGTGGTGGAAGAGAAATTTGTAAGGAATAAATTTAAAAAGCCACGAGGTAACCATGCTTTTAATTTGTGATTAGTATTACTTTATGTTAATTAGGTGATTATTGAGAAAATTATGAATCTTGTAATATTGTATAATTGTGCAATATTATTATGAATTTATTTGATTATTGTGGGAGGTGTTAGGAGACTTGCTATTATTATTGTATTTATGTGCCACGTGGTACGCTCCTATTGGAGCTCAATAGGTGGCTTGTAAGGGCTCGGGCTAATCTACCTTTGGTCGGGTAATTTAGCACCGAGTGAGGGCTACGACTCGAGGTTAATGGAGGGATATAAGGATAGTTATTTGTGTGTATTGTAATATTTTTTATATTTATTAGAATTATATTATTTTTAATTCTCACTTAATAAGCACACACTTAACTGTTTGTATATACTATCATAAATTGGCTTTGGTTACTGGGACTTTTGAGTCTCATTATGTGGTTAACAATTTTCAGGAGAAGAGTCACGAGTGACACGTGGAGGAGTCCCAGAGGCTTAGTGGCATAGATCCACTGTCTCTTTTGGTATTTGATTTATGATTTATAATGTTTTATATTGCCAATATTAAGGCTTTTTGTTTATTGACAATTATATGAATATATAAATGTAATCATGCCTTTCAAAATATTTCTATTTTTGGTACACTTTGGATGACTGTAATTTTAATATTTGATTTACTTTAGATTGGTTATAATGGCATGATTATGAGGCTAAATAACTGGCTTGTTTTGAAAATTGACTAAATTATTTATTTTACTTGTTGGGAGTATAAGGATGGACAAATGTGATTTAGCCTAATGGCACGTGGGAGGTAAAAATTTAGCTAAAATGTTGTATTGTGCGAGTTGAAGTCAATTATAAAATATTTTTATATTGAAATTATTGATATAAAATGTGTTGGGTGGCTGTAACCCAACTATGGTTGAGTTAAATTATAAAAAAAATTTGGTGTGTTACAGTTGAGGTAACATGGGAATTTATATTTCTTATTACTTTGTTTTAGCTATTTTTGAATAAATATTACTAGCTATCATGCATTACATGTTTTAAAAAATTAAATG
The DNA here is from genome assembly GCF_029017545.1 of Prosopis cineraria. NCBI lineage: Eukaryota > Viridiplantae > Streptophyta > Magnoliopsida > Fabales > Fabaceae > Prosopis > Prosopis cineraria. The sequence continues at coordinate 19,631,769 of NW_026555339.1, read as the reverse complement.
TGCTTTATAAGGGGTTATGGGATACTACTTTGATTATAGTGCAAATATGTTTTTCTAATTGTTTAACAATAATATTTTTATGGAAGTGAGATTTGTGTGTATGTATTGTAATCATAAAGAATAGAAGTTGCACTTAATGAAGTGTAACTAAGTAAGGTACCTTAGATAGGCTAAGGAATTGTTTAAGGGAGATTTATAAATGGTATATTACCTTAGAGTATTGAAGTGGTCAATACTCGAGAAAGGTAGACATGAATAAAAGGCATGATCTTGGTGGGAGTTCACCAATGAGAAGGTGTGGACTTTTGATATTATATGGCACACTACCAGTACTCAATGTTGCCTTACGTATTGTGGGCTCAGTGCACTAAAGTGGTTAGTGTATTGAGTGATCGAAACCTCTCAGTAGGAGAGGGAATCCGACATATGAAGTGTGAGGTTGAGTGCCTAGGCCAAGGTAGCCCTCACATGGAGAGTAAGTCGGGCTGGCTCTGGGAGGGTGTTAGCTTTGACTGCTCAGGATTTACGTCGAAAGGGCATAGGTGGTTTGGTGGATTAGATTATGCCTTAGATTATGTTTTGTTCCTGTGGAGGTATAAGTGGGTATAAGGTTTACCTACGAGTTAAAGAGTACCAGAGGGCATTCTATTAGTTATGAAAGGCCATATCGGCCTACATCATGCATTCATGCATTTTAAATGGCTAAATTATATACTATGTTGAATTTATTATTCATTTATTCAATTATGGCTTACTTTGTAATAATTAATGTAAATTTCTCTATTACTGAGACTGTGGTTGTCTCATCCTTTTCTTTTTAATATTTTCAGGTCCAGGCGAAGGAATCAGTGGAGGACGGGGAAAGGATCAGAGCTAGGGGTTGTTTGTGAATCGTAAAGAATTGTAACCCCTTTTTTTTGAACAAATCTATTGTAATGTATTTAGGATTAGGATGCCAGTAGGATGTGATTATGTATATGTGTGTGAGTATGTGTGGATTGTATGGCTTGTGTATAAATTTTTGTTTGCTTGTAGACTTGTGGCTAAGAAACTTAGCTATGGTGTGTGGTTTTGATGGATTTATTTAGTAGACTAAGTTTTCACTACAAGCAAATATTTATTTTGGTATATATGTGATTCCACAAGCAAATGCAAAGTGGTTGCATTGCAAATGGTATCCTATGGGCAAACATACATCGTGGATAGGGAGAGTGGGTGTGTGGGCCCCACAGAAATATCTGAGCTAAGTGAAAATATTTAGCGTGTGTATTCATATATGTATATGATATTTGGAATAGTTTTTGGCCACGCTTGTGTGATTTGTGCATTTTGAGGGTTTAAGGTCCATTTTAGGAAATGGTACCCAGGTGGTTAAATTTTGGTATAAAGAGTTTTTCTATCATTTAAATGTTCTATCAGGTTTTTTTAGTCTTATTTGATGTGTCCAAAGTGTTCCCATAATTTTGTGACCATTAGGATGAGATTTGGACAATTTTAAAAATAGTTTTTACCAAAAAACTGTACTTTTACATCTGGGTGTCCAAATCTTAATCCGACCGTTGGATTTCTCTAAAATTTGGGTCACAAGTAAAACCTTTTATAAGCTTCGTGTGGGCTTTGGAATCACATCAATCGGATATCAGATGGAGAAACGATGCACTCCAGAATTTGCTTCGAAGGAGCTGTCATGACAGCAAAAGTGCTGTCATGACAGCAATATTTGTTGATGTTGCAACATGTACAAAATTCAATCCGTCTGTTGGACCTTTTCAAAATTTGGTATGCTAATAGTACTATTTAAAAGTAACATGTGAGCTTTGGAATCACTCTGACCGGAGGTCGGATGATGAAATGGTGCACCTCGAAAGTTAGTCCGGAGGTGCTGTCATGACAGCTTTTTAGCTGTAATGCAGCAAAAATGACTAAATTTTTAACATGTCTAATTTTTAATCTGACCGTTGGATTTTTTTTTGAAATTTAGTACACTTATAGTACTCTTTAAATGTGACGTGTGGGATATAAAATTACTTCGATCGGAGGCCAAACGGTGAATCGGCAGCTCCTGAAAGTTTGCCCAGGAGGGCTATCATGACAGCAAAATTAATGCTGTCATGACATCAATTAACTGCCCCTGTTTGCCTTATTTGCTTTCGTGTGCTACATATTAATCCTTTAAACTTTTCTAAGAGGTTTTATACATGTGTTTTTCTATTATGTAAATTGTTATTGATTTAAATAGTTTGTTTCCTAAGTTGGTTTTAAGATTAACTCTTTAACCACACTTAGTTATTTGAATTGTGTGATTTTTAGATAACACTCAGGACAAGTGTTACAGAAGTCTTATGTTGATAATTGATGTTGGGAGCTAGAATTTATGGTCAGGGATAAGGTATTTCTTAAGGTGTCTCCTATGAAAGGAGTGAAGAGATTTGGGAAGAAAGGTAAACTAAACCCAAGGTATATAGGCCCATTTGAGATCTTAGAGAGAATTGGAGAGGTTGCTCATTGTTTGGCATTACTACCTAAATTGTTAGGTATTCATCTAGTGTTTCATGTGTCAATATTGCGAATATACTTATATAATCCTTCTCATGTGATATAAACTCAAGAAATTCAGATAGACCCAAATTTATCATTTAAAGAAGTTCCTATGGCTATTTTGGATAGACAAGTAAAGAAGTTATTATCAAAAGAAATTGCTTCGGTGAAAGCATTGTGGCATAACCATTTTCAAGAAGAAGCTACATGGGAAGTCAAAAGTGATATGCCTGCTAAGTATCCACACCTATTTAAAGATTGAGATAAGCACAAATTTAATTTGAAGGACTGAATTTCTTAATGGGGAGAATGTAATAACCCTGAAAAAACAAAAATAAATTGTAATAATAATAAATATATAATAAATTGTTTAGAATATATTTTATTTATTTATGTTTGGAATAATTATGATAATATGAGGTGTTGGTAGAGTGGAAGTATGTGTGCTAGTCATTTTTAAGGTCACAGGTTCGAATCCTCTAATGAAAAAATGGGATTTTATTTTTTTCAACTCCTCTAAAATTACCAAAATACCCCTCCCTCACCATATTTTTTTTCTTTCTCCTCTCTCTTATTTGAGTTGGCTTACAGAGTGTGAGAGAGAGGTAGAGAAGTTTGGAACTCTAGTGTAATTTATCTCTTCGTCCTTTTGTGTCTCTGTCTTTCTTCTCATTTTCAATGGTTATTGATGAGAGTGGAGGTTGTCACAGCTCTTAAATGTCCAAGAGGTTCGCCTTCGTATCTCCCATCTCTATCTTTCTTTCTCTGTCTGTTGCTCTGTCTGTGGTGTTCACATTTGAGTTACTACTGGGGTAAGAAACCAAGTCACCGGAGCTGTTGGTAGTGCTGTTGTGAGCTTGATCAGTCAACTCGTGACTCCTGCTCTCTATTTTTTTTCTTTTATTCTAAATTATTTGGGTCTTTCTCCTTCCTCTGTTCAGGTGATTGTGTGAGTATTTAGATTTTCCTCCCCTTCACTTTCATTACTATTTGTCGCCAGTGAAGACTGTGGAAGCTTTATTGGTTTTCTCCTCCCTATAACGTGTGGCAACATTGAGCTTCCTCCCCTGTTCGGTGTTAAAAAAATCTTCTTTTCTTTTCTCTATTTGTTTACCACGGTTCAGGTTAGCTAAGTTAAGGTGAGGAATTTTAGACCTTCCATTTGTTGGCTTGCTGTATGTGTGAGTGTATGTGCTGCTGTTGCTGCTCTGTGTGTGAAGTTACAACATTTTAGTTTGTTCCGCTGTTGCTGCTCATATTGTTGTAGAGAGGAGAAAATTCAAATTTTTAAGCATGGAATTTATATTGAAGTCTAATAATGATGTATGTATATATATGGTTCCAAATAATTAAGGTGAATTGATTTTTGTTGGATTGGTTAATCTTAAGCAATTGTTAGAATGAAAGTGAAAGGGAAGAGCTTAGTTGTGAAATTTGAAATTGGTGCTTATAAGATGTTTGTTAAAATGCTTGTTAAAGAAATTAAACTTGATTTTGAAATATTTTGAAATTTTATTAGTTCTTGGGATTAGTATGGTTATTGTCAAATTGTTGGACATTTAACTGAATGGTGGTAGATAATACACCTAAGGTGTTTGGTGAAAATCATAGGATAAAATTTTACCTTAATAGAATGGCATGGCTAAAGCAAATTGGAGGATATTAACGATATGAATGATAAAATTTGAGCCAACTCTAAAGTATGAATTTTACTTTTTGAAATTTTAGATGATAATGGTTAATTGAATTGTATTAGGAGTAAACGAAAGTTTTTATAAATTAAAGAAAATTTATTAAATTTTATTTACTCATATCCTTATAGAGTGTGTGGAAGAAGAGAATTCTGACAGAAATTGAAGAGAGAATAATTAATAATTTAAAACTCCGACATGTAAGTCAATGGAATCCCAGTTAATTTACTTATAATAGTCTTTTATTAAAATATTTATTTTTATATAGATCATTTTTATTTACCATGATAAGTTGGATATGCTGTAAATGAAAGTATTTTATCATGAGAAAATACAAATGGTTGCAAAGAATAACTAAGATGTGGTATGTACATATATTTTCATTCATGAGTTATATTTTCAAGATTTATGGTATTATTTCTATTTATTTGAAAATTTTTGAATATTTAATAAATGTTATCATGCACATTATTTATGAAATTTTATTTTTAATGAATATTAAATTGGAATTTGAAAGAATTCATGTGAGTTTGGTATTGATAATGCAAATTGTATTTTAGAAGTGATTATTTTTCTTGCACGTTTGAAAAATAATTTTTAAAAGACTCTAAATAGAACATTATTGCTAATGACAATTTTGTTAGCCCATAGCGTGTTATAGTTAATAACTAGCTAGTTTGTCTCGTGGGCTTGGTCATCATGTTTGTTATTTATGGGCTTCGTACTTGCATTTGATTTTCATGGCCTTGATGTCGCGTTTGGTTAGTATTATCCTTGTGGATTGTATGTCCACGTTTGTTTTATAGCTTAGGTGCACTTGGTTACTTACCCTCATAGACTATGTGTTTACATTTGTCTTCGTGACATAAGCCGTGTTTGGTTATTTACTCTCGTGAATTGTGTGTCTATATTTGTTATTTGTTATATTGAATTCTCACAATTCTAAATTTTGATTGACATGTGTTTTTAAAATTTCAATGATTCAATTAGCAAGTGTATTATTTTGATTTAAGTATGAATAATTTGTTTCTTTAAGCATGATAGAATGAAGTGCTTTCAATTGACTCTCATTTATGATTAAAAATTTATATTTTTTTAGTTATTATAATGAATTATCCCCTTTTCAATTATTGTACATGATTATTTAAACTTATTATTTTTACTCTTTTAAATTTTATTTGTGGGGTGTTATTCACAGAAAAAATTATTTTAGTCTCAAATTCACTAGCTGACACTAATTCAACCACTTACCTTTAAAGGGCATACAAATATTGGGTGAAAATTTTGTTTTGTATTGTATTGTTATCTTTTGATGTAAATATTTAAAACTCATGTATTTTAATATAGAAGTAAGATTAGTTGCTCCACATAGATTATTGTTAGTGTTTTACTTTTATATACATACTGTTTGTTGGCTAGAACGAGCTAAACTCTTGATTTAATTGATATTTTGAGTGAATTAATGTATCGTAGAGTTTTCATGAGGTCTTATATCGAGGGAAGATTCTGCCAAAATTTCTATAAATGGGTTGAAACTTTGTTGTAATGATCGGTATCAAAAGTGTTATGATTTCAATATAAATTTGATTTCATTTTTGAATTAGAATGAATTTAAGATTTGATGCTTATGAGGATGTGTGACACAATTCACATCCCATGTCAATCATTCTCCATTTTCGAGGCATGACAGGGGCATTCTATAACTAGATCATCAAGCAAATTCAAAAGTTTTTTTTAAAAAAAATTACTAGCAAAACGACTTCTAAGCATCACTAGAAAAACACAGAGCTTCCCAACTTCAATTATTTAACAAGGTTTAGCTTTAAAGTAAGTAAAATAGAACTATGTCCTTTTTCGTCAATAAATTTCAATCAGCTTTGCGCTCCAATTCCGCTCTTACTTCACACCCATTAGATATACACAGAAAAGGAGGGAGGAAGATTTAAAGACACCACACTCCCATCAACACACCATAAGAGAAAAGAGATAGAGCATTAAACTCTGACACATGACAACCCACAATAATGACAAGTATCTATTAAACTAGATGCTTGAAAAATCAGTCGTTTAATTGTGTAGTCCAACTCGTACACACAGAACATACAACCCTCTGCTAGCTACTCATGCAAATTAAATATAAATATACATGTAACTTGAATTTAAGCTACAAGACATCACCTTTTTTACTTCAACATTCCTCTATCAATCATTCTATGAAGAAGTTTTGATGCCGTATAATTTTTATTTCGCTCGAGAAGATTTTGAATAGTGATTTCAAACGTTACAAAATTAAGGAGGCAACCATTCTCTTTATGCTATAAAGCAAGGCCTCTGCTTCGTCAAGCAAACCATTTTTGCAAAGTCCATAAATCATGACATTATATACATGGACATCTAATCGATAACCTTTAGCCACAAGATAATGAAAAATCTTCCACGCATCATCTAATTGACCACCTTTGCATAAACCATCAATAGGTGCGGTGTAGGTCTCCATGGTAGGCTGAAATTCTTGATTACCAAATTTCTTAAATAGTGTGATTGCCTTATCAAGATAGCCCCTTTTGCAAAATGCGTCTAATAAGATTGTGTAAGTGATTATGTTAGGATGATGACCCCTATCACGCATCTCATAGATAACAAGGTTTTCCTTGACTTGCACAAGCCATGAATAACAGAATTATAAATTACAAGATCAGGAATCAAATTTCTGTAATGCAATTCCTTAAAAAGATCCATGGCTTCATCCACCATTTTCATCTTAAAGTATGCATTGATCAAGATACTATAACTAAAAAGGTTATGTTCCAAACCCCCTTTTATCATCTTATTAAAAACTCCCTTAGCCGTGACAATATAATTAGTCAAACAATGCCCATCTATTAAAGCACTATAGGTAACGACATTAAGTTTTTTATCAATCTTCATCATCCTAGCAAAAATAGCCCCAACTTTTATAATCCCTCCTTCTTTACATAATGCATCAACTAGGATGTTAGAGGTATAAACATTAGGAGAGATGTCTTTCAATACTGTTAGGTTATCTACCTTTAGTGGATCAAGCCCATATAAAAGCCCAAATTGAGGAATGGGGCTCTTATGACAATTATGAGAAATGTTTGGGTTCAATGTCCAATTTACTCAAGGTCTCAAATGTAATATTCTCCAACCTTTGAATTTGAGTCATGAACGATTAAGAAGAAACTGCCACACGTTCCCATAAGAGATGGTTATGGGTGCAGTTCTCAGTTAGTTTTGTTTTTTGTGTGAAAGAAAGAACCAAATGCTTTTGTTTTCTTGGCTTCTCATTCTCTCAAAGTGTGCATTTGCTGTGTATATCCAAATGAAGTTCGACCAGTGTAGCTTTATTCTCACATACGTACATTTAAATCAATGACTCAAGGTATGTTTTCCTCCTTAAATTCTCACATTGGTATTAGAGCTTTCATCTTTCCTAGGCTATGTTTCCTATGTCTAAAGAATCTATAATGATTTGCTTAACCATATACATGCAAATCTATAAGCTTAGTTTTTTTATTTTCTTACTATGTTTATGCATGAGTCTATCTCTATCTATCTTTAAGATTATTACTGCTAAAATGAATGTATTTATATGCTTCTTGGTTAATATGAGTGTTTCACATATAGCTATACATGTTTTACATGCAATCAACAGTGACAAACATAATGATTGAAAACAAACCAAATAATGGGTGTTTGAAAAATAAGTTTTTTAAACAAAAGGATTGTATAAACATGTAGAGCTCAAAAAAATGAAGAAAACGACACCAAGAATGCGTAAAATGGAGACTAGACGGAGGAGATATAGCCTCTAAAAGTATCGGGTCTGATGGACCCGACCCACTAAAGGAATTGGGTCAAGTTGACCCAGTTGGAGAGATGACAACAAAAACAATGTGTCATTTCTGTCCTCATCAAAACAACACGTCATGTTAATGTGTCGTCCTAAAAAAAAGAAAAGCAATACTTTTGGGCTATGAGCCTAGAAGCCCCCAAAAAAAAAAAGGAAAGGTCTTGGGCTTGGAAGCCCAACCAAAAAAAAATTGGGTTTATAGGTCTACGGGTCGTGTATGTAAACCCAACCTAGTTTAAAAAAATAAATAAAAATATATATTTAATTCATTTTTTTGAAAAATAAAATATAAAAATGGACATGTGGTGCATGGGACCCATTGGGAGACTCCATCGGCATGTGGTTGACCCCACCATGAAGTTGTCGACGCGTGGAGAACAACGGTCTAATGCATGTCATCACTAGAGCATGATAAGGCGGCACGTGTTGTATACGCGCCTCCCCAAGAGTGGAACTTTTTTCTCCTAGAATTTCTTGATCCAAAATCATTCGTAGGGCACGTGCCAGTGCGTGTGGGATTAGATTAGGACAAAATTTGTCTTAAAAAATTCCTAAATTCGAGATCTACATTTTGATATATATTTTTCATATTTTAGAGACAAAAAAGAATTTATTTTTTGAATTATCTAGTGCTGTTTATGAGTTTAAAAAAATTTCTAATTTTTTTTCTTCTTTCTTATTTTTTTTGACAAATATGAAGCAAGAGGCTTCTAGCAGCACTGATAACTCAAAAAATTATTCTATTAGCATTGAGCATCTGGAAGAACCAGATTATGAGACTTTGAGTGAGGATTTCGACCCGAAATCCTTCGTAGAGGAGGAGGAGGAATATGAACCTCGAAGTGAGGATTCTAATTTTGATCCTGAAGAAGATTCCAATGTTCATCTTGAAAATGTGTTGGAAGAACTTAAAGAGGTGTGCATGCTGTCAGGACCAAAACATAAATCAGAGGGTGATGAGAATGTTCAAAATGAAAATGAAGATTTCAAACAACCTTTCACACCCTTAGTGATCATAAATATAGCAAAAAGAGAAGCTAAAAGAATAAAAAAAATTGGATCAAATTTCTCCAATAGTGAGAGCATATTTAAGTTTCATAACAAAAGAAAAACAAACTGTAGTTGTAGGAGAAATTTTCAAACAATTTAAGAAGGAGCTTGTGCAACATATGAAGCGAAACAAGTCATACTCTAGAAATCCTCTATAAAATAGAGCCATCAAGGGGATGAAAGTACAAGAAAAATATAAAGATATAATTGAGAGTTGTCTTTTTAGGTCTGCACCTCAAGCATAGTTTTGTTTTTCAAGAATTTATTTTTTATGCTGTATTAAGACCTTGATGATTTATGAAATATATGAAGCATGTTGTTTTATGTTTAATTGCTTTATATATACTTTATTTGAGTAGGAGCTCTAAAGTGATAAATCATTTAAGAGCCATATATAAAGATTATGAAAATATTTGTAAAATTCTTTATAGACGATAGTGATTTTGTTAGAATCAATATGATGGGAGATACAAACGTAGCCTCCTAATTGTTGACCTAATAGAGTTGTTATCACTCTAATAAAGAATAATACAAATATAAGACATTGTATGTTTCTCATAAGTATTTTATTCTTGGTTTAATATAGAAAACTATTAATGTGGGATAGTTTCATCTCAAAACTAAGAATGACAACAAAAAGCATTACCGCTAAATTAAATAAGGGTGACAAATTAAATGGGGATAACTGGAATATCTGGCACCATAAGGTGTCATATATTTTAGAAGAATAAGATGCTGTTAAGCCACTGATTGTAGTCATGGCCGAGCCTAAGGTAGGAAACTTGGCTCAGCATAGGAAAGACCAAGAGGCATTTGAGGCATGGAAATGAAAAAATAGCATCACACGAATAACACTTCTAAATGCTATGACGGACGATTTAATGTGCGAATTTGAGAAAAACTCCACTGTCCAAGCCATGTGGGCTACCTTAAAAGAAAAATTTGATGATACCTTAACTACCAAACTGAGAAAACTTATAATTAAATTCAACACTTATAAACTAAAGCCGAATACTCATATGTGACAGCACCTTATAGAGATAGCTAACATGATCCATAAACTTAAAAAAGCCGGGCACAATCTTTCTGATGAATAGCAACTACATGTTATAATCAGATCACTTCCAACCAACTGGGAGCATATGAAAGTTAATTTAATCCACAATGAAAACATCGTTAACTTTAACGATGTGCCTAAGCACCTGGAGCTAGAGGTTGAACATTTGGAGGCTTACAAGTCATCTAGACAGGCTTACCTTATCGATGAAGGTAGTCTTTCAAAATCTAAGCCTAAAAGGGGCAAGAAGCAATAAAAGAAGGGTAATAAGAGTGGCCTTAAAGTAAAGAATGGCAAAAAAATTTTCAAGAAAAAGGGCAAGAAGAGCGGTAAAAAGAGAATTAATCTTAAAAAGGTCAAATGTTTCGCTTGTCAAAAGATGGGCCATTTTGCAAAGGACTGTCCTGAACAAAGTGGACGTGATTAGATACTTGTGAATCATGTGAATTCACATTTTTTATATGTTTCCAGTAATGTTTTTCTAACGAAAACTATTTTCTCTTCTTAGGTTGTAAACTCAAGGTCTACAAACCACATAAGCAAGGATCGTGGATCTTTCGTAGAGTACCGTTAATTGGTGAATCAAAGCAAGTGACTTTACGTTAGCAACAACGTGAGGATCGAGGTAAAAGGCATTGGAACTTGCGAGTTGATCTTGCGAGGTGGAAAAACCTTAATTCTCCACAATGTTTTACATGCATCGGACATCTGACGGAACTTAATTTCAATTGCTTGCCTTTTAGAATTTAGGTTTGTAATTAATTTTCATGACAAGATTGTTGACATTATGTACAATTCAACTTTTTATGGTTGTGCTTTTCTTTCAAAAAGGTTCTTTATTATAGATATTGTTAACAAATTTTATTTTCATGATTGCTTTACTACCTCTTTCAATAATGTAGATATGAATATTTGGCATGCTAGACTAGGGCATATTAATCAAAATAGAATGATTAAGCTAGTTAAAGAAGGAATGCTAGGTCTAATTACAAACATAAAAATGTCTTTATGTAAAAATTGTCTAGCAGGTAAAGCAACGAGAAAACCTTTTAGTAAAGGTGTTAGGGCTGTAAATCTATTGAAATTAATCCATTCTGATATATGTGGTCGTATGAGTATAAGGGCAAAACATGGAACTTGGTATTTTTTTACTTTTATTGATGATTTTTCACGTTTTGGTTATGTCTATTTGATATCACAAAAGTTTGAAGCTCTTGAATGCTTTAGATGATACATTAATGAGGTTGAAAATTAAATGGACAATAAAATTAAAGCATTATGAACTAATCAAGGACGTGAATACTTGTTTGATCAATTTAAAGAATTCTATGAAGAAAAGGAAATAATTAGACAACTAACTATTCCTAGCACTCCGCAACAAAATGAAGTTGCTAAAAGAAGAAATAGGACTCTTTTAGACATGGTTAGGTCAATGATGGTGCAAGCAAATCTTCCAATCTCATATTAGGGGGACGCTTTACTAATTGTAACCTTCATACTTAATTGTATGCCCTCGAAATCATTTACTTCCACACCCTGAGTTATGGATAAAACGCAAACCGGATTTAAATATCTTAAGACTATAGGGGTTAGTTACATATGTCCATGATGATTCTCATAAATATGGAAAATTAGGTCCAAGAGGGAAGAAATGTATGTTTGTAAGATATTCTGAGCAATCAAAAAATTATGTTTTCATTAGTGAAAATGATGATGGAACTGTAACTGAATTTGAATCTAGGAATATCACATTTTTAAAAAATGAGTTTCCTAGCATGGGAGAAATTGATCAAACTGTATCTCTTTATGAGACACGAGAGCAGCATAATATAGAACACAAAAAGGCTTGAATCATCGTAAAATTCTTATCTAAGTGGGAGCTCTAAAAGGTCTGCCAGAAGACCTAAAAAGAATTAAAATCCACAAGAGACCCCACTTTAAAAAAGTAATAGAGAAAGTGTGCCAAAAAGACGCTTCCAAATTAAGGGTGAAGCATTGGTGGTAACTCCTCTAAATGATGATGAGCCATGTTCTGTAAATGAAGTTTTATCAAGACTTGTTAAGAATAAGTGGAAGAAAGCAATGGATGAAGAAATGGATTTCATGAGGACCAACCAAGTATGGAAATTACTTAATTTACCACATAGCCGAAAGGCTATTGGGAATAAATGGGTTCTCCAAATCAAAAGAAAAGTGGATAGATCAATTAATAAATACAATGCTCGCTTAGTAGCAAAATGGTATACACAATAAGAGGGAATAGATTATGAGGATACATTTTCTCCTGTTGTACGCTTCAATTCTATCAAACTAATTATGGTAATAGTAAATAGTCTGGACTTAGAGTTGCACTAGATGGATGTAAAAATGGTGATCTAGATGAAGAAATTTATATGCAACAGCCATTAGGTTTTATTGAAGAAGGAAAAGAAGATAAAGTATGTAAATTAAATAGATCAATTTATAGACTAAAACAATCATCCAGATAGTGGTATTTAAGGTTGCACAGAGCAATAACCTCATACAACTTTCAAATAATTGAGGAAGACCACTGTGTTTACATCAAGAGGTTCAACGAGAACTTTGTAATATTATCTCTTTATGTAAATGATATTTTACTAGCGGAAAATAGTCTGGATTTGATAATCGCTATTAAAGAATAGCTTTTGTTGAATTTTGAAATGAAAGACATGGGTAAAGCATAATACATTCTTGGAGTTAAAATCTAAAGAAATTGCTCTAAGAAGCTTCTTTCTCTATCACAAGAGAATTATATAAGGAAAATTTTTGAGCATTTTAATATGAAAAATTGTAAACCCATAGATACCCTAGTAGCTTCAGGTGTGAAGCTTAATCTTGATATGGGTCCTAAAACTGAGATAGCCAAAAGGAAAATGGAAAGAGTTTCATATGCTAGTGTAGTCAGAAGTTTGATGTATGTAATGATGTGTACAAGACCAGATATCTGTTATGCCATAGGACTTGTGAGTTGCTACCAATCCAACCCTAGAGAATGACATTGGAAGGCTGTAAAGAGGATCTTAAGATACTTCAAAGATACTGTTGACTATGTACTATGTTATCAAGGGAGTGATCTACACCTAACAGGATACATCGACACAGATTTAGGTGAAGATGAAGATTAACAAAGATTAACTTCAAGCTACGCTTTCTTACTAAACAATAGGGCTATTTGTTGGAGCAACAAGAAGTAGACATGCATTTCCCTACACTCTATGAAAGCTAAGTTTGTAGCATGTACTGCAGTAGTGCAAAAGGCTATATGGCTTAAAAGATTTTTAGTACACCTTGGGTTTGGAAATGAAAGTACAAATCTAGTGTTAATTCATTGTGACAACACTGCAGCCATAGCCTATACCAAAAATCCTAAATATCATAGCAAAACCAAACACATAAACATTAAGTACAATTTTGTAAGGGATTATATAGCGCAAAAGGTTATCACTGTTCAACACATTTTCATGAAATGTATGATAGTAGATCCTTTAACAAAACCCATAGCCAAGGAGATATTTGAAAAACATGTAAGGGTTCTTGGCATGGCTAGATTGACTTAATGTAATATATTGGTTATATTAATGAGAATCTTTATTATTTCTATATGTGTACAATTGAGAATATACAATGTCTAGTATGTCGTACAGGTTGATAAGGTTGACTCTCTTATACGAGCAACTACCTTTGACATTCAAATCAAAGATGAGACATTAATGTTCACCAGCAAGGCAACAAAAATGTTGCTACAGTAGAGCAGAAACACAAATCATATATTGCCTTGATCAAAGAGCAAGTCGAGATAAGATCCGTAAGCATACTTGGATCGAGTCATGGATCTCCATATCCGTGATACCTATAGCCAAACAATAAATTCTTCTAAATTGATGTCATGTGAGATCAATAAAAAAAGAAGAATTTGGGTTTAGGTCCAATAAATATTTGAACTTAAGTTTGTATGGTGTTAATAATAAATAAAAATGATATACTCTTACAAGCAAGAGTAACACCATAACATGTGTTTCATATAACATATGCTTAAGAATCACAATAGGAAGCAAGAGAATAAATCCCTGCTTCATTGCTGTGTGAGTCTTAGAAAGGAAAAATCCTTTCAATGATGTCCTTTGACTTTGACATTATTATGGAGATATGTTACAGTGTCTGCTACTTTAACATACAGCTTATGGTCATAATTGATGCGACCTAAAGGTTTCATGTTAGGAAAGCGACTGTTTCCTATTAAAGTGGTATATGGGCGAGAGAAAGATTATCTTAAATATACATGTTTATGCTCGTATTCAAGACATGTCCCTTATGAAATAATTTGTGAATTCATAAGTGTGGATATTACATATATAAGAGAGACTATCTGAGTCTTGAATTGACTTAAGAGGGATCAAATCAGTCATAATGAGAAAAAGTATATATTGATAAATCTAGGACATTAAGGCACAAATTTAATTAAAAATAGATTTAACTTTAAGGTTATTTGTGCTAGTCCTTTATAGGATTTCCTAATACAAACAACCGAAACAAAGACGTCAAGCTTAAGCGGTCACAGAAAAGCACCTTGTATGAAGAGAAGAAAGAGAAAGATATAGGACTGACATTATCTTCTCCACCAAGTGTGAGTCGAAGATGTTGGGTTATCCACCTTTAGTGGATCAAGCCCATATAAAAACCCAACTTGAGGAATGGGGCTCTTGTGATAATTATAAGAAATGTTTAGGTTCAGTGTGCAATTTACTCATGGCTTCAAATGTAATATTCTCCAACCTTTGAATTTGAGTTATGAACAGTTAATAAGAAACTGCCGCACGTTCCCATGAGAGATGGTTATAGATGCAGTTCTCAATTAGTTTTGTTTTCTGTGTGAAAGAAAGAAACGAACGCTTTTGTTTTCCTGGCTTCTCATTCTCTTAGAGTGTGCATTTCTTATGTGTATCTGAACAAAGTTCGACCGGTGTAGCTTTGTTCTCGCATATGTACGTATAAATCAATGACTCAAGGTATGTTTTCCTCCTCAGATTCTCACAAATACCATTTTAGTGAGTACTTGATTTGCTTCTTGCCACTTGTGCATAATACAAAAACCATAGATTAGATTGTTATACGTAACAACATTTGGTGATATCCCATGATCAACCCTATCATAACACAAACCAAGTGCTTCAGTAACAAGTCCATTTTTGCAAAAGTGCACCAATGATTGTGTTGTAGACAACTACGTTAGGTTTCACTGACTTTTTTTCCATCATTTGCAACAATTTAATAGTAGATCTTGTTTTCCCTGATTTACATAGCCCATTGCTCAACGTGGCATAAGTAAACTAGTCCAACTGAAATCCTTTAGCCATTATGTCATCATAGAAATCCAGTGCCTGGCCAATGTTTTGATTTAAACACAGTCCCTTTACTAGCATATTCAACGTTACCACACTCGGATGATAACCTAACTTAAAAAATTTCCCCAACGTAGAGAAAGCAGAATTCATCCGACCAATGTGGTAGTAGCAGTTCATCAAGATGTTCAGGGTAACTAAATTCCGTGTGAATCCGTTCAACTCAGATTGTGCAAAAAGTAGGATGGCAGCAGCAAAATATTTCATCTTAGCCATGCATCCTAAAATCTTATTAACTTGGGGTCCGGAGGCAAGGGGCCGCTCATGAAGGATGTGGTGGAATGAAGCGATGGTGCCGTGGATGCTGTATGGATTTGAGGGATGGGAATGAAGATAACATGTGAGAGAGAAGGAAGAAGGGAAAGAGAGAAGGAAGGTTGGGGTGGAAAAGAGAGGGAATCTGGTGATGTACCTTGTCCTTAAACTTGAAGCAGCAGAAGATAACATATTAGGATCATAGATTGAAAGAAGACTACCTCCGATGCTTCAGAATGCTTCCTCCACGAGATTCCAGTTAGGGCTTCACCGAAAGGAAGACGCATCAAGCAAATATTCATGAATAACAAAATATTCTGTTGTTAGCCGTTAGTAATTAATAATGCTAACTACGATGAATTCAATAGTCATTGAGGGAAAGAAATATTCTTGAAGCCAAATTATTTATATCCATTTTTTCTGCATATTTATATCCATTTTTTTGTCAAATGAATAACAAAATATGCCTAAATTTTTTATAAACAATTATTTTTACAAAATAAAATTTTCATATTCATTAAATGGGCGTACGTATTTGATAGGAAATAAACTGATAATTTATATTCTGTATTTCCTATCTTATTTAAATGATGAATTCAAATGTTGCAAAAACATTTAATAAATCCAAACTATTTATATTAAATTTAAATATTTTCCATGTTAGGTAGCTTCAAATTTTTTTAAAACTAGTATGTGGCGCATGCGATGTACCGAGCTTTAAAGAAAATAAAAAAATAAATAATAATTGTTCATAATATATTATTTTATTTGGTCAAAATAAATTTTATAGTGCTAGCTATTGACATTTACAAAGCATAAGCTAATTCTAAACTAAAATTTATAAATATCACAATAATGTTTCTTATTAACTTCTAAATAAAATAATTTGTGATGCATATGATATTTTTAGGTTTATTTTTGTAATTGTAATTATGATACAATTAAGAAATTATGATACAATTAAGATCAATTAAATTTAAAGCAACCTTCTAAAATAAGTTTGAAAATGATAATCCAATAATTAATCTTCTATTGATTTAAAAAATATTGAAAATGGTTCAAATTAGTTTACGCCAAAAATTAATTTCACATCAATTTGTTTTTCACTGAATTTTATGAACAATTATTATATTTTATTGAAAAAACATAACTTTAGGTCCATACACTTTGCTCAAATTTTACTATTAATCCCTATACTTTTTTTGGTGTTTTAGGTTCTTCTAAGATCCCTATACTTTGTTCATGAAAGGATCTAAAACAATGAAAAAATAAAAGTACAGGGACCAAAAATATCATAAAAAAGTACAGGCATCAAAGTACAGGGACCTAAAGTTATATTTTTTTTATTTTATTTATTTAAGAAGAACTTGCTATGAATAAAAAAGGAATGAATATAAGGAGCAAAAGATCATGGTTGCCAAAAAATAATTTAGAAATCTTGAATCTTTACTAATTTAGACAGAAAAATTCATAAAGTTGGCTATAAATATGAAAGAAGGCTTTTTAACCAACTCTTAAAACCAACCCATTTGACTAGACATATGGACTTAACACGTGAAATTTATATGTCAAAATAGCATGCTAAGAATCAATCAATAAACTAACAATATCTATTATTTGGTTGAAAGTTGTTGAAAGCCATTTGACGCACCCAAAATGCAACTTGAACGGTGCGCAAGGGTGGAAGTTTTGGCTTTCAAAGTGAAAATTAATGAAATAGAAGTCGTCATCAAAATTTTAAGAAAAATATTGGATAACCATTTAAAGAAAATAAGGATGGTCTGTAAAATTAAAAAACAGGTTCAGAAGTCGATTAAGTATGGGAAAGGTGTTAGGTGTCTTATAACACCCATTTGTGAGAACGGTTACCTAAAGTTAATTGTGCTAAAATAATATGACTTTAAAGTTATTTTAATTATCCCTTTCTTATTCACATGTTTCATATATATAAGAAATGATAATAATAAAATAAGAAATATTTATTTATTTATTTATTTATTTATTTATAAGGGACGACTTGACTCAGAATCAGACTCTAAGATTTACATACCTTGCGATGAGAATCAAAGTCCATGTAATTTGGGATTATAAATTGTTGGTGAAAAATTTTTTGAAGAGAAATTAATTAAAAATAATTTACCATTTTGCAAATAAAATAATTTTCTGAAATTTCGATATGTATGTTTTAAATTATAAAAAGTGATTTAATTTTAATTATTTTTTCAATTTTTGAAATTTTAAAATAAGAAAAAAGGAGAAGATTTTAAAATTGTTTTGTTTATTTTTTTTATTTTTCATATATTTAACTGTTATACTTGTGGAGCCTTATTGGCTTATATGGTAAAACAATTACTCTAAATATATGTGAAGATTCTGAAATCTCGCACAACAAAAGAGTCTATCGGCTTAATTTATTTTACTCAATGTCTTTAAGTATTAATAATAAATTTCTAAGCATGTGTGTGTGTGTATTTTTTTAAAGAATCTTAATCATCATACCTGCAAAACCTTATTAACTTATACAGTAATATGATTATCTTAAATATTTGTGGAGATTCAAAATCCTCACACAATCAAGAATTAAATAAAATTCATTTAAGTATATGTTTAATTTAATTGATTTATCATGTATGTATATAATTTATATATTTCTTTAAAAAACTTAATCATTATACCTGCAGAGTCTTATTGATTCATGCAATAATATGATTATTTTAGAAATCTATAGAGATTTACAATCTCACCTGATCAAAAGATTTAATATTTAATATTCAAATCCAATAATTAATTAGTTAGTTTTTATTATGTCAATATTATTATTTACAAAATGTGTTTATTTATTTACTATATAAATTAGTAATTGCAATAGTTATGAGGACTTATTATCCCACATAATAAGGCGATTAATTCAAATATTTACAGAGATTTAAAAATCCCACATGACCAAAGATCACATCGGGTAAACATGATTATAATTTAAATACATTAATTTAATTAATTGATTTGTTGTTTTTTAAAGGTGTCGATTATATTATTATTTACAAAATCCATTCATTTGTTTACTATATAAATTAATAATCGAGACATTTGCGAGGATTTATTATCACATGATGATATGATTAATTTAAGTCTCTATGAATATTCTTGAAATCTTACATGAGATTTAAATATTTTATTGATTTAAAATTATAAAATAGAGAATTAATTTTAATGATCAGCCATTGAAACCCATTCTTAATATATACAATATTGATCCTCATACCTACGAAATCTTATTGATTTACATAGTATGAAATTATTCTAGATGCCTACGAAGATTCTTAAAATTTCATATAACAAATAGGTAATTGAAATATTTGCATTTGCAATCGGTGCATAAAATGAATGTTTGCTAAAAAATTTATGCAATAAAGGCAATGGATGGAATAGAGAAATAAACTATTTTGATAATTCACCCTTCTTTTGACTTGAGGATATATTTTTTTAAAAAAAATCCAGATTTGTCCTAATGCTTGGTTGGAATTCAGAGAGGAAATAACGTGAATAATGGCACCATATCTGAATGTTTAAAATCAAAAATGATATTCACGTAACAACATTGCTACCAATCACCCAATTCATCTCTAATAGAAATTAAAAACAAATTGATATCTTAGCCTTAAAAAAAGAAAGAGATGCGAATTAGGATTTTCTTCAATGTTTGAATCAAAACCATCATGGGAATGCATCAAAACTAACTCAAACACAATTAAATCAGTAGCCAAAAAATTATTTGGGAGCTTTCTTTCAAACCGAAAATAACCAAGAACGCAATCAATGCATGATACATATTTTAGAGATTAGGGGGGAAAGAAAAAGATCAAGTGCAATAATACAACTTGAAATCTAGATTAAGAAAATAGGAACATCTAACTTAAAAACACAATAGTGTAGCCATTACTTTGAAGTTCTTTTTTTCAAAAAATGGAGATCATGTTTTCACTTGCAAATTTTAAGCAGATCTAGCACATCAAACAAATTTTTAACAAGATCATAGCTAGAGTCGGGCAAACGGGTTGAGCCAGCGGGCTAACCCGTTTAACCTGCACAATTTGATGGGTTGGGTTGAAAAAATTAGCTCATTTTTTCAAACGACCCAACCCACAAAATTAGCGACCCAACCCACAAAATTAGCGGGCTGAAACGGGCTAACCCGCGAGCTAAACGGGTTGACCCGCAAACTAGCATATTTTTTAAAAAATAATTTTTTATTTTTTAAATATATTATATCTTTTTTTAAATCTACAATAATGATAATATTTCTTAAATATATAATTTATGACTCTCAAATATATTCTTTACATTTGAAATATAGTGTAAATTCTTTTTACAATTTGTAAATAAAATTTTTGTTATAGTTTGTGAAGATGATTTATTGGTTTTTATAGAAATATTTTAAATATATATTATTTATTAATCTCATAAAATCTATTGATTGAAATTATAAATATGAATTCACTGAGAAAAATAATATGAGTTTATATTTAAATTTTCTTTTCAGTGACAAAGATAGCACACCTAAGCGAGAAGATGATTGATAGTAAAAATCTAGCAAAATGAATTTACTTGGTTGAATTCTATGTTTATTTTATTTATTTACAAGTTTTTTAATTGCTAATTTGCTTTAAAATATGAAATAAATAAATATATTTATATTATAAAAATTTTAAATTATTAAAAAAAATTAGATAATTTTTTGCAGGCTAGCTGGCGAGTTGGCTAGTCCGCTAGAAAATGGGTTGGGTTGGATTTTTCAGCTCATTTTATCTAGCGGGCTGGCCCAACTCAACTCACAAAAATACCATCCCGTGTGGGTTAGCCTGCAAGTTGGCCCGTAAATCATTTGCCCAGTACTAATTATAGTCACAGTAGATATGGCTTCAAGCCATAATCAATTCCACAAATTATCAACAATATTATAAGTTTTTTGTTTGTCAAACACCTCTCGAGTATGTTCTAAATTTTGCAAAAAAAAATTGATTCTTGAATCTTTAATGCTTAAACATCCATCCAAATTAGTTCACACCCTCAATATCTATTAATATATATATATATATATATATATATATGTTACTTGATGAATCTAGATTAAGGAAAATGACATAATTTAAATGGTATTTGATTTAAAATATGGATCCCGAAATGTCCTTATCATTCCTCTTCTGCTCTGATCTAGCTTGAACTCTTCTGAAAGCATCCCACTCAGAATGCTTGATCACATTCTTCTGACCCTCTAGCTTCTTCTTTCTCTGTGACTTCTTTCAAGCTAAGACCTCCTCTGCCTCCGGCTTCTCTAATTTTGGCCTCCCTTAAACTCTGCCCTTCTTCTCTCAAACTCAGATCCTTCTAGAAATTCCCTCAATCTCCCTTACTCCCTCTTGTGTCGAACTCTGTGGTTCTTATATAGGCAAAGGAGGTTGGATTTTCGAAGGTTATCATGAGTATTTATCGCCTCTGCTTCTCTAATTCCTCATGCTTCAACATCTCAGACTCACTTTTCACCTTTCCTTCTGAACTTTCAGCCACTGAGGTTCCACTATGCTTCAATCCTTCATCCTCCTCTAAGCTCGCCGCCCTTGCTTTTCTTCCTTTCACTTGCGTGTGCCTCTACTCACTTGCTCTTCTCGCTTTTTCCTGCCTCCTCTGTGTTTTCTTCTGCATGCGGTGAAAGCATTTAGGGCTGTGGTGAAACACTGCATCATTAGCGTTTCACCCATCCCATTATATTTTTTTAATGCTTTTTTTTTATCTTATGTTAATTAATTTTAGAAATTAGATTAAGAGAGAAAAAATATAATTTTAAATTAAACAAGAATATCTTTTTTTCTAATGAAAAACAACAAAATTTAAGGAAAGAAATTTAAAAATATTGAACTCTCAAAAATTTGATTCTCATTATCTTCAAATTGTTGAGATAATTTGGGAGATATTTTTCAAATATTTAAGCAAGAATTTTTTTTCTCATTTTTAAAATTGATTCTGAAGAGAGATTAAATTGATTTATCTTTTTTTATTTTTTTTAAAAATAATCCTAAAAAGGATTAAATTTCATTTTTTATAATTATTAAATTTTTTTTGGAATATAATTCTTAAAAGAATTAAATTTCATCATTTTCATCACTTATTTTTAAATTTTTTTGAAATATAATTCTTAAAAAATAATTAGTATTTCTTTTACAAATTAACTCTTGAAGAAAGAATTAAATTTTTGTATTATTTTTTATATATTTTTAGTTGTTTCAACTAACTAAAAAAAATTTGTTAAAAAAACTAACTAAAAAAAAATAAAATCCTAACCAATAGAAGATTACTTAGGCTAAAAATAAAATCAATCCTTATTTAGTTAATTAATTTTTTTCATTTTATCTATATTACTAAAACTTCATTGTTTTGTTAAATTTGTTATTATTATTATATTTAAAAAATATTTGGATAAAATATAGTGTTCACACCATTAATGGTGTTTTAATGAGTTTATTGTTGTTGATTAGAGCTAATGGAAATTTGTAAACAAAATGGTTGTTGTTAAGCTCAAGAGTTCAGAGTTTTGGGTGTTCAAAGTGATGGAAATGAGAGTTGGAAGAGTGTTCATGATGATATTAATGGTATTTGGTATGGTTAATTGTAGCTTAGTTTTGTTGGGCACCATTAGAAATTGATCAAGTGAATTAATATTGAGGGGTAAATCTTTGATGACCTATTAAAGGTTTGAGATTATTGGAGGAAAATCTTCTTTTATGCATTTGCTTGTTAATCATTTGATTGTAGAACCTTGTAAATATGCTTTTGAATATGTGAATTTGAGTTTATATTTTCTAAAAGAGAGCACATATTTTTTAAAAGAATAAATGCAAGTATGTGATTTTGAAATTTATGTTCAAAGTGAACTTGAGTAAAATAAGTTTAAATGAGACTTTACAATGAGCATTATAATGATTTATGTAATTTGTGGATAATGTAGTTGTTCATGAGGAAGCTTGTAATTGTTATATCATTGCAATGAGATATTACAAGATGAGATGATGGTTTTCGAGGCATAAGGTTATGGGCTGGGTCATAAGTGATGACAATTGAAATGAGACGATAAGTATCATGTGCAGTATTGTTTTGAGCATGATGGATTGAATACTGACATGCTATTTTTTTTAAGCATGTACATTACATGATCATGATTGGTGAAAGTTTGTCTTAAGAAGAGGAGTAGTATAAATCTACATAATATGGCTACCTTTCGATAACCGAAGGCTAGCCTTTGTCTTACTATTTGTCAAGGGATCATCCCACTATTTGTTGAGGGATTTGAATCAAACTTGTTTGCACTTGTTTATCGAGGAGACTAGCTTAAGGATAATGATGCCCTAGGAATTTAAAAATGAAAAAAAAAACCATAGTCCAAGAGTGAGTGTAATGACCGTTGGTCGGGTTGCTTCTCACAACTAGTGAGCTTAGGTAATCCATTCACATAAATGGAATCCTATTTGATTTAATAGCTCATTGTTTCAGTCAAAGATATCAAGAGGTTAAAAGGGGGTGTTGATCATGCATTTCATGGTTAAATTATCACACAGTTGATAAATTTGTGACAGGATTATATTTGTGCTTGATGAAAATGTGATTATGAGATTAGTAGTGGAATATGTGAATTGTAGTGATTTTAATTTCTAGATGAATCTATGCCCCTTTACAATTACTACTTATTAATTGACATGCATATGCCTTAATTAGATGTGCCTTAGCTATTAAGAACTTGTACTCACCATCTAAAGATTTTATAGGCACTAGCATGGCATAAGATAAAGGAAAAGCACTGGAGGCTCAGGAATAGTGTTGCCTAACTGTAGGTCTCCCATATTTTAATTTATATGTGCATTTAAATTGATAATGCTAACTAGGAATTTCATATCTTGAGAATTACTTGCACTATTGATTATCAATGTTGAATTGTGTATTTTGGACTCTTGAGTTCGTGTATGGTAATTTGATGTATTTAGATAAGATCAAAATATTAGTGTAAACAAGAATTTGACTAAATTTGAAAGTCCAGTCTATTTCAAGGTAAAATTAATGACTTAATCATATCTTGTTGGTTTTGGTAAAGTAGTTAAAGGTGTCTTATAATGGAAAGAAGGTGAGTATGTAGCATCTTTAAACTCAAGCTTCAAGCATTATTGAAGCTCAAAAATATTTGGGATAAAAAATTTTAGTCAAATAAGCAACCAAGACAGATCGAGAACAAATCATGTCTTGAAACTCACAGACTTAAAAGCAATAAAAAGTGCCCAAAAAAAATGCAAACTATGCATCCAAAAATAGGCCAAAGCCTAGATAAGAGGGTCAAATCATTAAAATAAAATTGAGTAAGATGGTCTTACCTTCCTTTTGTTTCACCTCAAGTACAGATATGTCCCTTCTGGTTTTCTAACATATATGAACCTCCCCCTAGTATAAATAGTTTTAAAACACAAATATCTTTATTTTTAAAATTTTATTTTCATCCATCCAATTGTTAGTCACATATGTCAAACAAAAACATCCTTCTTCAAATATAAATATTATCCAAAAATCACTCAAGTTACCCAAAAAAATTTAATCATAAATTTGCTAAAATATTATTCAAACATGGAAGTAGTTGAAAAGTTTATGAAATAAGAATTTAATATAATAGATTACTCAATGAAATTTATGTTTATTTTGCAAGAAAATTGTGTATAGGCCTCGTGGAACACACTTATTTATAAATAAACCCCCCAAAATTTAGAAATTACAACTAGGTCTCTTGAAATTTAAGTGTAATTTAAAATTAAAATAAGTAGACAATAATTCCCCTAATTAATTATTTGACTGATATATTGTGAAGTCACAGTTATAAAATGTTAAAGTTATAGTTGTAAATTATTGATGAAGTCGTTATAAATAATTAATGTTAAACTTTATTAGTAACACATGATTTAAATATTAGATATATAAAATTACAGTTGTAAAAAGTTAAAATTATAGTTATAAATCGCTGAGAAAGTAGTTGTAAATTAATTATTTAATTAACATAATGTATGTTTAATAAGGGCATTATTGTCTTTATAGTCTAATTTCAAATTATACTCAGGTCTCTTGAGACTTGGCTGTGATATTTCAATTTTACAAGACTTTTTTGTAAATAAGTCTGTTCCATGCGACTTATATGTAATTTTCCCTTTTTTTTAAATTTCATTAATTTTAACACAAAAATTTTAAATTATTTATTTAAACATTAACATGCTTAATTATTTAAAGTTTCTTAAATTTGGAAAGACACTAGGCAATCAGATCATAAAGGAAGATTAATAATTTTAAAATTTTCAAAATGAAAATTAAGCATTTTATAATTTTTAGTGGGATATTCCTAAAAGATTAGACTAAAATATAAGTTTTGAAAATAGAGGAGATGTCCCTACAACTTCAGCAAAACGAAGGAAGGTCACTATATTTACTCAATAAAATTCTAAAAAAATATTTGTATTGATAAACAGAATTACAATTTTTAATGTTTTATTTATTCATTAAGTTTCCTATTTCACGCTACTAATCATGTCCTTTATCCAAATTTTAGCCGAAAAATTCGGCAAGTTAATATTTCGCATGTATATATTTTTGAAACAAAAGAGCAAGAAAAATACTTTCTTAATTCTTAAACGAATTAATGCTTCCCAAATCATCATTGTTTATGAGCCCTGACCAGAAGTCCACAAAGCCATTTATGACAATACTTTTTAATAAATTTAAAATATTGTGTCCGTTTCCCAGATTTTTTTTTTTTTTTGCGAGCAAAAATTGATAACAACATCTTATCAAAAATTTCGAATCAAAGTCACCGAGAAAAATCAAATCAATCTTGCTAAGCAGTTAAATATGGATATTCAATAAAACGAATAAAATATTATCTTATATTTATTAATTTTTATAGCATAATTAATAATTTTAATAGCAATTATGGACTCAACTGTTTCTGATTAAAAAAAGTATTTTCAAGAATATTTAGAGATTTCATAGAGAATATATTGTGCTAAATAATATGCAGATTGTGAAAATCATCGAATATAATGCGTGATCATTTTAAATCCCTCTCGCCCTTATCTTCTTAAATATATTGGATGTATTAATACTCACTATAATTCATTATTAAAATTCAAATTTTAACATGTTTAACAAACAGTAAAATTAATATACAATATTTATATCAAAGAAATCAATGACAATTATAATAGGTAGATTCCAGTCTACGAAGAGTGGATAAAGACTCCAATTTTGAATTCAAAGATGCGAATGAAAATAATGGACAGTACTTTAATTCAAAACATTATGGAAGATTTGCATCGTAAATAACAAATAAGTATATTTAATTGTAGATTTTTTAAGATAATTGGACTTTAAAGTTCAATGACGTTAGAGGTAGCAATTTAATAAATATTTAAAATCGGTAATAATTATACAAAACAGAATATTTCGATCAATGTATTTAATTTAATAATATCAATTACTTAATTTTACTAATTATGTTTTGCAATTCAAAAAATAATAAGATATTGCAAAATAATAGGTCGATGATGAATAACCCGAACCCGTAGTCTAATATCGCGTCATCTTTTTAAAGCTGCATCACCCAAGTCTTCTTAATTACTAGAGAAAAGGACAGAAAAATCCTATCTATGAAATATAATTGAAAAAAAGGATTATTGCCATCAATTGTCTTCGAATAACAATATTATCACAGATTTAGTTGAGATTCTAAGTTTGACAATAAAATAAAACCATATCTCATGAGATTTGAAAACGTGCAGGAGTTTGTTTAAAAGGAAAATTAGGTATACATCTTGTGAGGCAGACTTATTTATTAATAAGTTCTATAAATTTGAAAATCATAGCTAAGTTTCTTGAGATTTAAAATTAGAATGTAAAAATAATAATATTCTTATCAAACATATATTACATCAATCAAATAATTAATTTACAATTATTTCATCAGCAATTTACAACTATAATTTTGACCTTTTACAATTGTAATTTTACATATTTAAAGTTAAATTGATATGTGAAATTACAATTGTAAAAAATTAAAATTATAGTTACAAAATACTAATAAAGTAACTATAAATTATTTAATTGATGTAATGTATATATATGTTTGATATGGTCATTATTGTCTTCTCATTCCAATTTCAAATTACACTTAGGTTTCAAAGGACCCAGTTCTGGTCTTTAAATTTTATGGGACCTATTTATAAATAAATTTATTCAATGGGACCTATAAAATTTTCCCTAGTTAAAAAGATCTATAAATAGGAGCGACTTATTGGAGAAAAATTATACGTGCTTTTCAATTGGAGTGAAGCGATTCTTGTCACCGAAGAAAACGAAGATGGATGAAGACTATTCTAATTGTTCACAGAAATCTGAGGGGCAAAATGAACACAGGCAACAAGAGGTACGTATTAGCAATTGCTTTTAAAATCAAAACATCCTTTGTTTGATTAATTTCTGTGACTGTTATGAAGATGGAAGCATTGGATGAAGAAGTAAGGAGAAAGAGAAGGAGGAATGAAGAGCTAGTGACTATGCTGCGTGAGTACAGTATGTCAATAACATTGGCTACTTATACAAAACTGCTGAAACGTGACGATACTGATTTGAATCCACCATATAACCGGAGCAAGAGCATTGAAGATGCAAAGGAAAGATTAAAGATTCTTGAGGAACTTGATTACCATTCAACGTGTGCTTCTTATCACGAAAGCAAGCATGACGAAGCAATGGAGGTTTTATATGATTATTACGAAAAACGTGAGAGGAATGAAGACTTAGAGAAAGAGCTCGAGATGCTACAGGAATCAACGCGTGCGGCTGAGACGGCTATATATCATTTCAAGAAGGAACGGGAAGCAATCGTTGCCTTTGGAGAAGAAACGTAACTATCCTAAAAGTCATCCTCTCCCAGAATGCATTAAGAAAATTAAATATCTTACTATCAAAGATTGAACAATTATCATTGATTAGAGAAGCATCGACTTGCTAGCCCATCAAACATCTCGTGATAGTTTTGATAGTATGATTTTAGATAATTTGATTATAGTCTCTTTAAGCCTTGTTAAAAAAAAAGGTCAATTTCATTAATGATCATGCCTATTATTTTCCTTTAATGTTTAAATGACCTTAAAAATGCTAATTATTTACAAGAATGTAACCGATGGAAATGACAAAATTTTAACATTCAGTTTTTTTTCCAATTTATTGTCAATTATGTAATAATTTGCAACTCATGTTTTAAAATTTATTAAGTGATAATTATAAATGGAATTTTATTTTTTTGATAAAATATGAATGAAATTTGATATCCACTCCACCATATATCTCATATTTTGGAAGTTGTATCATAATAAAGGTCGCCAATTGTGAGTTTAATTAAATTTAAATAAATTCTGCAAATTTTCTCGCCCACAACTGGCTCTGTCATTCTCAATCATCATTATGTATGTAAAAGTGGGATTAAAGGCTATGAAAAAAATTACATGTTTATTTTTAAGTTTGTCGCAATTTTATACTTTAAGATGCCTTTCTTGTGATTCTCTGGAGTCAAGTTTGGGGTTCGATTCAAAATTTTTTATTATTTTTTAATGTATACAAAATATATTATTTAAGGTTGGAGTTAGGTGTAGGATAAATTATTAATTTTTAAACATATACAAAAATTATTTAGATTTAAATTAATATTTATCTATTTAAAGTTTTCATTCACCCTAAAAATATGCCAAAAATTATTATTTTATATTTTTTATACAATTCTAAAATTATATTTTATTAAAATTAATTTGCCATGTATGTGGAAGATTTTTTTGAAAATATCTATCTATTTGAATCTAAATTAATATATATATATATATATATATATAAAAGAATCTGTGTTTAAAATTTTTGATCTATCTTAATCATTTCCTAAAATTAAGCCTCAAATAGGCATATTATTTTTGAAATCTTCCGTAAAATCTATTTGACATTTATTTTTCTTTAGCTAGATCTATCTTTTTTGATTGCACATATATTAAAAAGAAATAGAATTAAAAAAATATTGAAGTAAAGCATATTATATATTCAGTTAAATTATTCCTATTAAATAAAATTCTTTAAATTAAAAAATTTGTAAAGGAATATTAAATTTGAATCATAAAAAGTTCTATTGCTGACAAGGCCTAGTTAACTAAACATTTTTTGCTCACATTCAAAATTGGCGTCCAAGTTAACAAAGGACTAGATCTGATATCAAATTTAGGATACATATATGTCGGAATAATGAAATTTGATTATTCTAGGAAATTTGATTATACTACAGTTCTGCAACAGTGACCATGTGTTCATAATAACAGTGTCATTTGTAATTTTTGTGTTGCTCAGTACTTGTAGAAAATTTATATCAATAACTTTCATTTTGAGTTGTTGTTCTCAGTCTGTAAATCTGTGTTTTCTTTTTTCTAACAACAAAGGCATGTTTCTCATACCAAAATAAGGCCAAATAGAAGTATCTTTTAGTTTGGCTTAGTTATCAAGCCTCTGCATACACAAGGAACAAATTATCATATAAAATATAATTCAAAAGATATATATTGAGATTTCATCAGCACCCAAACGTTAGTTATATAACAATGACAAGTTTCACATCACACACAAAAACAAAGCCAAATAACGATGCCTTTGAACTAAAACAAGTTATAATCATCACTATATATTATGACCTGCTTTCGCTTATTTACTATTGAAAGCAGCAATACCTTGATGTACACACGCAACAGAGGAACCGGAAGGACCCCCAAGAATACAGTCATTTAAGCAAGGAATTTCAAAAAACAAAACCGGCAAAAGTATAATCATTAGATTTAAAACTACAAGTCATTACAAGAAGCATAGCTTTCAGTTC
Organism: Prosopis cineraria; assembly: GCF_029017545.1. Classification (NCBI taxonomy): domain Eukaryota; kingdom Viridiplantae; phylum Streptophyta; class Magnoliopsida; order Fabales; family Fabaceae; genus Prosopis; species Prosopis cineraria. Next base: position 19,601,906 of record NW_026555339.1, on the reverse strand, counting down.
GAAAACAATTGGGCAGTAAACTTCATAAAGGACTGGAGTTTCACATTCGTAATAACCCAAAATTTTTTTTTAAAAAAATTAAAAATTAAAATTAAAATTAAAATTTAAAAATACATAATATAGTGTTTAAGTGTATTTATATTAATTTTGGAATAAATTAGTAAGGAGAAGAGTTTGTCTAGTGGCAATTATATTGCTACTTATTTAGTAGGTCATGAGTTTGAATCTTATGGGCCAAGAGTGCAAATTTTTCATATTTTTTCTTTTGCTTCAACCTATTGACAAAATTACAATAATGCCCTTCTGAAAAAAGAAAAAGACAGAGACAGAGACCTAAATGCGTGGCTTCTTCCGTTCTTATATTTTTCTTTTCTCCGCCGAAGAGTCCAGAAACAACGGAGAGAGACAGGGAGCTTCGATTTCCTCCAGTCCACTGTCATTCCTTCCCTTCTTCTGTCGTCCTCCACTGTACTTTATCTCTCCCCTCTAGTTTCCGGTGATCGCGCGGTGAAAGTGGAGACTCGGCGTCTCTATGTGATGCCCAGGTTGTCCGTCGTGCTTCCCTGTCTCTACGTGTCTTCTTTGTTGCTTCTCTGTTCTCGCTGTTCACGTACACGTAGCTGGGGTCCGAGAATCAGGTCGCCGGAGCTGGTAGGGTTGTTCGCGAGCTCATCTCTGTTTGGTCTAGTGCTGTGATTCTGTTTTCTTCCTTTCGTGTGTACCCTGTCTCTGATTCGTTCCCTGTGCAGCTCGTGATCTTCTTTTTCCTTCTTCTTCTATTGTTGCTGTGGTTGAGTGCATCTGGTCTTTGACTCCCTTTAGCCTGCTTGTGCATTTCCGAAGAGAGAAAGAGGAGTGGTCTGCCATTGGTTGAAGCTGGAAACAGGAGAACTCCTCTCCCTGTTCTGTCGGCTTCTTCTCGTTCTCTCCCTCCTCTGTTACTGTTGGTACTTAAGGTGAGGATTTTTGAACTCTTCTTGATAATTTGGTGTAAGAAGATTTTGAATAGTGATTTTAAACGTTATAAAGCTAGGGAGGCAACCATTCTCTTCCATTCTACAAAGCAAGGCCTCTGCTTCATCAAGCAAACCCTGTTTGCAAAGTCCATGAATCATAGCATTATATATATGGACATCGAGTCAATAACATTTGGCCACAGGATAATGAAAATTCTTCCATGCATCATCTAATCTACCACCTTTGCATAGACCATCAATAAGTACGGTGTAGGTCTTCATGGTAGGCTGAAAATCCTTGATTAACCAATTGCTTAAATGGTGTGATTGCCTTATCAAGAGAACCTCTTTTGCAAAATGCGTCTAATAAGATTGTGTAAGTGATTATATTAGGATGATGACCCCTATCATGCATCTCATAGATAACATCTTGGCCACGTGACATTTTCCCATATTTGCACAAGCCATCAATAACAGAATTATAAATTACAACATTAGGAATCAAATTTTCATAATGCAATTCCTTAAAGAGATCCATGGCTTCATCCACCATTTTCATCTTAAAGTATGCATTGATCAAGATACTATAATTAAAAAAGGTTAGGTTCCAAACCCACTTTTATCATCCTATTAAAAACTCCCTTAACCGCGACAGTATTATTAGTCAAACAATGCCCATCCATTAAACCACTATAGGCAAATCACATTAGGTTTTTTTATCACTCTTCATCATCCTAGCAAAAATAGTCTCAGGTTCTATAATCCTTCCTTATTTACATAATGCATCAACTTGGATGTTAAAGGTATAAACATCAGCAGAGATGTCTTTCAATACCATTTCATTGAGCAATTGATTTGCTTCTTGCCACTGATGCATAATGCAAAAACAGTAGATTAGACTATTGTGTGTAACAACATTTGGTGATATCCCATGATCAATCATTTCATAACACAAACCACGTGCATCAGTGTCCTGTCCATCTTTGCAAAGTGTATCAATGATTGTGTTGTAGACAAATACATTAGGTTTCACTAACTGTCTTTCCATCATTTGCAACAATTTAATGGCAGATCTTGTTTTCCCCGATTTACATAGCCCATTGATCAACGTGGCATAAGTAAATTGGTCCAACTGAAATCCTTTAGCCATTATGTCATCATAGAAGTCTAGTGCCTGGCCAATGTTTTGATTTAAACACAGTCCTTATGCTAGCGTATTCAAAGTTACCACACACGGATGATAACCCAACTTGAAAATTTTCCCCAAACAGAGAAAGCATAATCCATCTGACCAACGTGGCTGTAGCAGTTCATCAAGAATTTGTAATAATTTTTCACAAAAGTTTTAAATAATTTATGCCATTTTTTTATGAACACAATTTTTGTGATTTTTACATGCAAATATGATTTGTGGGTTTTAAATCTTACAAAATCCCATAGTTCTGTTTAGAAGTTGGATAGTTACAAGGCATGTGAAACAGAAGAATGGGTAGTAATGAAAAGCCTTCGGTTAGTTCGGGATATGGGATTCAATAATGTTCTTTTTATGAATGGATTAAAGATTGTTTTGTTAGAATTTGATTGTAAGCATCTAGTTGATCATGTTAACAATGAAAGCGCCAGCAAAGACGTGTACAGTCTGCACAGTACAAATCTCATCAAGGTTGATTGATGAACATGAAAGATAAACTCATTACTCAAAATGCTTTAGTGTAATTGGAAAGTGAAAATCTTGTAATTTTTTTTTTTTTTGTAAAAAGGACAAATTATATTAATTAGACAGATAAAAGTATATGTTATGAATATCATATCAAGGGGCTTCAGTGAAGTAGGGTTTATAAGTTCAAAAAATTCTTCCTCCTAACAAGTTAGTCTTGTAAAATGTTTTCTTGAACTTGTTCTCATAACATTGATGTTTTTATTAAAATGCTAGACAAGTGAAGTGCAGTAAATCAAAACTACTGTATATGTTGGTTTTTGAATGAGGTGACATTATCATGGCTCCTGCATCACGGTAAATCAAATATAGAAGAAGCCAAAATAAAGAGTTATTTGAAGATTTGCAAGACCCAATCCTTCTTTTGTGGGACTGCAATGTGACCGTATTTGATGAAGAGAACGATGATATGTTTTTGGATGAATGATTTCATTTCCCCTTGACCATTTGTTGTGAGCAGTAATGATATATTAAGTCCAAACCAAATCGCTCAAGCAAAATCATGTGTCATGGATTTCAACCTCCCAAGCTTGTAATTTTTCATTGTGTCGAACTTAGTCCACTTCTTTATCAAAATAGAATTATGTTCCTGTATTGGGGTAAAAATGCTTAATTATCTCTCCCCTGATGTTAATAGGCTTGTTTCCTTCTTCTAGGTGGTTAATATTTTTCTGCTGAGGCATTTAGAGGCTTTCATCCTTAGTTCAAATGATCATGTAATGAGAAAGAATATGTATGTGGAGTATGCATCTCTCCCTAGAATAACTTTTTTTATTTTTTTCACCAAGAAGTTCTATTGATTCTTTAACATCAATTGGTTGGGACCTCTACTTAGTTTTACTCAAGTTTCACCCTAGTCATAGATAGATCACCTAAGTTTGGGTCCATAAGCAGTGACAATTGTCCTATGAAAATTTGTTTTTGATATGGCTTTGGTGGATGCCCTTAACCAAGCCATTGCTTCTGAGTCGCCAGCTAATTTTTCAACAGGCACGTGACAGAGCCCCAAGCTCCTCCCACTGCTTGGTGGCTTACAATTGTCACTGTGATCAAGTTTCGTGAAGTTAAATTCTTTCACACTACACAACGTTGCTTCAATTCTTTTTTATTAATAACGATTAAAATAAAAGTCATCTTAAAATTTCAAGGATAGACATTCAATAAAATAAAACCGAGAGATATAATTAAGATTTTGTTCTGTACAATATTAAGAAAAAATGATACTTCAACAATAGGGACTTGAAGCAGTAGAGTTGTCATGCACTATAAAATATTTATTATGTATAATATTTTTGTCAATTTAAGTATGTGTAATAATAAATATACTCATAAATAAAAATATTAATTCTTTCATTAAAAATGTAAGGCATTTTTAATCGAATTTTATCGTCTAATAAAAAAATTATTTTTTTTCAAACTAATCTTATGTTTCTATGTTTACTTCTATTTAATAGGGTGTTTCACTTTAAAATAAATATAAAGTAATTTATTCAATAAGAACACTTTAAAAAAAAATGTAATGATTACTTCTTAAAAAAATTAAAAATGTTTTATATTTTTAAATATTTAATTTTTTTAAAAATATTTTATATTTTTAAATGAAGGGAGTATTTATTATAGAAAGAGAATAGAAAAGTGATTTATCTACTGTTAACATTCACATGGACTTGAGTTTCACACAACACAGACTATGGATTTGTTATAAAGTATATTTAAATCTGAATCTTTCATAATAATTTTAGATAGTGAATTTATAAAAATTTAAAAAATTAATATTAAATTTGAATTATTCAAATTAAATATGAACTATTGATTTGTTATAAAGTAGATTTTATTAAAAAATTTGTAATTTATATAACTTTTTTATTTTAATATATATATATATATATATAAATTTGAAAGTTTAAACATGGAACCTCCAAATTAAATTTAAATGGTTCAGATTCATATATCGAGGCAATGAACAGTATGCCGCCCATCTCGGTTAAAAGCGCAGTCGAAGGTGGACCCTGGTTATTGTGTTCAATTCGGCTACGGAACTGGAAAAAACAAATATAAAGTTTTATCTTTCTGGCCATCTTTTCAACTCAACTTTTGAAATGTTAAAATATATATATATATATATATATATATGATCGAATATTGGTCGATCGAGAAGAGATTAGATTAAAACAAGCTGAGAGGAAAACTAGTTGAACGCCATGAGAAGTGAAGAAGATCAGGTGAAGGTATTAAGCTTTTATTTGAGTCCAGTTTGTTGCAGAGTTGTGTGGGCTCTGAGACTGAAGGGCGTTGATTATGAGTATGTTGAAGAAGACATCTTCAACAAAAGCAACCTTCTTCTGCAAATGAATCCTCTTCATAAGAAAGTTCCTGTTCTGATTCATCGTCTTAGGCCAGTCTCTGACTCACTCATCATCCTCGAATACATCGATGAGACTTGGATCACCCAGAATCCATTGTTGCCTCAGCATCCTCATCACAGATCCCTTGCTCGCTTTTGGGCTAAATTTGCTGAAGAAAAGGTATGCAATATATTTTTAAATTCAACTCAACAATGAGTTGTTCTAGCCTTCTAGGAGCAATGCCCCTTTTCTTACTTAGAAGAGATATGGATTCAACTCAACTCAATTTTTTTTATTTTTTTTAAATTTAATCCTAATCTAAACGATGCATGCACCTAAACATGTCAAGGTTAAGTTTTAATTTGAGATCTCTTCTAAGTAAGAGAGATCATTTGTCACTAGAATAACTAGCCAATGACTTAAAGCTTTTTATCTAGATATGTTAACATAAATTTGTTTTTTTAAATCTTTCTACTTCATATTATTTATCTGTATTTTTTTAAAAAAACTGTGGCCTTTCTAATTTATCTTTAATATGCTTCCAAAAAATATCTACCATAATCAAATAAATTTTAAACAATTATAAAGACTAAAGATTATGGTGAGTTTCTTTTTTAAATTGAATTTTCATTTATATAATTTCATTTATATTTCTTAATTTTTAAATAGAAAGCATTAGAAAGCATCATTGATGAATGATATTATCATCCTAATCAGGCATTCATCAACATTTGTTCACTATTGTCATATATTCAATATTTCTTTTAAAAGAATCTATTTCAAAGTTTTATAGTATTATAATATATAATTTTTTTATAACAGGGAAAGACTAAGAGACAGAAATATTAAATATTATAATTTATAAATTAAAAAATATATTAATATAGTAGTGACCAGTCTGACGACTATTTAATTATGGTCTGATTAATGAATTGTAAATCATTGTCTTGTCTGATTTAATATTCGGTTTAGTTTTTGATATTCTTTGGTGCTTATATTACTTAACTTAGAAGTCATGATGACATGTAATGTTATTGTGTATTTATATCTTGAAACATCACAGAGATATTATGAAATAGGCTTCCTAGGCCCAATCACCAGGCCCAAGGCTTTCCATGTACATGAATATTTTCACCATTTGAAAAAAAAATCCACCCGTAATTAGAAATGACACACATGTATAGACACGCAGGCCAACCCCCTGAGAAGCTACATCAACAATCTTATGAGTAATAAAACAAAAGGTTGAATGGTAAATTAACTCTTAAACTATTATTCAATAGTATTTGAAATTTTAAATTTGTTTTTCATATAACATTTATCTTTCATTTTTTAAAACAGTCCAACATTGTCTCTATAGTTATTAATTTTTAACTTATTTATAAAAAAATTATAAAAAAGAATCGCAAAAATTACAGCAAAAGACTAAGGAATTTTTCTTGATCTTTTTTTTGTAATTTTTTGATCATTTTCTGTAATTTTTTTGGAATCCTTTTTGCATTTTTGAGCTCTTTTTCTATAATTTTTTAGTCAATTAATTGTCAAAGTTAATTTTTATTGAGGATAAGAGTGAAATTTCACCTTTTTAAAAATTAAAGAAAAATATTATATTAAAAAGGAGTTTAGGACGTTAGACATTTCTTGATTTATAATTTAAAAGTAAAATTGTCTTTTAACCTTAGAACAAATTAAGGATCCAACAATCATGGGACCAAATTACAAATTTTGTAAACTATATGAACCAAATTAAATTAAATGTTTTTTAACTATTCAATTTAATATGACAGATTTTGTACGGTGCATTTCGGGCCATGGGTTCTGATGGGGATAACAAAGAAAATGCAGCAAAATTAGTACGAGAAGACATGGAGAAGATCGAAGAACTAATAAAGGGAAAGAAATTCTTCGGAGGCGAAAATATTGGGTACCTTGACATTGCGTTTGGATGGATGTCTTATTGGCTTCCAGTATGGGAACAAGTTGGAAATATGCAAATATTGGATCCTTTCAAATGTCCAAACTTGGCCTTATGGATGAGCAATTTCCTTAATGACCCAATTGTCAAGGACACTTTACCTCCAAGGGACAAAATGGTCCTTTACTTCCATGATCGTTTCGTGGCACGTAATAATTAGACAATGACAATAGTTCATGATTATAATAAATGATTAGAGGAGATTACTTGTAATGCATAGAGTTTGAAAAATAAGGCACATTATATTGTTATAACTCACGGATTAATACAAATTATCTTTGTATTTAACTAGTATTTGGTAGTTTCACGGTCAAGTATTTGTACTATTGTGTGGCTATATTCATTACTTATTTTATTAATATCTAGCAAATTATGTCAAGTTTCAATGTAAAGGAAATGTAGAGGTTTTATGGGTTAGAATACTCATTCATACATTTAGGTTAAAATAAAGTTAGTTTAACATAACAATCGACTATTTAACATTTCTATTACTGTTAAACATAATAGCACACCATTCCCAAGAAAAAAATTCATCAATGATCATATTGTTGCCACAAGCTACAATCTCTATGCACCATGTACAAATAGTTGCCAATCTCTACACAACATTCCTAGAAAGAGAGAAAAAAAAAAAAGGATTGAATACATTGTCTACAATTCATCTTCTTCACTGGTTATGCATTTTCAGTCACCATGTTTTATGGTATCTACAATAAAACTCATGAGCCTACCAGAAGCCTTGTTGAGTGGGTGCGTACTCAGTCAATTTATAATGCCCAAACGCATGTCAAACAATTGCTCCTGTTACCAAAAAAAAAACCATCAAAGCTAGTAACCCCTCTAAAAGATAATTATTTTGTATTCAGCATTTACCACATGACTTAAGCTTTAAAATTTGACAAATAACTTACATTGGTGAACGTAGGTATTGTTAGTCCGTCCCATTCTTCTTTAGCGTCATTCTCCCAGCGTCTTAAACAATAGACAACATATAATTCATAAGAAAATCTGTGCAAATTTTGTTAACATTATGTCATAAAACCTTTTACCAGGTTAAATAACCAATTAGCATATTTCAACTTACATATCGAGTTAGGTAACCATCTTCACAATTTTGACTTTCAAGTCCTTTAACTGGCTATATGTCTCTCCTTTCAATTTCTTCAAAAGCACAATAAATTTATCATTCAAGCAAGTTAAATAAACAATGTAAGTAATAACAACAAATCTTATTTACAATACAATAAAAATAGATAGAAGTCATACCATCACTTGAACCATCATGGGTTCTTGATTTTGTCTCCTTCACTTTCATACATTGACTTTTTTCTTTGTCTTTTATTACTCACATTAGAGCTATCCACCATTTTCAATGAATCCAACACAAACATTTTACCTATTTTTTGTTCTAACACATAGCATGACCAATGATTATTTACATTTATAGGCGCAAACATCAATTCATATTTGCTAGATTATATCTCACGTATCTAGGCATTAGGTTCTCCAAATTAGATTCCAACTACAATGGATATGGAGAACAATTAGTTAGAAAATCCATTATTGAAATAAAACATACAATTTATGATCTCACTATTGAATTGACAAAATACACAATCACTCACTACAAAAAACATTGAATTATTTCTTACTAAAAATTAGGGTCCACAATATGTCATTCTGCATATATGTGTTTCACTTTCTGCTCCTCCATTAACAATTTACCCATTAAAGTTATCACCTGCACAAAACAAAACATAATTAGTTGTATGCTTTTAAATAGATTATAATTCAAGGAAATATGTACAAAATAGGAACCTATTTTTCCATTTACTGATTTTCTGAGTTCAAGACTTTGACTTTCGCCCCTTATCATGTAGTAACTATCAACCTCAATAATAGTCCTACATACCAGTTAATAGATGTTACATTTAATGCCTTCTTACCTTGTCACACCCCAATACTAAAGATATGATCGGTATGGAATATGATGTGGATTCACATTCCATAAGCCTTGATTATCTAGAAATTAAGTTAAATTGGCAATATATGCAAGTTATATATAACAATAAAGTTCTTAAAGTTTTTAAAATTTTTGTAGAAATTTCAACAGTCTCCCTTATAATTTGAACCTCCCGAAATTTCTACAACAACTACAGAACCTATCAATTAAACTAGCAAGGAGACTAACTCCATTCCAGAAACTTTCACAATAACAAAATAAAACTAAGATCCAACTATGAGATACGTGAAGCACTAACTTATAATTTGCAAAATACAATATAAGATTTCACCGAAAAGAGTAATCACCATGTACTTCCTTTATCCAAAAAGCAAGAATGACCCTCAATGGTCGGTCAGAAGCACAGGGTCAACTACAATATCTGAGACAAAAAATTTATCAGTGAGTAGTGTCCTAATCCAAATTTTAATAAAGAAGATATATAAAGACAATAAATAACAAATTTAAGTTCAAATAATTTAATGAAATAATGAATTATCAAAAATTTTAAACAAATAATGATTTTTTATAATAGTGTGATTATGAATTTAGACAAGATTGAAGGAATCACATATGTGTATTAAAAATTTCACTGTTCACAAAATATAAAGACTTACAATAAACACAGTTCGATAAAGTATTTTCAAAAAATTTTATGAAAATGATAAATTTAAACTTGAAATTTTAAGAGGGCTTTATCAAACGAGTAACAAGCATGTACATATAGTCCATGAGAATAAATAACCAATTAAACGTGGTTAAAGGCCATGAAAACAAGTGCAGCAAAAGCCATGAATCAAGCGCAGGCATGAAACCCACGAAAACAAGCATGAGTACAGCACTCACAGATACCATCCCTTCAATCCACGTGCATTAGCCTTCGCATAAGGCTAGCACCCCCTATAAGTACCCTACTAGCTAGGTGAACTATGACATGCCAAGAGCTAATGAAACTATCGTTAGCATCCAGTGTTTTAAATTCAGTCCCCCTAATTAAAATCAAGCATGCATAGAGAGTTGAAAACCATTTCAAAGTTTTCACTTTCAAAATATATGATTTGGTTGTCATATTTCATTCCCATATTCATTGTCATTTCATCCATGCACGAATTGCTGTACTAAAGGTTTGCATATCGAACATAAAGTTAAAAAAATTGAGTTTTTTTTTTGAAAAATAACATCGTTTGTCGTGTACCAACTTTAATTATTACTTATCAATAGTATAAATCATTAGAAAAATCAAGATATCATCATTAATAAAATAATTATAAAAAAATAGAATTGACAGGAACATTTACATAACAAATAAAGAAATAGTATTAAAATCTAAATAAAGAAATTTTTTTATAAATAATTGCTTGAAATTCATTCGGAACGCTATCCACTCATTTGAGTATTTTTCAAACATTCTAAAACTTGCTTCTTTTAACTCGTTGACCTCTATTCTAATGATGCCCTCAATATCCTAGCAAATAAGTTAAAATTTAAATCATTTATCAAATAATTTTTCAAGTATTTAATGGGTATCACTATTTAATCTAGTCAATGCTAAAAATACTATATCCAATTACACTACAAGTACACTTGAGTTAACCCAATCATTTGAGAAATAATTTTTTCAAATACTTAATGGGTATCACTATTTAATCTAGTCAATGTTAATGATACTATATCTAATTACACTGCAAGAACACTTAAGTTAACCTAATCATTTGATAATCCTGAATATATATACTCATATCCTCTTATGACTCATACTCATTCATAAATTATTATAAATCATATCAATCATTTTAAAGCTTCCTAAGCACATTTCTTTATTAAAAATAAATTAAAATCCTTAAAACAAATCCTAAACCTTTGGTACTAGTCTTTAAACATTGAATATACTTATTTCCTCTACTTCGATTTTTCTACACATTTTCTCAACACCTTAAGGCGTTAACATTCAAACCACATCATCAACTATTTATATATTACTCTAGACCAGCAAAAGAAAACCCAAGAATTCCCTTTTTATTCAATCGTCCAGCGGCAACAGAGCAAAGAAATTCTCATCTAACATATAGAAGACAGAAAAGATTTAATCCTAGGCCAAACTTCTAACCCAAGTGCAATACTTCAATTCTAGCTACAAGTAACACAGGGAGAATAAAGAACAGAGACGACGTCCATCGACTGAAGGAGGAAGAGATTAATTATGTGCTGTCATTGCACTGAAAGAGGAAAAGAAAGAACATCCGCTCACCTCCCACAAAGTTGCAATAGACAACCCAAAGCCAGCATGTGATTGGAACTGAAGACGAGAAGGAGAAGAGCTCCGATCAGTTACACGCGCGAGGAAGAAAAAGAATGAGAACTTCAACCATAACGCACAACTCAATTACCATACATGCCTAAACTTTCAACTGATTAGGAGAAAGAAAAGAGAAGCCGAAGATGGACGCAGCAATGCACCTATTTCAGCCACAACATATGAAAATAAGAGCAGAAACTTAGCAGACAGCAACAGGCGAACAACAAAAACAAAACAGTGAAAAAAGAGCCACACCGATGATGAGGAGAAGAACAAGCCGGAGGTGAGGAGGAAAAGTTCGACAACGTCGAGAAGAGAGTAATCTAAGGTCGGTGAAGAACAGGTTTCCCGAATGCTCTGTTTTCTTGCTTGCTCTCGAAGATATAATCTGATGAAAGAAAGTTTGGGGAAAATAGCAAGAAAAGGCCAAAGATAAATACAAGAAGGAGCTGGAAAATTACAAGAATAACCCAAATTCTTCTAAGATTTAAAATAAAATAAAAATCAAATTTGCTAACAAAATTCTTATTTAAATAAAATATTCTTTAGGAAATTTTTTTTTGTTAAATTTAAAATGTTGGATCATTACATACCTACTACTTTTGAATTAAAAAACTTACTCTGCTTTATCACTTAATCTTTTTTTTTTATTGTGCAATACTCATAAACCTCCTTTTTTGATAGTTGCATGAACTCTACATATTATCTTTTTCTTGCCTCTTTGTCTCTTGTGTCCTCATCTAAAGATGATTTCACAAGTAATGCCAACTGTGTGTGTAATTTTGTTGGTCCTTCTCCTTGACATTTTAGGCATGGTAAATTGTTCCTCTTCCTCAACATAGTAACCAAAACATAAATATAGATCACCAAATTACCTACCTGCAGTATGTGTTTTTGCTGGTATTCTCTTCCATCAATAGATAACCTCATTGGGAGATCTTATTGTACCGCTCCATTAGTTTCTTTTACCATCACAATTCACAATTCCTCCTATACTCATAGCTGGCAAAGCCAACACAACTTGTCATACCAAGGGCATTTTTACATATTGTTTACCACTCCCTCCAAACTGGCATATTGTTGACTTGTCTGGATCCTTCTTTCCAACACTTATGTGCATAGCTTTCTTTGTTGTTACTTCTTCTAACTTTTCATGAGCATTTTTTTTATTTTCTCTTTTTTTTGTCCTCTCTTTTTTTGGTTTGTCAATGTTGCATTAACATTTGTTTTGTACATCTTGTCATTGGTCTTCTCAATAATGTTTTGTCTTCTCTCTGTTTCCTTGATGAACCTCTTTTTTGTTCCGATTTCTTGAGTATTGTTGTCCTTCAGGTGTTTCTTCTACATCGTCACTCAATTCCTCTTTTTGGTTTCCTCTAGCACAATCAAAATCTACTAATTGTTGTGTAAATTGTTGCACAAAATCAATCAAAGTTCCATAAAACTTTCGAACACCTTATATTGTTACACGAAATAACAACCCATAATGTCTTTACAATCACACAATTTTGTACTATTTTTCATGGTTATATAAACTTTTGAATACTCACCAAATCACAAAACATTAAAACTGGTGGCAACTTCATGGAACATCTATTCCAATAATTTCCCTATAGTTGTTCTTTTTTTATATTTAAAAAAGAAAAAGAACCCCAAACAAATCAGGACACCAACATCCTAACATTATTACATTCAGATACACTAATCATAATCATAACACTATTTACATGATATAAAACCGCAATGTAAATGAATTCATAATTTCATCAATAATACAATATTTTTCTTCTAACAACAAACTCTCACTTTACAGTCCCAGATAAATAGTGGAACAAATTTGAGGAAAAAATATGAAGTTCTGAATCTAATGTTTTGATTATCATCTTGAAAATTATTTATTTGACTTAACATTAATTACTGAAATACTCATCACTATCTATAAAAGAATAGGTATAGAATAGACTATATGTTAAGAGCTATACCCTCTCGTGATCAATTCCAATGAATTCCTGCAACTATTCAATCTTCCAACTATTTATCTTTTTCTTCTAACTTAAACCCTTTAATCTATTTCTTTCACTTTTCTACAATCCTATTATTCCCTATTTTTTCTGTTCTCTTTGTTGGTTTCTCCCTCAAAATTTTATTTATAAATGAAACGAAATCCAGCTATGCTCCATGACAGAAAAGTAGAACACAAAGATGAACATAATAAACATACTTGGAGCTTACTCAAAACTATTTCAAAATTAAAAATTTCAATGCATATGTATTAAAACCAGAACAAATCACTGTGAAGCCTTATCCTTTTTCTTCTCATAACCAAAGTCCAACAAAAAGGATTTCGTACTACCATCCATTACACCATGGAAGTTCTATAAGCACAAATCAGTGGCAAATATGCTATATTACTAAAACAAATACCTGATTAAAAAAAGGATGGTAATTGAAGAAATAATCAATATCTGTTATGCTAATAAATAACCACTTTCTTCCCACAAAAACACTCTGTCCAGTTAATTTATGGAGCAACCCATTCCGAAGGTAAAAACATCAGCATTTTCATTCATCACCTGATAGATTCGGAGTCCAGAATTTCGGATACGCAAGCTAGTGGTTTGCTTCAACACTGAGATATAGAAACAAACAAGAAACGATTAGACAGCGACGCCACTACTCGGTGTTCATTAGTTATCTGCGATAATGCTGATAAGAGTCGAGGAAGATAACAATTGAGATCAAATAAAGAAGCAACTAATAAGTACAGGTTTACATAATCGAACTGAAGGAAAAGAATATGTGAAGGTAAGAAAAAAATGGAGTATTGACTGGCACGACCTGTGGCGAACCTTAGACGGTGCTGAAGATTATGTTTGTATAATAACTTATCTTAGCCAGGGATAGCCGATTCTGGTGTTACTCAATCAGTTCTCAGGTAAGGGAAATCTGTTTGACTTGCACTTCCTGATTATGCTGTGCAGTGGAAAAACTTGTAAGTCTCTCTCAGTAAGACTTGGGCCCATTAGTGATTGACTCATTACTTAACCAATGAAACCAAAAATTAACATTAAATATACGTTTAAACGGTATAATATAACAACTTTGGCATTCAGTGCAAATTATGACCACCACACATGAACAAATTCTTTTAATAATTAATTGATAAGGGTTCTTTCTTTTTAGTAAGCAATAATTCCTGAACCAATTTTCACATAAACCTACTCCAGTTGTAATAGTGATGTTAGGTTGGGTTGTTGTTACAGTCACGTAGGATGAAAAAACAAATGCAGACATATTAATTTTGAAAAACACTAACGTCAGTCTTAAAATGAGATGAACAAAGAATATTTATGGCTGTGCATGTGATTTTTTTTTTGGGTAAAAATGTATATTTTATTATAGTTCTTTGGTATATTTGTATATATGTATATATATCGTTAGTCATTATTACTGACAATGTATTAAAATAATTTAGTTTAACAAAATATATTATGAAATCCTTCACCAAAGGAAATAAATGAAAGGTTTGGATTTAAAAAAAATTTTGTTTTGAATTGCTCTTTTTTTTTAAAGCATAAGTTCCTATATTTATCAAGCATTATTTTTATATTTTTTTTATCACGGGGAGAAAGTTATATTGTTTGGGACATTAAATGAAGAAATAACATTTCCTTTTTTATACAGTTTTATAACATTTCAATAAATAATTAGTGTTTAGAGATATTAAATAACTCAACTAATGTTTTATTAGTTAAATAAGATACTTTTTAAAAAAAGAGAAACATGCAATCCGTTCCCCCGTATAACTACAGCCTTCATGAAACAAAACCCATTGCATCAGTTTGCAAAAGAATCCCGTCTTCTTCCCCTTCTCAATCTCATCCTACGTGTCAAAATATGCTTCTTAAATTGTGAGATTGGAAACGTCTTCAATCTTCATCGTCAAATACTCATTTTCTGCAATGAAATCCAAGTCTGATTTCGTTTTCTCAGCTTCAAAATCTCAAGATGCTATCATGGATCCTCCTGCTTCCAAAGAAGAGATTGACTTACTAAACAGAAATGCTTCCAAAGTAGATGAAGAACTGATAGACAAAGGATCAAAAAGCAAACAACATGGACCACATCCCATGGATATTCATGCTGAAAGTGCTCGAGACAGTGAAGAAAATCCAGGCAAGGAAAATTTACTACAAGGAATCAAAGCATTTAAAGCTCCTATTTCTTACAAGGACTCCCTTGTAGGCTTCGATGGTTGTTATGGGATCAATGAGGGAAATAACACTGAACATATTAATGAGACTCTAGTTAAGGAATTGGAGCAAAAGTGGTCTCCTGATTATACCAAGAAACTGATAGATCAATATCCTAGTGTCTAGATCTCAGATGAAGAATGGAAGAAAATCTGCTCACCATGGGTAGATGCTATAGTTATTAAAACTCTGGTTATTCAGCTCAATCCTAAATCTCTTAAGCCAAGATTGGCGAAAATGTGGCAGATCAGAGACTTTGAGCTCATTGATCTGGTTAATGGTTATTATATCATCAGAACCACAAATTAGGAAGCATACCAGAACATCTTAATAGAGGTCCATGGACAATTTTTGACCATTGTTTCATGGTCTAGTGCTAGGCACCGAGTTTCAACCTGAACACTAATCTTCTTGGTAAGGTAGCACTTTGGGTGAGATTAAACAATATTCCTATTCAATGCTATGATAAAGAAATCCTATGGAGGATAGGAAATTGTATAGGTAAAATCCTGAAGGTTGATGTCAACACTCTCTCTGAAGCTAATACCCAAAACAAGACAAGCAAAACAGAGAAGGGGAAATTTGTTCGAATTAGTGTGGAAATCGACCTTCAAAAGAAACTAGTACCATGGATCCTTATCAGAGACGAACTTTACAATGTAGAATATGAAAGTTTAAACCTTATATGTTTCCGGTGTGGTTGCTATGAACACAACAAAAGCTCTTGTCCGTATAATCCTAAGACTATAGATACAGAAAAGGAGAAGAACAAGGCCGAAGCAAGTAACAAACCACAAGATCATCCATGAGAAAACACAACCAGACAGCTACCATACCAGAAAAACTAGCAAGATGAACTCATGAAGGTTCATCGGACGCTTACTGGCTGGACGAAACTTGCGAAGAGTGGATGAAGTTTCAAAGACCAGCCTGAGCAAGAAAACTGAAGAATCCAACGGGTAATCAGCAAAATCACCCAAATCGAGGATCTAGCTTCATTAATAAATCTCAATTTGATGTGCTAGCCAACCTAGAGTACAGAGACGATGGCAAGGCGAGCTTTCCAGCTTCTTTCAACGGTTCATCTACGAAAAACCCAGTTAAGACTGTCAGAAATGTATGGGTAAGGAAAGACTTAGCAAGAAACAAGAGAAATCGTGCTGATGAGAAGGATACGGTGGCCGAAATAATCAGCAACAGCGAAATTAGCCATGAGAAAGAGTTTCAGTCTGGTTCAGTGAAAGGGAAGAAAGCCTCACATAATAGGCTGAGCTTTAATTGGGACGACCCAAAGAGTTTCAAGCTGAACGAAATTCCTTTAAGTGGGCTGTAGCCGAAGCAAACAAATTCCAGGCCCACAAAACGCATTCACACGGTTACTAAGGGAAATAAAAGAGACTTAGGCTATTCTAAGAAGCCCATCGCAGCAGACCAAGCCAACAATACTGGACTTAAAGCTATGAAGGATATTTCTTTCTCTCCTAATCCATGAACCTGGATGCAGGGATTAGGAAAAAAAATTTCTAATGTTAATTTGATTTCTCCTCCTAATTTAGCTAAGAATTATGATATTACCAAGCCTCTTGATCCTAGTAATTCCATCATTTTTGTTCCTAAAACTCAAATGAACACTGATCCAGCCAAGGCTTCTCAAAATCAATTCTTATGTGATAGAGATATGAACGGCAATGATGATGATATTATTGATGATGACCTCTTAGATGAGGATTTTGATAATGCATGCATCAATAACGACTTGGAGGATGATGAATTCAGTGATAATGAGGATGAAACCTAATCCTCCCTCCAGGTTTATTCCCTCCTATTATTTTTATTCCTTATTTTTATTTTATGGATATTATATGTTGGAATTGTAGAGGCACTTGTAGTAAAAGCTTTCCTAGTCGCATCAAAGAAATTACTTATGCTCATAACACTCAAATTCTTATTCTAATTGAAACTAGAGCTAGTGGTTCTAGAGCAGATATGATTGTTAAAAAACTAGGCTTCTCTAATTGGATCCGTGTTGAAGCTACCAGATATGCTAGAGGTATTTGGATCCTTTGGAATAATAACACTATTGAAATTGATTATATTTATTCTAATGTCCAAATTCTTCATTGTAAAGTTAATGTTTTATCCAATAATACCTCTTACCTTTTATCTTGTGTTTATAGAGATCCTAACCCTTACGAACGTGTTGCTCTTTGGGACTCCATTATGTCCTTGGCTTAAGATGTCTCTGATTCTTGGCTTATTATAGGTGATTTCAATGCCTATCTTTCCTGTGAAGATAAATGTGGAGGCAGTGGTCATAATTGAAAAGCTATGAAACAATTTAGAGACTGTATCAATTCTTCCTATCTACTTGAGCTAAACTTTACTGGTGATAAATTCACTTGGGGTAAAGGAAATGTGAAAGAAAGACTTGACTGGGCTTTCTGTAATGTTGAATGGCATATTAAATTCAACCAAGTGAATTCTTATCATCTACTCAAATATGGCTCTGATCATCAGCCTATCAGAATCCAACTTCAAAAAGGATTCAATCCTTACCATCACAAAGGACCTTTTCAGTGTCATGCTACTTGAATGGCATATTAAATTCAACCAAGTGAATTCTTATCATCTACTCAAATATGGCTCTGATCATCAGCCTATCAGAATCTAACTTCAAAAAGGATTCAATCCTTACCATCACAAAGGACCTTTTCAGTGTCATGCTACTTGGATGCTAGAAGAGTCCTTTCATCCGATTATTAAGAAATCCTGGAAAAATAATGATTAGAATGAAGGAAGAATTAAATTTGCTGATTCTGCAACATTATGGAACAAAAACAACATCAGCAGCATTCCTCTGAAAAAGAAAAGAATCCTTCGCAGACTTGAAGGAATAGACCGTTGAAGGAATCACAATGATAATTACTTTCTTATAAAGCTAGAAAATTCTTTATGGGAAGAATTCAACAAGGTCATCTTGCAAGAGCAACTAATTTGGTTTCAAAAATTCAGATGCAAATGGTTTTATTGGGGCGATCGGAATATAAAATTTTTTCATGCCACCTCTATCATTAAAAGGAAAAGAAACCAAATATTACCTCTCAAATCTGACAATGATACTTGGATCCAGGACCCTAATACTTTGAAAAGCATGGCTGTCTCTTATTTTGAAAATATTTTCAGGGAAGATGCTCCTGTAAAACACAAGCTCATCATTGATAAGGGATTTCTACCTCTCTCTACCTTACAACTCCATTCTATCCATAGAGAGGTCATCGAGGAGGAAATCAAGATCGCTGCTTTTGATATCGGAGCCTTTAAAGCCCCTGGGCCGGATGGTATCAATGCTGGTTTTATCCACAACTATTGGAATGATCTCAAAACCAGCATTGTCGAACTCATTAAAAAGGTCTTCATCAATCCGGACACGATTAGTGAGATAAATGACACCTTCATTACTCTCATTTCTAAAGTTGATAACCTTACTTATATGAAGGACTTTTGGCCTATATTTCTCTGTAATGTCAGCTATAAAATCATAACTAAAATTCTTTCTAATCGTCTTCGTCAATGTATGAATAATCTTATTGGAGATTCTTAATGTAGCTTTATTCAAGGTCAGCAAAGTAGTGATAATATCATTATCGCTCAGGAAATCATTCACTCTATGAGGATTAGGAACAAAAAGAAAGGTTTTATGGCTCTTAAAGTAGATCTTGAGAAAGCTTTCGATAGACTCTCTTAGGATTTTATTGACAACACTCTTCATTCCATTAGTTTGAATACTCACCTCAAAAAATTGATTAGAGCTGCCATCTCTACTCCTCGTATGAGAGTCCTTTAGAATGGTGAACCTACTGAGGAATTTGTTCCCTCTCACGGTATAAGACAGGGAGACCCTTTATCTCCTTATTTATTTGTTCTGTGCATCGAACGTCTTAGTCATTGTATTATTAGTTCCATTGATAAAAATGAGTGGAAGCCAATTAGACTAACAACTAATGGGCCTCCTATTTCTCATTTATTTTTTATGATGACTTGTTACTTTTTACGAAGGCATCTACTAACCAAACTATGATTATTCAACAATGACTCTCAAATTTCTGCAATGCTTTTAGACAAAAAGTTAACATTAGGAAATCTAAGCTCTTTTGTTCTAGGAACGTCAACTTTAATAGGGCTTCTCAGATCAGCTCTGAATTAGGAATTCCCTTCACGAGTAATCTTGGCAAATATCTGGAAATTCCCTTAATCCATGAAAGGGCTTCTAAATTTACCTTTGCTCCTTTACTTGACAAAGCTTGCTCTCGCCTTACCAATTGAAAAAGCCAATTTCTTAACTTCGCTGGGAAAACTATTCTTATTAATTTTGTTCTTTCAGTAATTCCTAGCTACGCCATGCAGAACATGTTATTACCTAACAATATTCTTATGGAATTGGGAAAAAATTCAAGAAACTTCCTCTGGGACTCCTCTGATGGCCATAAAAAACCTCACCTTATTTCTTGGGATTATATTACTATGGATAAATCTAATGGGGGACTTGGCATCAGAAATCTTAGGAGCCATAACATTGCCTTCATTATGAAACTTTGCTGGGGTCTTATCACTCAACCAAATCGGCTTTGGGTCAAGATTCTTTGTGACAAATATAAATGTATAAGCCCCACTATTCCCATTGTCTACAAACCTAGCTCCTCCTTTTTCACTTGGAATAGTATTTACAAAGTTTGGAATAAATTCATGGCACATGTTGGCTGGAAAATTGATAAGCAAGACCATACCTCCTTTTGGTACAGTAAGTGGTCCCCTCTTCCAGAACCTCTTGTTTTTTATGCTTATCCTAGTGTGGAGCCTATTCTTCATGCTTGTGTTTCTAATCTTAGTAATTCCGTTGGGAGATGGAATTTTAGTCTTTTGAATCGTCACCTCCTTACTGAGGTGATAAGACTCATTGTGCTGGTGAGACCACCTAATTTTGAGGGGGAGGATGATGTCATTGTTTGTAGACCATCCTCCGATGGCAACTTCTCCATTAAATTGGGCTACAAAGCTATGTCCTCTTAAAAGGATTGTAACAACACCGACATTTGGGCTAAGATTTGGAAATGGCCTACTTATAAAAAAATCAAGTGCTTTCTTTGGAAGGCTGCTTGGGACAGACTACAGCTCAATTCTACCTACACCGAAGGGAGTACACCTCTTCAAAGATCTTGCTTTTTTAGATGCAATTCTCTCAATTCCTCTATCCATATTCTACGAGACTGCATAGAAGCTCGTAACGTATGGACTAAATTGGTGAAACCCTCAAAACTTAATACTTTCTTTTCCTTTCTGTGCAGGATTGGATAATTTGAAATGTAAAAGTTAAGGCAGGAAATCTAAATACAAGAAGGATTCTTTGGCAGAGACTTTTTGCTCAGGTTTGCTGGAACATCTGGAAGACGCGTTGTAAGAATATCTATTCTGGAGATTCTCTCATAATGTCGACATTGCTTTCTCCAGTACCCAGCAAATCACCAACGATATGAGGCTTCAATCTAAAGTTAACTTCTAAGTCACAATTGCAAAAGGCTAAAGGCACGTTGGACACCCCCAGAAACAGGCTGGATTTGTCTTGACATTGATGGGGCTGTCAACTCTTTCAGAGCTGCTACTTGTGGTGGTATCATATGAGATGATAAAGGGAATTAGATCAAGGATTTTCTAAGTACCTCGGTTATCATCCTAGCACAACAGCAGAACTATTAGGCATTTTAGAAGGACTTCAACTTTATTGGAATGCCCATTTTGACAAAATCAACATTTGCTCTGATTCAGTAGAAGCACTTTCGCATATCCAACATAATTTTCCTGATAATCACCCTCTCTCTGGAATTATCAGCAAAGTCAGAACTCTTGTCATGAAAGATTGAATCATTTCCTTTGACCACACGTTCAGGGAAACAAACAGATGTGCGAACATGCTCACTCACCTTGCATCTCGAGATAATCTCAACCTTAATATTTACAATAATTCACCTCCAAGATGTAGAACCCTTATGGAATCTAACATAACCTGATTTTTCCTTCTTTTACATGGTTTTTTCGTGTCCTTGTATTCAAAAAAAAAACCCATTGCATTGAATGAAGTGTTTTTTAGAAGCAGTAAGAACAGCTTTACATTATGGCTATGAGTCACTATAATGAAAACTAAGAGAGTCCTTTTTAAAGTCTTTGCCAAGTTATCATCATCCATTGGAAAGTTTAACGTGTTTAGAGGTACCGGGGATAAATATTCACAAGGATCATAGCTAGACTTTCTTAAACTCCCGTGGAAGCAAACTTTTTGCATGATGGTAAGTTGAGTGAATCTCATTATAGATTTAATAATTAATCATAGAAAAATATCCGAAAGTAATTTTTCCTTCTGTTGCTTATTGTTTTTGTTTCGATGGATAGAGTGCCCCAGATTTCACGAAAGATCTAATTAGTTTGAGGTTATTGAGCAATGGTGATAAAAGAGGTCACACTAAGGCACAGGTACTTCGAATCTATACTGAAAAGGAGCTGGAAGATGACCAAGGCAAATAATGGATTTCTTTAATTTTAGTGGATGAAGAGGTTAGTCTAGTTACAAAATTGTTTTCTTTATATTATGAAAGATGATTGCTAACACATTTTATTAGTCCAATATTTGTTCAAAACTACACGAAGCAAACTATTATACATGGTTGATGGCCAAGACACTTGGTTTCACCGATTTTTAGGAATGTGTTAGGGGAGGGTAAGGTCTATGCTATAGAAGGTTTCATTACAAAGGAAAGCTTGTATTATGGGAAATTAGTTAAAAATTTATTGATGCTAACATTCAATGAGACCACACGGTTAAAAGAGTATACTGGTGAACATTTCCCAGAACATGTGTTAGACCTTACAAGGATCGTTGACATAGTTAAAGGTTCCGTCAGTGTAGATCGATCAATAAGTAAGATCTAGACCACTATTGTAAATGATTTCATTCTATTAATATAGCAATGAATCCTTAAAACTTTATTTAAAATTAGTCATATTGAATTCTATAATCTCATGAAGTTAATGATGTGCAGATGTGTATGGACTAATAGTAGATCTAGAATCGGGAAATAGAGGGGAACGATGGGTAGATAAAATGGTTCAGATTGTTGATAAAAGATTTGGAGTAAGTTTACTAAAGAAAGCTTTGAAATTGTATTTGCCAATACCTACTTAACTATTGACTTATGAGAAATATTCATGTCTCTCTAATAGTAACTTCATGTTGAGGTGTCTATTTAATGGAGATGTTGCTGAGGAGGCTTTTCAGGCATGGGTGAATTGTGGTAATAGGTCAATTAGTGCATTCATAAGTTATGCAAATATTGATCTTGTCCGAGGTGAGGTTAACATGATTCATTTGTTAGTTGTTTAGAAAATGCTTAAATTTGCACAATTGTTTAATAATATTTTACATGATTTTAGATCTTCATATTAGTTTAATATTATTTTGTATAATTTTATATTACAGGTATCTGTGTGATTTGCAATTATTTAAATGCAACAAAAGTAAAATTCAACCCATTCCAGTTTCACCCCTTTATTTTTCAGTTGTAGGTAGGTTATGTTTTATTTTTTGATTTTTTGATTTTTTGATAATATGTAATTGTGGCCAGTTAATACTATTGAATGGATATGTCGGTGAAATTTAATAAACTATTGGCAAACCTAGTTTACCATGGTGAGATTTCTGCCCTGTATTGTGTGGCATGTGCATAAGAATAGTAATTCACATTATTAGTTCAGTTCTAGAATGTTTGCAATATTTTACTATCCTTGTCTTATTTCTTCTTGATCATGGCATATTATAAATATGAAGGTGAGAAGTGTTAATTTTAAGGTAGTACTTGTTAGGTTTGACATGTAATAATAAGGCCGCATATAACATATAATTAATTAATAACTATTCGTCAATTGATATTTGGCATGCAAGCTTGTAATGGAATTTGCGTCAATTGTGTAAAGAAGCAGTACAAAGAAATAACTTCATGTTTGCATATAGAACATAGTGCATAAAGGTAAAATGTGACACACCATGGTTGATAATTACAGAACAATTAATCAAAGACTAATTTAAATTTAAATTCGAAGAGGACGGGTTGTAGGGTAATGAGATACAGTGTGCATGAACATGGTATTGAAACTCGAACTGGATCGGCTGGATCAACCTAAAAACTGGTGACCCAGTCCCTTGTCCCGTCTGGGTTTACTCCTAAACCGGCGAGGGAATGAACCGATATAACTCGATCAACCCGGTATAACCTGGATAACCCAGTGGGTTGATTGAGTTAACCAGATTATTATTTTTTCAGACAAAACCCTCAAAATGACATCGTTTTGGGAGATTTTTTTTCATTTTTGATTTTTCAGAGCATTGAGTTCGAAAATAAGATAAAAAAAAGTAAAATTGAAGTCAAAAAATGAAAAATTAGAGGCAAAGCACACTAAGTCCAATCCAGATTTCCAGACAGCATTTAGTTTAGCCTTTCATTTGTGTCTCTCCTCTCTCGCCCTAACTTAATCAGCGTCTTTTCTCTAGTTCAGTCTTTGTCTCTTCTCCAGGCTTCAGCTCTATCTCTGTCTTTGCTATCTCTGTCTCTTCTCCAGCTTAATCTCTGACTCTCCATCTCTTCTCTAGCTCTATCTCCGTCTCTGCTATCTCCATCTCTTCTCTAGCTTAATCTCTGACTCTCCATCTTTTCTCTAACTCTATCTTTGTCTTTGCTGTCTCCATCTCTTCTTCAGCTTTGTCTTCATCTCTTCTCTAGACTTTTGAGATTGAAGGGTTGTAATTGTAAGGATAGATATTTAAAGTGTTGTATTTTATTATTGTTAGACTTTTGAGTGGTTGGATTTGGTTGAATGTTTTTATAATTAATGTTTTTTTTATTTAAATTGTATTATTTTAATCATGATCGGTTTGCTACTGGTTCAACCTCCAATTCAACCTTAATTGAACCACTAACCCATAATTCAATATCATGATTGGTTCAATAACTGATCTAGTTTTACGTATCTTGTGCATGAATGATGCAATAGTGTGTTACTTAGTGTCTAGAAAGTCAAGTTTCCTAACAACTTTAGGTTTTGCAAAGTTATCTGTTGAGGTCTTTGAGCGTTTTCTTTTCCCATATTTATTCACTGGTCTAGGTTCTTCTGCATAGCGCATTGACAGTGACCTATCTGGATTGCTACTTGCGCTAATTTTTTGTTTCATTGGAACAGGTTCCTTCTGATGTTTTAATCTTTTCTTGATCCTTTGCATAAAAGCAATCATATGAAAATGAAATAGATGAATGATATTAGTTTCAATAGAGTAGAATGTATTTAATAAATTATTTATACATGTATATGTTCAGTATATATGTTATTAGCTTACGAGTTTTATAGTATGAGGTGCATTGCTAAAATTGGGCGGCCGTAGATGTACATTTGATGGAAGTATTTCTTGGATTAGAAATCTACAAAAGTTTCTTCTGCATATGCCAACACAAAATATGGAAGAGGTCATACTGTCAAGATCCACGCCTTCTGCTCTGGTATTACGAAGTCTGGTTGTATTTGGTTTATTCTGGCAACTTGTCAAAATGGATAGATAATTGAAAAATAAGACTTGTAAGTTGAGCACCAAGAAATATAAACAACGTAACATATCTAACGTCAGAGATATAGACATTGTGAAAGAGTTAATGAGGACTCGATAGTCGTGCAAGATGATTTGTGGAGTGGAAGTATGAAGACTAGTTGTCGTTGGATGAACAGTAGAGTTGGTATTTATACAAGACGGTTCAAGCGAGATTAATTTGAAATTTGAAAAATTCTCTATTGTTGATGTGTGTGCTAGAAAGTTCTAGGCACAATATTTTATGTATGATATTGGGTGATCACAGTTCATGCTGCTAAGTAAAATTTAACCGTGAAAATAAACTAAATTCGTTTAATAATAAATTAATGTAAAAGGTCACATGATAGAATATTTGTAATAAGAAATTGTTAAAACTTTAAAAATTATCTTATATCTATCCAAAAAAGCCATTATTAAATGACTGCATCCTTGGGACTAGATCAAGTAGATTGATGTGTAAATGAATCAGAAGATAGGCATGATGATTGTCTGGATTGTTTTATGGACTTGAATGGGAAACATTTCTGTTAAAAAATGATGTTGAATAAGGTTCGTTTGATTTTCTTTCATTTCATATTTAAAAAATAAAATTTTATTTTTAAAAAGTTAAAAGTTGTTTGGGTAAAATATTTTACAGAAAAGTACATCTTAAAATACATTCAAACAGTAGCTAAAAGTCAATTTCTGAAACATAACTATTTAAAATTTTTGAAAAGTAAATTTGAAAAGTAGAATGTTATTTAACTATACTACCCTAAGTTTAATATCTTATTTTTTATTTAAAAAATAGTTAATTCATTAAAAATATAATTATTATTTTAATAATAATAATTAGGTATCAATTTTTTTAGTATTATAAATTGAGTAATTAATCATATTAATTTTTAGCATTAATGTATAATAAAAATTATAAATCTTTATTACATCTTTTAAAATTACAAATTAAAAAATACAAATAATTAGAGATCAAATTTTTAGCATTATAGATCAAAATTTATGTTATTTATAATCTTTATTACATTTTTTAAATATTTTGAATATATTACATTTGTATAATAAAAATTATAAATCATTATAAATCAATGTCATTTTTAATAAATGTACATTTAAAAGCACATTTTACTATCACAAACCAAATAATTTTCAATATATCAAACTAATTTTAAAAAAATATATCTAAATATAAATTTTATTACAATAACTGACTTTTATTAAACTAACTTTTATTAAATAAATTTTTATCAAATAAATTTTTAATAAATTAAGAACCAAACGCGCATTAAATGCTCAATACGGCAGTTTAAGATGACATTGACAAATATAATGGGGAGAAAGTTAAAAAAAAAAAAATACTAGAATTGAGCTGTTTGGGAGGCATGGGTATTTAAGGTGCAATGTGTTAGAGTGTAGGTGTAGCTTGTGTCAGATAGGTATTGGTTGAAGTTGGAATTGATAGTAAAAACTGATTCAAGGAATGAACACGGCTTCCCATGAGGTTAGTCCTTTAATTCATGTGACTACAGAAAATCATAAATATAAAATATTATAAATTTATTACACTTGAATGTTTTGGAAATCCATAATATAAACAAGGGTAGTTCTGTGCGAAAGGAAAATTTTTTGTAATTAAATAAATACAACTTTTTAATTGTGCTAGAATCATTTTATTCTTGTTATTGAATTATATAGTTCATAGGAATTAAAAACTGAAGTTATACATATGAGCATTCTTCCAAGGCAAAAAATTTTTAATAATAGATTTTAAAAAAGAAATTGAAGTAACAAATGAATTGAAAGCTTGAATATATGTGATTTAACAATAACACGTAAGCATAATATTATAATTAAAAGATAGATTACAAGAGTTTCATTATTCAAATCAGATTGCCATATTTATTATTCACGTTAGATATAATTTGTAAACCAAAATATGTGATACTACCTTCAAGTGAAATGTAGTTATAACGAATAAAGTTATAAATGTTTGTACGATTTCACAATGTTATTCGACTGGATGATAATTAGAAAAATCTTTTGTGTATAAAATATCGAACAATTTAATTGTCAAATATTACAAAGAGATTGTCGTTACTTGAATATGCATGGAGGCGTTGGCAGAAAAAGTAGCAGCTAACACGTTTATGGTGATTAGAGAAAGTGCACTAAGTTCAAAGTACTGCAGATTTTGACACGGACGATAAAATCCAATAGAAAAAAGAATATAAAAAGAAAAATAATATTAAAGGTCTTAAAAATAAATTTTATTATAATTTAAATTTAAATGAATCTGATATTGCTCTACAGGTCTTGAGGTTTTTATTGTTAATTTTTTTTAAGACTAAAAGTATAATTGTGCCCGTTGTTTGATTTAAATTCAGAATCTGCATGAACTCTCAAAATAACTAAATAGATCATGCACGATATAATATTCACTATGCACAAGACAATGTCCACGTATTTCAATAAAAAGTCTATGCATTTTAAGTATTTCACTAGCCTTGGCTTTAGCAAAAATGACTAAACAGACCATACACGACACAACATCCACTATGCATAATACAATGTCCACATGTGTTGAACAAAAAATTTATACATTTTTAGTATTTCACTAGTTTAGGCTATAACAAAATGACATTAGGCAGACCATGCACGACACAACATTTACTATGCACAAGATAATGTCCATGCATGCTCAATAGAAAGTCTATGCATTTTCAATATTAATAAGGACAATTATATCATATATGAATAATTTTATATTGGTATTAGCCTAGGTACTAAAACAAGTACCCACATAAAATTTAACACAATATCCCAAGTTTGATATGTACAAAAAGTTAACCACTATATCCAAAATATCTAACAGTTACTTCTCCATATCACTACTATAAAAAAGGGAATAAATGACGGTTATTTTAGTCCATAAATGACAGTTAATAAGTATCATTTATTCGACTGACATTTAAAGACCCCAATAAATGGCAGTTATAAAACCATAATTTAAAATAAAATTTTTACGAAGGGAGAAGCAAATTGAGAATTTAAATGACGTGTAAATAATATACTCGTCATTTAAATAAAGTATAAATGACGGGTATATAACTTACCCGTCATTTAAAAAGACTTTAAATGACGGTTAAGTTATATACCCGTCATTTATAATTACTTTAAATGACGGGTATATAATTTACCTGTCATTTAAAGTATGGTAAAAATTATGACCATATTTTAAATGACGGGTAAATGAGATGCCCATTATTTAAAGTCAATATAAATGACGGGCATTTTTTTAACCGTCATTTATTTCAGTATAAATGACGGTTATTTATATAATCGTTATTTTTTATGTGGTTTTTTTTAATTCGTGAGCTGCCAGCCCCCTTGCAAAAAGAAATTAAAATAGCAGCAACCAACCATTCCAGATTTGAATACCAACAAAATTTATTGTATTCAATTTCAAAATTAATCAATAAACAAATGTAATTACATAAAGTAAGCTTTTTTCAAAAATAAACTACTATTAAAAAAAACTTCCTAGCTACTTCTTCAAGGTAGTTCTATTAATCTTCTTTGTATGAAGTCCACACTTGAAAAATATATTGATACCATTCTTCAATTACCTCATTTATTTCTGCATCCTCAAATTCTTCAACATAAGAATCATCATAGTACTGTAATATATAAATGATTCAACATATATTAATATAATTTTAATACACTGAATATTTTTGTAATTTAAAAGTTAATATTTTGGACATACCATCTCGAGAATTATGCTCTCGTTATGGATAATAATGTCCTTCAAGAACCTCATGACGTAATAGCCACAATTCAAGTTATTTTTATTTTGTCTTGGACACTAAAAATTAAAGAATATATGAATATGTATTAATGCATTAAATTTTAATTTAATAAATGATTCCATTACCTTAATTATATTTCAAGTGTAGGCCACATCAAAATTTGTAAAGGACCTTAGAATTGATTGTTTTGTGTTAGTGCGATGTAACACACAATCGCCCTAATGAAACAATAAAAAATATGTTAGTATGAAATTTAAATAATTAAATAAATATATAAAATACTTATATATGCACTTACGTATTAATCAACTCTAATAAAATTTGTCTCCTCCCTGGTTCCCCTCCAAGAGAATCGAGATAATATATCTTTGAAGTGTTGCCGAATGGTTCAGCGACAATCAACATCTAATGGTCCCTAATAGTATTAACAAGTGAGGCAAAATTATAATTAATCCATTAAATTAAAAATAAAAAATATTAACATAAGTGAGAATTTCGTTATCCTTGACAGTATGGTATTATGAATAATGTTCCCTTTCAAGCCCTTGCTTTGAAATTTTTGCTTAATGCCTTTGCTTGTTCTAAAATTTTGTCGCTTTTAATTAAGGCATGTGCACCTACTTCATGAGGACTAATAAAGATGAACTTCATTTGTAGATCAAAAGAGACAACAAATTTGTCATACAAGCACCTATTATAAATACAAGAAATAGATTAGTTTATATTTAAAATATTAACTATTCATATATGGAAAAAAATTACTGTATGTAGAAGCTGAGAACAGTGAGACTGGTCATATCATGTTGAAGCACTTCATCAACAACATCAAGTGAAAGCATATCATATCGGTCTTTGCCATATATACCAGCCTCGAATGGGATTTGCAGGACTGGAGGATTAGACTTATGTACCGTTGCATATGCTTGGAGCAAATTTCTATGTTGGCTTGGAAATTGAGGCTCTTGTTCAGGTATAGCTTTATGGGAGACTGCCTTTTTAGAGGAGAGCCTAGATCGGGGTATCATCTTTTTTTTTTACTGTGCATCTTTGCTAGTCTTTTTTGGACTTGGCATCCTAACTTGACTAGCTTGCCATCCAACAAAACTACCCATCGCCTCTCCAACAATCCCTGCATCCTCGGTGGGAATAGGTAGCGGATAGTTCAAATCCTTCGACACATCAATAGCAACACATACATAGGACGCAAGGAGTGGCATATTATGTAACATGTCTCCTAGCAAATTGAACACCCAACCAATAGCAACCACATGACGATTCGGGCTATTTGCCAACAACTCACATAGGTTCTCACCCTATATTAATAAGTAATATACTATATTAAAGTTATGGGAAATAGAAATAATGAAATATATGTGAAATAAATTAATAATGTTTTACCTTAGGGAGATTTTTAATAGGCTGCATAACATTGTAACTACCTTTCCCGCTAAGACTAATATGAAACTCTGCCTCTCGCCTCTCCTTGTCTTTTGCAAAGCTTCAATCATGTCCCGTTGCCTAGATAGCTCCTCTTTCAGGGTGGTAATCTCAGCCCTTGCACCCACATCCTCTGTTGACCTTGCTTTCTTCTGTGACCCGAATATTTATTTTTTTGAGACACCAAAGCCATATCCCCTAACTCGACTAGGGTGTTTGGGATTACCTAACGCCTTGCCCAAGACATCATCATCAGGCATGCCACTTTTCTCAATCTCAAGCCTATGCAATATATAGTAAGAAAATTAAATTAGTTGATTGAGTATAAAAAAAGTGTTAAGTTTAGCTAATGTATTTACACACTTGTCAGCAAGCTCCTGAACACGTTCATCAACAATGTTCCTTCTTTATTAGTTCGGCCTTCTATAAATAGTCTGTGCTGTGAAACTGAGTTTGCCCTTGAACCCTCTCACTTAATCTACGAATTTAAGTAAATTTAAATATGAGTATAGTACATATATCTATGAAATAAGATAAAATATATAGTATAAATATTAACTTATCATTTGTTGCTCATTCTTGCATATCCTATGCACCCTTCTTGTAAGGGTATAGATCTTTCTCATGCAACTCTTTCTTTTTGTGGCTCAACTCCTGTGCAAAAACAAAAAATCAATATCAATCAAATTAAAATTAAATATCAAAACTAATAAAAAATTAATTCATCTCATTATTCTTACTTGAAATGTCCCTCGAGATGTTGAGCAACAAATTCATCCCACTGTTCTTGTGAAACTAATGGCTTTATCAAGTCAGGGACCTCAGCAGTAATGTTTCCTCTGATTTTTTAATGTATTTTGCTCCCACGAAATACCGAAATGTTTGCATTGCCTTTCCAACTTGTTGGATGACAAATTTCATCCGACTAGCATCAATGGCAAACGCTGACTGTAAACAAAAATAATTAATTAGATTTTTAGTCAAGTAATTTCAATTAATTAAACAATGTGAGGAAGTATTTTACCTCTACTTGCTCCCAAATATAATTTTTAGTAGCTGGACTAACATCATTCCAGTACCTATTGTAATTGCACATTTGCTTTCGCCACAACCCCCTATGTAGCTGATGAATTTTATTTGCAGACTAGAAATGAAACAAAGGCATGTGGTAGATTCTGAGTCTATCACCGTAGGA
>NW_026555339.1:19501449-19570148 GCF_029017545.1 Prosopis cineraria | reverse complement strand
CGAAAATTTTTTTTTTAATGGTAAGAAGTAAAAAATAAGCATGAAAAAGTATGACAAGCGCACCAATTGATATCCATCAATCCTGAAAAACCATGCATAAGTTCTCAAGTGAATCAATTATTGCCTTACTCCCTCCATTTTTAATTGTTAGAAAAACTACTATTTTTCAATTGTATTTTTTATAAGCAAAATCACCCATTTAATAAGCATTTATTACACATTTTTTAAATTGTTGCTCATAATTTACATTAATGAGAAATAATTAATGTAAGCTTATGTTGATTAACACAAAGTATTTTAGTCCATTTTTTTATTTTCAAATATAATTATTATAATTAATAACTTTTTTTAAACTGTATGATATAATTTATATTAATATATATATAATATATATATAAGCTGCGGAAGTACTATGATGGATATAGTTATGGTTGTGATTTGGTTGCGTGAGCATGATGATATACGTAGTTGCGAGGTTTGGTGCACATATGTGTCAAACACTGTTAAACCTAACTACGACTTACATATAGGAACATATGTGGGTGGATGTCTTTTTTCTTTTAAACCACGTATAGGTTCTCTCGAGTTGATCAATTATTTCCTTGCTACGTCCTCTGTTTTATTTATGGAAGAAACTATCATTTTTAGTTTGTTTTTTTATATAAACAAAATTACATTTTTTAATAAACATTTATTGTAAATTTTGTAAATTACCTCTCATAATTTATCATTCATAGTCATAAGAAACAATTAATGAAAGCTTGATCAATACAATCAATAAATGGTATTATAGTCTAATTTTTTTATTTTTAATACAATTAATATAGTTAATTAATTTTTTAAAACTGTGTGATACCCTTTTTTTTCCCCTCCTACAAATAGAAATGCAGGGAGTATGATGGATATAGTTGTGGTTATTATTTGATTGCCTTATATACAGTACAATGGATATAGTTGTAGTTCTGATTTGGTTTAAACAAAAAAAAAAAGTAAAAAGAATAAAGTGTGTAAAATTCTAACTAGGTCTCTATATAAAAATTCAAAAAGTGATGTTATGTTCCTTTTTCTCTCTCTCATAAATGATAATTTTAGAAATACATTTCAAGTATTACCTGAAAAATTATACCATGACTTATAAATAGAATCAAATGAACATTTTAAAATGTTTTCTGTAAATGAAATTAGAGAAAATAATGATAAAAAAGGGCTTAAAAATTACAGAAAAGGAAGAAGATAATTGACAAAAGTCAATGTAAAAATGTTTTGAGGGAGAAAGAGGGTTCTGAGGGTGAAGGAGGAAGAAGATAAAGGTGTGATATTATGAAAGAGAGAAGACAAGGTCATGATGGTAAGATTGTGAGAGAGAAGAGAGAGGGCTAGTGGTTGAAACCAATATATCATGAGATTCTATATTTTATTTTTAAATTTTTTTAACATTATATGTAATTATAAATTTATCATCTAATATTTTTAAATTTATTGATTCTTAGTTATAACAAAGATTTGAAAATTTAGTTAACTATATATAATATTTTCTCTAACTCTTATTATAAGTCACTTTTTAAAAGGAATATTTGGTCCTTAATATAAGATACTTAATGAAAAATTAATTATATTTTTTAAATGTTACTAGTATTTAAATTTATTAATTGTGAGGGAGAATGTAATGCAAATCTAAAAAATTTTAAATTGAAATGTTATAATATTTTTTAACATAGTTGATAATTTAATCATCTTTAATTTTTATGAGATAGTTAGAAAAAATATTTTATAATAGGAATAGGAGGTATTAATTAATTTTTTGAAAATTGACCTTCCCCAAGCTTATGAGACTGATCGGCCACTGACTATGCATGTAGTTGTGGTTTTGATTTGGTGAACATGTTGAGCGCTGTTAAACCCAAAACTGAGACTTTTATATATACAGGATCAATAACAAGTCTTATTTAAAAAAAAAGTTATGTTCTCATTTTAATATTAAGAAAAAATATACATTTTGATTTCTATACTTTACTTGTATTTTATTATAAGTTCTTGCACTTTTTTTTTTTTATATTTCGGATCACTACACTTTCATTTTTTTTAGTATTCTAGGTCCTTAAATGAACAAAATGAACAAAGTTTAGAGATCTTAAATGAATGTAAAACACGGGAAATGAAAGTGTATGAACCTAAAATATTCAAAAAAAATATAAAAATTTATAATAAAATATGAATAAAGTGAATGAATCAAAAATATGTTTTTCTTAATAACTATCAATTCTGTAATAAGTCTTGTCTGTAAATAATTGTCTATCAACATCATATCCATCATAAGTTTTCTTGAATTAATCAACTATTGCCTTAGCACGGTGTATGTAGTTGAGGCTGTGATTTGGTTCACGTGGAAACAACATAACACGTAAACCCAATAATGGAAGCTGTTATCAATTATTGATGCTTGGCCGACATGTTCACATTTTTTTCCCATTTTGTTGAAAACAAAAACTAAATACCTGAAATTACATAATAACTAAGTTCCTTTTTTTCACTCTAAATGGGCTCTGATAAATGAATTATGTTATTTATGTCTTTGCAAGTAGTAAGTAATAAACTATATCTTGTATATATTGATGACGTGATTGTATAAGAAAATTGGTAATGATAATAAAAAACTTAAAATTGGAATGTCCTAGTTGCTTCATTTGATCTTCAATGCTATATTTATTTTAGGGTTAAATTAGCAAATTTGCCTATAAATTATAGATATAAGAACGCTTGGAACTTTAATTTTTTTTTTCTTTTGTAATATTTCCTTTTAGTTTTTGAAAATGTTACAATTTGATTCCTACCATAAAAAAAAAGTTAATTTTAACCATTAATTAATAAAAAAATATAAAAAAGGCTTAAAATTATAGAAAATGATCAAAAATTATAGTATAAGACCCAAAAATTATAGAAAGGGACAGAACTTTTTTTTTCCTTTTTCTTAATAAATTATGAAGTTCTTTTCTATTATTTTTTTGACCAACTAATAGTCAAAGTTAACTTTTATTAATTGTAGAGGCCAAATTGCACTATTTTCAAAAGTTGAAGAAGAACATTATACCAAAAATGAGTTGAGGGTTTAGATATCTAGATCTATAATTTATGAACTAATTTGCTCTTTTATTCTTTGTTTAATTTATATTATATATTATTTGCATAGATATAAAAATAATTTGCTATAATTTCTTGAATTTTATTTAAACATTACAAAATAAATTTATACTTTTCTACTGAATATGAAAATTAGGCAATCTTCGTGGAAATCTTTCCAATTTTGATCCTTATTCCAAGCATAATTTAGTAACAAATTATTGTACGTGTTGATGCCAAATAATGAAATCAAATTTAAAATATGCAAGAAGAAAATAGACATTGAATTAAGCCACCCACTGGTAAATCTAGTCTGGGGAAGGAGGACAATGGCTCTATGCATCTTGAATTAATGTTTTTGGCGTTTTCCACCAGATGTCTATTTGAAAATTAATTGCGATGGGACTTGTCACCAAAAAAAAAAAAAAAGGTATTGCAGCAATTGGAATTGTCTGTAGGAACCACACTGGTGAGTTCCAATGTGCATTTGTGGAAAAAAATTAAGTCCCTCTCAGCATTTATGACAGAAGCCATGTCCCTGAAAAAGGCTTTGATGCTTGCCATAGATTTAGGAAGAGATAAGGTTGTGTTTGAGATTGATTGCTCCACTCTTGTTGCTTGTATTCAAGATCGAAGACCAGCATTATGTGAATGATTTAGTGGAGATTTGGTCTTAGATATCATAGATTTGATAATGTCCAATACTGGTTTTTCCATCTCTGTCACCAGGCGTGAAGGTAACAAAGTAGCTGATTTGTTGGCTACTGATGCTTGTAAGGATGTGTACCCTTTGGGATAGGTGTCAACACCTCCACTTCCTTTGCTTAATTTGCTAGTTATGGATGTCATAAGAGCTGGGTTGTTTGCAGAAGAGCATCTGCATTCAGATGGTAGAATGGGTGATGGCTGATTCTGATGTAACACCTCAGTTTCGCTATTTGCTTTGTTTTTTTATTTTGGCTTTGTTGTTTTTGTTTGTTTTCATCTGTCTATTTGCTTTTGGACTTTCATTGTACAGGATTCATTTTACGTATAATTAATTAATAGGATTGATTTTAATTATAATTAATTATGTTATAATGTAATTTATTTGAATATTAAAATTGATTTCAGCTGTACAAATTATCATAAAAAACATTACTTTTCAAAATTAAATTGTTGACAAAGTTATATTTAATATTATTAAATTTGTTAAACTTTATTGAAAAAGTAAAATATATTATTTAATAGTAAAATTGAAACTATAAGCAACCTCCCAGAATGTATTTCAAAACATGATTCTGACTAATAATCAATTATCAAATTAATTGGTTGTTTGGGTAATTTTTTCAAAAATCGATTATTTGGCTCCAAAAGTCAATTATATTGTCAATCCAAACAAGCTGTTGTGAGTTTTATTATGGAGAATGAAGTGTTTAGTTGATATCTGTCACACACTAAATTTCTAAAGTGTGACCGGCTGGAATATAAGAAAACTCATATTTCATAAGCCTAAACTCACATATTATCCGACATATTAATTACCCAAACTCATTGTATAATTATCGTTTGTAT
Source organism: Prosopis cineraria (assembly GCF_029017545.1). Taxonomy (NCBI): domain Eukaryota; kingdom Viridiplantae; phylum Streptophyta; class Magnoliopsida; order Fabales; family Fabaceae; genus Prosopis; species Prosopis cineraria. The sequence goes on along the minus strand of NW_026555339.1, from coordinate 19,565,477 downwards.
TAAACAACTACTAATATTATCAAAATATTTAACTTGTACAAATTTCGGTAGAGTCTCCCCTGTAAGTTGGACTACCTGAAATTTTTACAACCTGCCAAAAGAATACCCATACGGCATACAAAGTTCTACTCCAATACAGTATATATGTACAATTCCAGAATAATTCAATCAAGGATCCTACCTATAAGATTCGTGGAGCGAATCTAGAACAAAACTAAAATATTTAAATATTTACATTAATCCACAATCTGGACGGAGCAACAAAATACTTCTTGTTTCAAGGAGTCCCACGTGATCAAATGAAGAGCAGGTTCACTTCTACTATCTAAATACCAAAAAATTCTTCCAGTAAATAACGTTCCCAAATAATAATGATATTAAACAAAAATGATAATTATAAATGTATAATAGAAAAAAAAAAGATTAATCTAATTACAGAAGATATTAGAAAATAATAATATAATTTAATCTTGATAATTGAGTGAATAAAATAGAAAGGGAAAGTAAAGAATCATGAACAACCATTTAGAAATATGACTTTCTATATAAAATAAATCACAAAATACAATTCTTAAGAGCAAGAATATGACTTTAAAAAACTTATTTTCTGTTAGGACCTTAACAGAACGAATAACAGGTGTGGACACATAGTCCACGAGGGTGAGTAACAGCCAGCGTGGCTAGAAGCCACGAAAAAAAACAAGCGTGGATTATGTCCATGAAATTACACCCTCCGTTCCACGTGTGTTGGCCGACACACAGGGCTAGCACCTCTAATGTACCCTACTAGCTAGGTATGCCGTGGCGGGCCAAGAGCTAATGAAACTGTCGCTAGCAAACAGTGTTCTGTATTCAGTCCCGTAAAACATTTCTGGCATGCATGGAATCTATAAACTCTTGTAATTCAAATTGTTCTTTAATTTGGAAGATATAAACAATCTTTTCACGATAATTTATCTAATCCATGCATGTGTGTGTGTGTATATATATACATATTTACATTTTAAAAATGAAATACTATGAAAATATCTACATGATTAAAGTTGAGTCATAATCAAACTAATTACATATGAATAAACTAAATCTTAAGATATGAATGAAATAAAATAAAAATCAATTCAGAACAATTAAGGTAATTAAATAAGGTAAAAGAAAGATAATTGATTCTATATATTAGGGAACGTTATTTACTTACCTGGTATGCTGCCAAGTTCTAAAAATTCTCTTTTCTCAACTTTAATTTAGCTTCTCCTCTTCTGGAACCCCTATTAGATATAATAAAACTTTAATATCGCTTTCTACAATTTGAATCAATTTTTCATATGTCCACTTTTATGCCTCCTAATTTCTCCATTTTTATTCTTAGCCAAACTAATGGCATTGTTATTATTATATAATCCTAATTATGCTTCTACATCATCCTTTGCCATTGTATTAACATAATTATTATAACGCACACCCATATCATAATTTTCTTGTTCAGCAACAAAATTCAAGGTTTAAATTTTAATATTAACTAAAGAAACAACTCTCACCTTAATTGTACAACTCTAAATCAAAAGGGCAAGAAAATAGTTTAAAACTTAACATCTAAAGCAAGAGAAATATCAATATTCAGTATATATACCAGCAACACAAAGATGAGAATGAAAAATTCAATTAGCTAATTTAGCATGGTAGAGAAGAAGACATCTGCGACATAAAGAATAAGAGAAAGAAATCATCAGGCAAACCTCCACTAATGGCAAATCCACTACTCAACGTTCACACACGAAAAGAAAGGAGGAGATCACGGTTCCCTCAAGTTTTCAGCAACAGTGTGTGGTTTTTTTTTCTATTTTCATTTTTTTTCCGGTGCTGTAACAAACCAGAAAGTGGAGAAGAAAAAGAAAGGAAGGGCCAAAGAAACAAAAGACCCAATGGAGATGAATGACGGAGGAAGAAGAACGGAGAGCAAAGGTTGGTGGAAGCTTAGAGAATTCTCTTTCTCTCTTGCACTCGTCTGCTCTGCTCTAGTTTTTTTTCCACTCGTTTCTGTTTCTTTTTACCGACAAGGAAGAAGAAGACTTAAATAAAAGATAATGGGGGAAAATTACAGGAAAAGATCCAAACTTATTTGATAAAATTACAAAATATGACCCACCAAATTTTTTTAAAGATTATTACAATATCAAAAAAAAAATTAAGCCACCCACTCATGGAAACTAGTTCACTATACAAAGGCCATGGCAAACCATGTAGGAAGACTAAGTTTTAGTCATATCTAAAGCCAGAAAGCTTTTACAGTCATCCGGTGGTTTATTTAAGATCAAAAAATTAAAGTTCTCCAAATAAGATCTACAGGCCAAGAAATCAGCTCAACAATTTGCTTCTCTATACACGTGAACAAATGTGACCACCTAATCTCTCATGGTGAGGTCTTTGATATTTTTGATCGTGTTGAATAAAGGATGATATCCAAAATAGCTGTGATTAATAAGGGACGGCGCCTCCAATGAGTTTGAGTAGACGTCAACATTACTAAATTTCTCATTTCAACAAAAATTGAGGCCTTCATAAATTCCCATAAGCACTGCAGCTGTGTTAGGATAATAGTCGAGAAATTTGTGGAAGCCTTTAATTCAATTACCCTTATCGTCTCTAATGATGTCTCCACAAGTAACAGCACCATACATGTCGACTAAGCCATCAATGTCGAGTCTAACCTATCCAAATTTAAAAAAGTTTTATTTGACTTCATGTCTAAAGTCTTCTTTGCTCAAGTGATTTAATTTGGAGAGAAGCTTTAGGTCATTGTTGAACTAGTTCGTTATTTTAAGTTTGATAGATATGGTTGTGGTTGTGATTTGTAGTCCAATAAATTAACCTGCTCATAACTTCTATCCACACATTAGCTTCATCTTTAAAAGCTATTGCATTAGTGGGTATGTCCTTCACCCTATCTCATTGGGTTTAGTTTGGATACTCATTATTGTGATGAGATTTAGATAAGTTAAGATTAATTTGGACTACTCAAAAATAAATATTTAATTAAAGTTATAATTTCTAGCTTAAATTAATTTTTAAAAAGTAATAGTTAAAATATTATTTTTTTAGATTTTTCATTTGTTAAAATTCAAAAATTATTCAAATATATGGAATAAAATAATATTAATTTTGAACTATTTAGATTTAATGTAAATTGTCATCGCTAAAAATTCAAAAGTCATTCATTAAAACTTTTTATTGCCAAAAGGTCATTGCCATAAGTCTTGACAAACATATTTTTTTTGCAATAACAAACATTATTACTACCAAAAATACAATTTTCATAGCATTGTTGCCCCGCAAAATTTTTTTAGCCGCTAAAAATTTATTTTTATTGGGCAAATTTTTTCTAATAAAAAAAGTGTCACCTTATATCATATCAATCACCAATGGATCAACACATAGCATATCACATGCTACTTGAAGCCACGTGTGTTGAGTGTTGACTCATGACATATTACGGGTCACATTGCACTTCACCAATCATATGTGCATCAACTCATGTCATATCACATATTCATTATATTTATATGTCAATATTAAGACTTGGACATTTGATCTCTTACCTTTTAAGATTTATATCCTCCTTTGCAAATTAAATTAAAATACACTTATAGTCATTATAAGAAAAAATTATATATAAATATAAATATATATATATATATATTACTTAACTACACATATATCAAATAATATATTATTAAAAATACACATATTTCATTTTATTTATAATTATCAATATGACAAAATAATTATATTTACATGACTATTTATATTATATTTTTAATAAAATATTATTTTTCTAAGAAAATGAACTTAAAATGAAACAAATTTTAAATTTTAATTATTAAATTATTTCGTATAAATATTTTAGACAATTTTAAAATTTGATTTTTACTTTTTAAATGGCAATAATTAAGTATGTAATTTATTTATCTTTTCCATATTTTTGCAAAAAATGTTAAATTCCCTCCTTTTCTTCTTAAAAATAAATTTAATCTACAATTTTTCAATAATCTTAAAAAAATATTTTGATAAAAAAATAATTTTAACTATAAATATTATTAATAATTATTTTGAATAATTTTTAATTTTTTCACGAAAATTAATAACTTAACATACAAAATAATTACAAAGATATCACGTGTGACGTATCTAACCTCTAATTATTCCTTATATCTCATAAGGTAAATTTGAATAATTTTTCATATTTCTCATAAGTATTCAATTTTATAAGTAAGTCATTCTTTGTTTTTTTTTTTTTTTGTTGTTGTTTTAATAGCGTGAGACTGTTTGTGTCTAAGAACCCTAGAAAGGTGCTGAGTCACTAGAAATGAGTTATGATTGGTTTAGGAGCCATGGAAGTGAAATAGAATTGAATTGAAATAAAACCAGGGTCGACGCAATGTCACTGAAACTTTTGATGTAAAGGAAAAATGAGAAAATTCACATCCCTCCAGCCTTTTTTTTTTTTTAGAAGAAATACATCTCTTCAGCCTTGAACACAAATCTTTGCATGCAAAACTAAAGGCATATTTATAATATCAAATATAATATCTTTAATATTTTTCACATAAACCAAACAATAAATTTCTTTTAAAAATTTTGACAACTTTTTCCATAAACAAGACTTCCTGAAATTTTACAACAATATAACAAAAAGAGTTTCGTTCCTTACCAACAAATACAAGGACCTTGCCTTGCCTATAGCCCGCAGAGCAATTAGGACCAAAATACAAAAATAATACATAAATTCAAATTTAGATCTAGTTAAGATTTATCCAAAATAATTATTTCACCTTTTAGCAATAAAGCTCCTCAATGATGAAACAGGTTTAACTATACTTTTCACTAAACAACATTCCAATTTAAAATTAAAGGACATAAAGGAATGAAATATTAATGAAGTATGAATTTAACTAAAATAATCACATAGAATAACAGGAGTGATACCTCATAGATCAAATAATTTCATATAAATACTTAGTCCAAAGACATCTTCATATGATGAAAATACAATAATCCAATTCCACTTTCTAACTATGTCTGCATCAACCAGTTAGGAGTTGCACAACTAAAAAAAATCCACATATGAAAATTAACTAGTTTAACACAATTTGTTTAAAGACAATATATATTTCATGACTAGTTCTTTAGCAAGACCATCAAAACAACTAATAAGCATGAGTGTATAGTTCACAATAATAATAACCAATTAGACATGATTGGAAGTCACAAAACTAAATGTAGGCACAAGACTTACAAATAAAAAAGATGATCACAATGCTCACAAATAACAAGTGTGAAAATGATGCTTAAGAATACCAAGCAAGCTAGATTTTAATTATGGTGCACCAAAACTTAACAGGACTGTCATTAGCACTAGCATTTTGAAATCAATCCTTCAATTTTCTTCAAAAATGCATGGAAAATTATTCTATCTAATTATAAAATCTTTAAAGCAGCTATCTTTGTTTTGATCAATCTAAACTTCCTTTTCCAGTTCAATGCATGAATTTCTTTTAAGTAAGAATCATTAGGAATTGCACAAATGTTTTTCTTAATTATATACAGCTATAAATAAACCTTTCATAAAGTAAATCTAATCCTTCTCCAACATATCATGTTTTGAAATAATTAAGATATTTTTAATAAAGAAATAATCAACAATAAAAACATGATATACTGCAAGTAAACTATTTCTAGAATATGTGCGCGCGCGTCTGCACATGCTCAATTGTAATCTCGACAAAATAAAAACTAGCCTACATTGATTGGAATGCTATTCCTTTACTTGACATGTTTTCAAGTTCAAAATTTTACTCCCCACAACTTCTATTAATTTCTCTTTTCAAAACACCCTATAAAATAGATAATAGAAATTTAATATATTATCTACAAGTTAAAAAAACACTCTCAATATCAAACACAAACGTAATCACTGCAACAATTTAAAGTTCCAAAACACCATGATTTACACCCCAAAATTTCTCCAATTCTATCTTTAGTTATATACTCCTCCGTTCAAAAATATAAGATATTTTTTAATCAAATCTCACCTCCTAATAAAGCTCTTACCTACTTTTAAACTAACCTTATCTTTTCATATTTGCCCCTATTAACTACCCTATAATAAATATAAAGTTACCATCAGTAAGGGGCACTTTTGAAAAAAAAGTCAATGATTACACCTCAAAAGATTAAAAATGCCTTACATGTTTGAACATCCAACTCTTAAAAAAAGTGCATTACATTTTTAAACGAAGGAAGTAAATACTTTCCTAAGGAACGCCATAATCATAATTAAACTTATGCTTCCATCGCTCTCTCTCCCCCTCACACACACAAGCGCAGGCACATTTTTTTTTTTATACAAATACAACTAAATTTTCCTTATTTTTAACTCTTAATTATAGTTCCTTGAAGTTACAAAAGGAACAACTTCACGTGCTAATTATAACATGTAAATCCAATAAATTTACATTAAAAATTCATATCAAACGCCTCATGTGCAACCATGAATACCAAAAAAAAAAAAAAAAATCATCAAACTTCTTACTCTTAAATTCTCAGGCCCCAGCTTCCAGACATCTTTATAAATTTAAATCCAATACGACACAACCTAAATCCTCCATGCACCAAAACAAATAGACTAGAAATGGGAAATCAAACATGCTACTAATACACAAGAACATAGCAGCAAAGAAAAAGAGTTGATAGGATATTCAGACACCAGTTTGTGCAAGAGGAAGAAGGGAGAAACGAGCTCAGCACAGCAACGTCAAGATCAAGTGAGGAAGAAGGATTGAAGCTCTACGCACTCAGTGAAGTGTCAATGGAACAAGCAAAGAGGAGGAGAACGAAACATAAGAAGGAAGGGTGAAAAAGAATTTGTCGCACCCACGGCAGGGGCACGGACAAAGGAGGAAGAAAATTCCGACATGCCCACGCTGACTGATGGACACGGAGGTGGAGGAAGATGAACGACAGGGCAGTCGAACTCTCCCTCTCGCAGCCATGCATGACAAAAAAGGGAACCAAGATGGAGTTTTTTTTAATCTCTATATCTGCGTAATAGTCTAAAAAACAATAAATACCATATCTAGAAAAAATACATACATACATACATGTGATGGAGTTTGTTTTAATCTCTATATTTGTCGAAATAGTCTAAAAAACAACTAAATACCATATCTACAACAACTACAAAAGTAGGGAATCATAAATCCAGAACACTAGTAACAACATAAGGTATAAACAATGTCAATAAGCCTTTGGTTTGTCATTTTCACCTGCATAAATCATATGTTCAGATCAAACTATATCACATTTTACGTACAGAAGGTAACTTGTAAATCCCATATTTTTAAATTAGAGATCTCGCTTGTAAATGCTTTAAGTTGACTTCTTGTTCCAAGAGGTTTGTAAGGTGAAAAATAGTAAAGAAAACTATTTTCACATGCACGAACCATGTGTTCAAATCAAACAGTTTAACATGTAAACTACATAAAAAGACTTGTAAATTACTAATTTTGACTTGGAAGTTGGAAATATTTCACTTGTAATTACCATTACTTTTAAATACTTGGAGATTATGGAGGTTTAACCCAAATTGGTTTAGAATCATAAACAACTTACATGTAAAAATAGCATAATCACCTGCAAATCATCCCTAGAAGTCAACTTTTCCCATACAACATTTAAATTAAACAATAGGTTGTGCGGATTGTCACGTACTAATTTTTAAAAAGAAATGAACCATTGCTACAAAACATTTAATAAAAATAAATTTAGCATTTGCTATGAAGCAATGCAATTGGTCACCCACTCAATTATCGATTACAGGCACTAGCAATTTAATAAAACGAGTTAGAATGAATGGATGGACCTTTACAATCCAGGTAGAATCACAACATTTTGGATTAAAAAAAAAAAATTGCCCCAGCGGGCCTAGAGCATAGTAGCTTGAACAATACTAGTCACAAAATTTTATTCAAATGGGCATAAACATAATAAAATATACAAGTTCCTAATGGAAGACAGATTATCAATAACTACGATATTGATACAAAATTATTTAATTAACCACAAGACAAAAACAAGTTAGTTTATTTGAGCTTGTCCTTAATTTGCAGGCATACTCTTCAATATAGCCCAGAAAAATATTCACCACCCGTCCAAAGCTCCAAATCTGAACAAGGAAATTTGCGGAAATATGAAGAAAATGGCCACCTCTGACAATTAAATAATGAAAGAAGGGAAGCACAAACAAACAAACAAATAACAATTAATAAACAAATGGGAGAAAAAAATAATCTCAATCGTGTCATAAACTTAAAAACAACCAAGCTTCAGTAAGTCAATCCAAATTCATCATATAAGGAAAGGAAAAAGTATGATCCTATGTTTTATAGCAAAACAAATCAATGCCCTAAAACTCATACAGGAGCTACCTAGTTAAGAAAATAGTCGTTGGGCTTCCAGGATGTTGTGTCTGACAGGAGAGAGAAAGGGAGAGAAATAGAGAGGAGGATGATGAAATGTAACAACAACGTATTTTAAAGAAACCTAGGCTAGTGTATTATTATTGTATTTTGCTTTAGCTTGTAAGAAATCTACCTGGGTTGTAGCTTATTCTAGGAAGAAATAGGTCTCCTTTTGTTTTATTTTGGCAAGAGGAAATCTGTAACTTAGCTTTATATGGATGGGTTATTAAGGCCTCCTTAATAGGTAGGAAAGCTTAGTTTAAATAGACTAAGCCTTGCACTTGTAAGATAGACTAGACTTGATGAATGAAATATTGCGATTGAGTTTCTGATAGCCTTCCTCCTCTCTCTGTGTTCGGCCTCTCCCTTTCTTGTTGCCCCTACTGTTCTGTTCCTCGTTCTCATTTCAGACTCTCTGTTTCCATTTCTCCCTACTCTCCCTTTGTTCAGATCTCTGCAAGTGTATGTGAGTGTGTGTTACATCAGAAGAGAGAGAAAGGCGGTAGGTAGAAGGAGAGAGATAGAGTTCAAAGGCGAGAAAAGAGAACAGAGGAGGAGCATAGGAACGGACTATGTTCATTCAGATTACACACACTTTACAACGACTCCTTATTCCCTTCTATAGCCATAGGTTCACTAGAATTCCTAGTTGTCTATTATACCCTTTACTAACTACGGAACTAACTTGTCACTATAACAATTATGAAACATGAGAGATGGAGGACTCTGATTTAGAAGAGAAACTAAAGAGCCCACATTAGCCAAAAATTAGTCACATACTCATCCCTATAACAGTCATCTATTCCCTTTCATTCAAATATATAAACGTGCAGCAGAACAGAAAGGAACGGAATAACATACCAAAATGTTGAGGTTTGTGCCGATTAGCTATGGTAAACTATGCTTTAGCTGCAGCCACTGAAGAATCACTTCTTGCTTCACTACAGGTTGGGTGGCTGAGGTTCGCTCCCAAATTTCTGGTTCTCTTTCTCATCCGTTGTGGGTTGGGTTGGGTTTGCTTCGCTGAAGAATCGCTCCTTTCTTAATTGTCCTCTTTCACATTCACCATCAAGGAATCGCTAGCACCATCCTCTTTCTCATTCCTCCACCCTTGTTCTTCATGGATTTATTAGTTGATACTTGTTGAGGGTGGTAGCAGCAAGTAAAAATGTGTGAGTTCAGGTTTTTCTGCTTTTGTGGGGTAGGGATAAAATGTTTTTTACAGCCAAATAACTTTCTCTCCATTCAGGGACAATGTAGTCTTTACACATGAAACCCAAATTGCAATCAGGTCCCAAAGGACTTGGCTGTATTTTTTAAAATTCACAGGACTTATTAACAAATAAGTCCTTTACATGGGATCTATATGTAATTTTCCCCATATCTTTTCCCAGTTACACAGACTAAATAGTTGGAGAGGTTTCAAATTGTCATTAACACATACAATTATACACTAAATCCACTTGTTTCTTCTCCATATCATATTTTCCTCTTGAACTTTATATTGAGTTTCAGTTTAATGGTTAATCTATTTTTCTTGATTATGTCCCAAAAATAAAAACATAGATCTAAGTCAAAGGAGAGAACTCAAGTATAATCCACCACTACCAAGTAAAAGGTCTTCATATTATCTAAAAAGAGGAAAAAAAGAGGAAAAGAGAGAGGGTAAATGGTATTCAGTCTAAGGCCAAATTTTCAAAAAGGATACAACTTACAGTGCCTTAAACATTAACTCTTCAACTATTCCACAGAATAGTTATCATAAAACTATTTAGTAGTTTAATAATTAGTTCTATTCAAACTAATACTTACGAATATTAGTTAGCTCTGGCTACCTAATACTAGAGTAACAACGAGAAGCTTAGTTTAATGGGATATTATGCTTAGGTGCAAGTTAATGTAGCAAGATTAAAAGGAAAGAAAATCAAATTGATTCATTTTTTTCGTTCCAAAGTAATCACTCTAGCCTTCCCTATTTTTTATGCCACTAATTAGGCATTTCAGAATTAGGTACTCCACTAAGAGAATAGTTATACACAAGCCCAACCAAGTATGCCATACCCCTGGCAAACCCATGTTTTCCATGACAAATAAAGGCCTCTTCAACACTAATCCAGTATTTTTCATGTTATTATCATGTGGAAATTGAGGCCATAAAAAAAAAAAAAGGGTGGAGGAGGAGGATGAAGGGGGATAAGGCAAATGCATTTCATTATTGTCCAAAGCATCCATTGAATCAAACTAAGAATAAAAAGTACAAATACCGCCATTCAGGTGCTTCTTTCTTGTTGTGTTGTCCAAACTAGCACATCGCCATATCTTTTGAAACATTACTGTCCCGATGACCAATCCCCACTCTTGCCACCTGCTTTATGCTTTAGTCTCACATCTGTAATAACTATATCTTTTGAAGCAGCCTTACACATATCATACACTGTTAAGCCAGCAATAGTAACTGCTGTCATGGCTTCCATCTCAACGCCAGTTTTCCCTGTTGTTGCAGCTTCCCCTTCTATCATTACACTGTGGTCTGTATGATTCAATTCCAAATCCACTCGTACGTGACTAAGAATTATGTTATGGCACAATGGAATAAGACTACTGGTTTGCTTAGCACCACTTATGCCTGCGATTTTCGCCACACCAAGTACATCCCCTTTGGCCATTTGATTTGCTAAAACCAAATCAAACACATGCTTTCCAAGAATTACCTTGCAACTCGCAATGGCAGTTCTTTTAGTATTTTCTTTTGGGGACACATCCACCATTTGAGCCTCCCCACTACTGCTGGTATGAGTCAAACCAGAAGTACTTTCAAATGTTTTTGGGTTATTTGCAGGACCATTACTCCCAGCGCCATCAAATCTATTTGAAGGAGGTTGACCAAATATTGACTCCAATTGCTGAAATAGTGTAAGAAATTTAACGTGAACAACTACATTGTCAAAATCTCAGCACAGGATGAAGTAAAGAAGGATTTTACCTCGTTGAGTTCTTGAATATCACTTGCAAGGTCACGGCCACTGTAAGTGCAAAACATCCTCTTCAAGGAAGGACATGCACCTACAATTCGTTGAAGAAACATTATAAGCAGGTCCAGATTCTCCTGGTTCTTAGTATATAGCTAACTGCAAGAAAATGAAAATTCCAGTCAAATTTGATACTTGCAAATAAAAAAAAACAATCAACTATATGAAATTTGATATGCTTTCATTACTGCAGAAGAGCAAGAGCGAAAATCATAGACAAGTGTATAAATGAGACTGTAGCACTCTGTCCATAACCTTTACTACGCTCAGTGGAGGCAGATGCCCCCATCCCTTTTAATTTTTGTTCCAGATACTTTGACACAGCTCAAACCAAGTCATTTACAAGACCATACATGACAACTACCTTGAGAACTTCCAAAACTGATGATAATATAAAAAGATTAATAAACAGAATGCCAATACACAACAAATCCAACATTGCAAGACAACACAATCCAAATCATACAAGTCGCTAGTAATCAAAATGAAGAGGGAAAAAGTACAATAGCCGATTATACATCATTCAAGCAAGAACTAGTACAAAAAATAAACTCAATATATTAATTCCCAATTCAAAAGCGTCAATATTCAACGATTAGAAGACCAGATTCAAAGCCAAATTAAAATGAAAATTTCAAAACAAAGAAAGAACAGCCACGCAGGGAACAGATAACGCGGGGTACAAATTCAAATCTAGATTCAAAGCCACATTAAACAAATCAATCTCACCGGATTTTGGGAGTAGAAAAAGCTCTAGGATTCGAACATTCTTCACTGCTTGCCCAGAACAACCACGCAGAGCCGACAAAGGTGGACGGCGACCGACGGAGTGTGGAATGGCTGGTCTAACGACGAGAACTAGATCCGCTCCTAACAGACAGGGTTTTGTCGGGGTTATAATTAATTAAGGAAGAATTTGGGTATATGATGAAAATTAATTACTCAAATTGCAAAATTATTTACTTTAAATAAAATTTTTTTATTAATTTATACTTATAATTTTTCTTATAATCAATTTATCAACTCTTAAAAAAAAAATCTTCTGTTTCAAATAAAAATTTTTAAATGAGATTTTCACCACAATTTTTTTTTAAAAAAAAACTCTTAAGTATATCTAATGTCTTCTTTAAAAAAGTTCCTTCTCATTCTTTTCTAATATTTGGTAAATCTTATTTCTTAACTTTTCTTTCACTCCGATAAATATATTATTATTTTCAATAGATTTTTTTAATACAACAATCTATTAAAAAAATATAAAAAAAAACCAAAACATTATATTTTAACTTATTTGAATAAGTGGATCACCCAAAAAAAAACAAAACAAAACAACTTGACGATTTTTTTCTCTCATTAAGCTTTTTCCGTTAACTAGACTTTTATGCTCCTAAGTGGTTGATTGGTCACGCAATTCGTGTCTTTGACGGGTCAACCTCTCATTTTCCTGGACTTTTCTCACATCTTCTCTTATTGGGCTTTTCTTTTAGATCTTGCTCATTTTTTTTATTCAAATCAATGTTTTAATCATATATTGAATTAAAAAGGCCAACAATTTACAATTCATATGATCTAACTGATCAAACTAATGACATAATAATTAAATTAAAATATATATATATATATAATAATTTAAATATAAAAAATAAATATAAAATTGTTATTTAACTTAAAAATAAAATTAAATATTTTAAGTTTATTATGACTAAACAAGCCATACAATAAAGTATAACATCAAATAATTAAAAAAATAGGTCATTTTTTGAATATAATTTTTTTCACTACAATGTTACATGCAAAATGTTTAAGCATTTTATTGGTCATTTTAAGTTTACTTTGCTATTCTGGTTCTGCTCTTTCATTACTCTAGGTTTGTTCCTCTTTATATGGTCAATATTTGCAAGAACCTGAAACATTTAAGGAGTGAAAATGCACCAAAAATGTTTAGGGGTAATTTGTCGTGATTTTAAAAGTTTAAGAGTGAAAATGCAAAAAAAAAAAATTATAATTCTAGATACTGCTATGCTGATAATAATGTAACGACGAAATTACCAATATAAAATTATAAATTATTTATCTATTTTTAAAAGGATAAAGTTTCATTTTACTTAATATTCCAAATATAAAACATACTTAATTATGAATTACAAAGAAAAATTATTATTTGTCGTATTGAACAACAATGATGTGGTCTCATATTTGTGGAAAAACGGTGATCTCCATGGGACAAATTTTTTTTTTTAATGATATCATTTCATCTAATATCTAGAAGCGACATCGAATTTCAACTAATCCAAATCGAGCCGGGAAGAAGAACAAGGGTGGCAAAACTCTTTGATTGAATCTTATTTAATGATGCTATGTGTTGAGAATTCAAATCCACGACTACTGGTTAAGTTAGCATGGCCACTTAGCTAAGCTATGCATTCTTTGCTTCCATGGCACAAATTCTAATAACATATCAAAGTATCAGTATTGTTCCAAACACATATACAAATTCTTAAGCTTAATTAAATTCCCTTGATAGGTTGAAAAAGTAATGGCATTATATGATTCATAGTCTGAGGATCTTGATCAATATGCCCATCCCCATGTTGATACATGTAGAGAGACATTCTAGCAAGATTTTCAGCAACTTGAATGAAACTCTTTGAGTAAGAAGAATTGAAAGCTTCTTTATTTATCTTCTTCCAAGTTTTCAAATATCAAGAAATTTATGTGCCTGCGCGCATTGGACTCAAAAGCCCCAGTTTCATTCACATAACACTCAATTGATTTGGGTACATCTCTTGTCTCCTTTTCACGCCAACAAACTTAAAGATGAAGACAAATTAATACCATAAATCATGCTATTCATGGAATTTAATAAGGGGTAAAATAAAAATTTGGCCTTTAAATTATAGGTTGATGAAAAGCATTTGAGATCCTAAATTTATTTTTTGTGCATGTTCACTTGTAAATATTTAAAATTGTGGCAATCTCCACTTTTCCATCAAGTTTGACCATTAGTTGACTCAAAAATTACAGGAAAAAACCAAAAGAATCATATAAAAGAACCCAAAATCACAAATAAAGATTACTTATACATTATATATTATATTACAAATAAAGAAAAGGACCCAAAAATTACAAATAGTATATAATATATAGGTGTACTTTATTTGTAATTTATGGATTCTTTCATGTAATTTTTGAAATATTTTTCTATATTTTTCTAAACAACTAATGGTTAAAGTTAATAGTAGAAGGAAGATTACACGATCTTAAATATTTAGAGGTAAAAATGTACCAAAAATAAGTTGAGGGCTCTAGATATTCATGGGATTATAATTTAAAGGCGAAATTATTATTTTAAGCTCTACTTAAATAACTAGTTAAAGGATGACATTGTATACGGTACCTTAGATGTTCCCAAATCATTAGTAAGGCATAAAATGGTTGCTGAAGAATGAATACTTTCATAATAATCTTCTAAGGAAACAAAGTTCTCCTTTGTTCTTGAAGCATGGAGTGAAAATAAGCATGGATGAGTATGACAGGCACGCTAATTGAAATACATGCATTTTCCAAGTACTCTTGTAGGGTTGGTTGATAGTCATTAGAGTACCATTGTGCTTCAACCAAATATGATTTCCAAAGATCAGCCCACTGAAAACAAATTGAACACACAAAATTTAATTAAAACATGAAAATATAGAATCAATGTGGTTTAATTAATGTTTTTAATTCTATATTGCTTGGTATTATGAGAAATCTAGGGTATTACCTTTTCCCATCTAAATTAATCCCAACTCCCATTGTGTGGGATCATTATTACCAATAGTAGCCCTATAGGTACCTCGATGGTGCTTTTAACATATTTATTTAATGCGATTGCATATTTCAAGACTCAAACTTAATATCTTCGAATAAGTTGATTCAAATCCTTTGATCAGTTAAACCAAATGCCCCTCAATTTAATTAATTTTAATTTTTATGATATAGAATATATATGAAATCATGAATAAATAATGCATACTGCTTTTTTAAGGTGTGGAATGATGTTTTGCCCATTGTCTTTAAGGAAGTCAAAAGCCACGTCATGAACAAAGTTATAAAGAGCAACGAAGCATATTTTCATGTCAAAAGCCACGTCATGAACAAAGTTATAAAGAGCAACGAAGCATATTTTCATGTAATCTAGAAATACATCCATGGCATTTACTCTTGTATTTTGTATATCTCAATTCATATGAATAAGTAAAGAATGTATGCGTACCTGAAGAATCCATGAGCACTTGAGAAATCTCAATTATCTCGAGTGTAGATAGATGCACAACCCATAGGTCCCTAAAGTCTTCAGAGAGTGCAAAGATAATGGAGCAGTAAAGAATGAGTCGTGTGTTTGTAGTTATCGACTGATCAACTTATATGAATCAGATCGATAACCACCTTATTAAATAATTAAATAATCATATATTTTATTATCTCTGACTCAGTCAGTTAAGAGATAGGGAATAACTGACAGCTACTGGGTTGTGGGTTAGGCTTCTGCCTATTAGGCTCATTTGTATGATCCACCTATCACGGTCTACACAAAATCATAAAGATCAATCTGTTGGGCTTATTAATTAATGTTAATCCATAAATAAATATTCCAATAATCTCCCGCTTAGATTGCATTAATTAAGCAAGTAGTATAAACAAGCCACAGACAAAATTTAGAAAATTAAACTCCACAAAATCACTGGATCCTATGGACAAACAAGTGATATAATGTCTCATAATCTGAATAAAATACAAAAACTTTATTTCAAACATAGCTCAGTAAGATAACAACATAAATCACTGATTCCTATAGGGAAATAAGTGACATACACAGCGTACCATAACAGAATCATTGAATCTTATGGGGATACAAATGATATAGACGCGTCTAACTGAACTAAACATAACTCATAGAAGAAAACAAAAGCCTAAAGAGAAATTGCAATACAAAAGGTTCTCAAACTCTTACTAAACCAAGGCATTAAAGGATTTCACAATACCCATACAAGTTACATGATTTTGAAAAACTTCTACAAGTAAGCCCTTGGTCAGCGAATCCACAAGCATCTGCGTGCTAGGAATGTGTACCACACGAGTCTGAGACTCAGTAATTTTCTCTTTCACAAACATAAGTTTGATATCAAAATACTTTGTACGACTAAAATTTTTGTGGTTGTTAGTATAGTATACTGTAGATTTGTTATCACAGTAAATAGTTAGAGGACGTGATATTGACTCAACTAGGCGCATGCCAAGTATCAACTTCCTCAGCCATATAGCGTGACGTATAGTCTCAAAACAAGCAATATACTTGACTTCCATAGATGAAACTACTGTAAGTGTCTGTTTCACACTTTTCTAAGAGACAGCTCCTCCAGACAACATGAAAATGTAGCCGATACTGGATTTACGATCATCCAAACAAGAGGTAAAATCTGAATCTGAAAAGCCAATAATCTTAAGATCTTCTAATCCCTTTAAGTCATAATCAGAATACCCAACAACCTCAAAAGAATTTGACCTTCTATAAGTCAATATATGATTCTTTGTACCTTGAAGATACCTCATAACTTTCTTAGCAGCCTTCCAATGATTCAAACCTAAATCATTTAAGTATCAATCTAACACTCCAATGGCAAAAGCTATACCTGGTCAAGTACATAATTGAACATATATAAGGCTGTTGATAGCAAAAGCATCTGGTATCTTTCTCATTTCAGCCCTCTTTTTATCATCCTTGGGACATTGTAACTCTGACAACAGCTCACCTTTTTGTACAGGAACAGGTGAGGGAGAACATGAATCCATTCTAAATCTCTTAAGTACCCGCTCAATATAATTGGTCTGTGATAAACCAAGAATACCATAAGATCTATCACGATGAATCTATATCCCAAGAATAAAAGAGACTTCACCCATATCCTTCATGTCAAAATGGCAAGACAATAGGTGTTTTATCTCATTAAGGAAATTCGTTGAATTGCTGGCTAATAAGATATCATCAACATAGAGAACAATAATGGAAAAATTGTTCCCATCAAACTTGTGATAGATATATTGTTCTGAGACATTCTCAACAAAACTGAGTGAGGTGATAACTTCATTAAACTTCAGATACCACTATCTAGATGCCTGTTTTAGCCCATAGATGGATCTCTTCAATCTGCACACTAGATTTTCTTTATTAAATTCAACAAAACATCAGGTTATGTCATGTAGACTTTTTCATACAAATTGCCATTCAAGAATGCAGTCTTGACATTCATCTGGTGAAGATTAAGATCAAACTGTATAACTAAAGCCATTACCACTCTAAAAGCATCTTTGGTGGATACTAGAGAGAAGGTCTCTATGTAATCAATATCTTTTTTTTGGTTGTAGCCCTTAGCTACAAATCTGGCTTTGTATCTATCAATTTCACCTCTAAATCCTTATTTTGTTTTAAAGACCCACTTGTAACCTACTGGTTTGAAACCCTTTAATAGCTTTACAAGCTCCCATACATGATTGCGGTACATAGAGGTAATTTCTTCACTCATAACCTCAACCATTCAGAAGAATGTGAGCTAGAAATAGCCTCTTAGTAAGATATTGGGTCTAAAATATCAATAGCATCTGAATTAAATTCCTACAAATACACCATATAATCATCTAAAATAGCATACCTGTAAACCCTTTAGGACCATCTTAGTTCAACAACTAGATTCCCATCACCCTCTAAGGGTGGTTCATCTTTAGCTTCATCTTGATCCACGACATTATTTCTGTCAACATGAGGGGTTGTCAAGATAGGTATAGGCAAAATGCTACTTTTGTCATGTAAAGTAATATGCCTAAGCACAGAGCTCCCACTGTCTAAGGCATCTTTAAAGAAATAAGCTCGATCAAATTTAATTATCCTATTAGTGTGATTTGGACAATAGAATCTGTACCCACGAGATCCGATATAATAGTTAATAAAAAAACCATCAACAGTTTTAGCATCAAGCTTCATCTATTAGGGATTGTAAGGTTTTACCTATGCTTTACAATCCCAAACTCGTATATGCTTCAGTGCAGGAGTCCTTCCAAAATACAACTCATATGGAGTCTTTGAAACTAACTTGCTAGAAACTTGATTCAAAATATAAATAGTAGTTTTAAGTGTATCACCTCATAAGAATTTCGATAGTAAGGAGTGATTGATCATGCTTTTAACCATATCCATGAGAGTACGATTTTGCCTTTCTGCAACCCTATTCTGTTGCAGGGTGCCAGGCATAGTATACTGGCTTCAAGACCATGCTCTTGAAGGTATAAAGTAAATGGTCCAGGGTTCTTGCCAGTCTCAGTATATCTCCTATAGAATTCTCCTCCTCTGTCAAATCTCACACATTTAATCAACTTCGAGATTTTAATTCAACTGCTACTTTAAAGGTCTTGAATGCATTAAGAGACTCGCAATTTTTAACGCAAGAGTTCAATCTATCCATGACGAGAGTAATCATCTATGAAGGTGATGAAATATCTAAAATCACCTATAGCCAAAGGTGTAATAGGTCTACAAATGTTAGTATGGATTAGGTATAAGCTATTTTCAGACCTCTTTGCCCCTTTGATTATAGCTCTAGCAAGGAATTTTCTCTTTATGCAATCAACACAAGTCTCAAAATTTGAGAAATCAAGGTCTTGTAAGACACCTTACTTGGCCCATGCGCTCCAATCTCTCTCTAGAGATATGATCAAAACAACAATGCCATAACATAAAGGAACTATCATTAGGCCTTTGGCATTTATGCCCAATAGCAGCATTGATATGGAGATTAGGAAGTTCAAGAAACCAATCATTCAATCGATATAAACCATATATCAAGGAAGCATAACTAACATTAACAGAATCAAAACAAATATCAATTTTCCCATTTCCTTGAAAGAATGAATAGCCAAAATATACAATGCAGAAGTTGAAATTAAATTCCTCTTCACAGAAGGTACATAAACAACATTGTTCAAATGTAAAACATGACCAGAATTTAAATATAAAGAAATAGTTCCAATGCATTCTACAAATGCCTTACTCCCTGCTATGCCAAAGACTAACTTCTGTGCCTCACTTAGAACCTTCTGGTTTCTTAGCCCTTATAGAGAATTCACAACATGTACAGTAGCATCAGAATCCAACCACCATGAGTCAAAGAAAGTTTCAATGGTGTTAAATTCAAAACAAACTAAAGCTAGAGGGGTAGTTTGAAGGATTGTACCTTTACTTTCTTATTTGTTCTTCAGTTTGAAGCAATTAGCTTTAATGTGACCCGATTTCTTGCAATAATTGCATAACTCCTTAAAGGGGTTCTTCCTCGGCTTCTCACTCTTATCACCATCCTTCTTAAAGGTTGGATTATTAGGCTTTGGGTATCATGATTTTTTTCCTTTTTCTTAAATGACCCTCTAGATTTGCTGCTAGAACTATGAGAGACATAGTTTATTGAGTGAGAGGAGTTCTTCTTTATAGCTTTCTCTTCTTGAGTGACTATTGATATTATCTAGTCAACAGACCATTCAGCTTTTTGTGAGTTGTATGAAGTCCTTAAGAATGCATATTCTAATGGCAGTGATTAAAGAACATAGTAAACTAAGGTACTTTCACCCAAATCAATCCCATATGACTTAAGCTTGTTGTAGTAATGAACAAGCTTCAGAATATGCTCCCTGGCACTAAAAACTCTGTCATATCAAGTATTGTTAAGAAGTGACAAATAGTAGTTCTTTTGAGTCTTGTCAAGCTTCTTGTATTTGTTGCCAACAGCTTTCAAATATTCTACTGTAGTATCCTTTTTAGGAATGTTGTCCCTAATTTTCTTTTCAATTGTGTACTTAATGATCGTAAGATAAATCCGATTAGACTCACTCCATTATTTATGGAAAGCCATTTCAGAAGCACTAGACTCAAAAGAGAGATCCACAGGCTTAGGCTCTCTCAGATCTAAATCTTTTTCAAAAATGGTTAGATACATATTTAGGGACTCTTTCCAGTCATCATAGTTAGTCCCATTGAGAGCCTTCACAAAAGATAGTTGTGCAAAAGCAGAAACTGAAATCGCAAAATAGAAAATAGGAAATATTAATTATGCGTGCATAATGTAATTATAAAACAGAATTTTCTAACAAGCGATTATTAATTATGCAACTATAATCATGCACCGAAAAGGCTCAAATACCATAAAGATTTAGCTCATACAAAAGTTCATACAAAATAATGCATTAAACATTTCTATACCTATAGGGTACAATAAATATCTAACACATTAAAGGAGTGCTATTAGCCTATCCTCAAAACCAACCATCAAAATCACATTAATAATGTCACACCTATGGGTATATCCATTATCAATGTTATAAGATCCTAAGCACCATCAATAATTCACAAAGTCACAAATTTTATGACCTTAGGACAAAACAAAATAATTTCAAAGTCCTTGGAGTCTTTTAGGAATTAAGGAACAAATTTAGGACCAAATTTAGGACTTAAGTAAAATTTTGAAAGGTGTCCAGGGATAAATAGGTAATTCTAGAAGATATTTGGGTCTAAAACATAATTCTAAAAGTTAAGGGACTAAACCATAATTTCCAGAAATATCTTGGGGTCACAATGTAAATCTCAAAAATTATGGGCCAGTGGTGTAATTTAAACTGGGGCCAAAACGTAATTAACAGAATTGTTTTTTTGAAATCAAGCCTAGATTTCATTTGGGCCCAACATAATGAAACTAGATCCCTAGGACCTAATTTCTGAACCGTGCCTCCTCCCCTTTTTTTTAATAAATCGAGGCACCCACGAAACCGGATCCCTAGGATTCGATTTCGACTCGTTACTGAGTCTTCACTTACCATGAGTCAAGAAGCCATGGGAGACACTGTGTCAATCTAGAGAAGACGGAGGACGCCGCCGCGTACCAGACAGCTTTCGACAACCGTGAAGGAGGACGACGCCGTGAACCACTCCCTGTGGTGATTTGATAGCGAGGAAGATGGTGACGCTAAAGAATCCAGAACAACAACATGAAACAGCAACTCTGAACAGTTTTGACGCCATGAAAGAGAACTTTGGCGAAGCACACAGGGAAGAAGATGATGCCGAGATTTTTTTTAACATAGATATAATATGATTTAAAAAACCAAAATTTTCCTATTCAAAACTCATATTCATACTCATTTCCTGAGTGTTATGGATCATAAATAAATTTATCAACATGAGCATGAATCTATATCAATATATCAATATATACATAAGAAGAATTGAGATATATAAATTTAAAATTCTCTACCAAGGCTCTAATACCACGTGTTGTATTTTGTATATCTCAATTCATACGAATAAGTAAAGAATGTATGCGTACTTGAGGAATCCATAAGTACTTGAGAAATTTTGATTACCTCGAGTGTAGACAGATGTACAACCCACATGTTCCCAGAGTTTTCAGAAAGTGCAAAGATAATGGAGTAGTAGAAAATGAGTCGTGTGTTTGCAATTATCGACTGATCGACTTATATGGATCAAATCAGTAATCGCCTTATTAAATAATTATATATTTTATTATCTCTGACTTATTCAGTTAAGAGATAGAGAATAATTGACAACTACTAGGTTGTGGGTTGGGCCTCTACCTATTAGGCTCACTTATGTGGTTTACCTATCACAGTCCACATAAAATTATAAAGATCAATTTGTTGGGCTTATTAATTAATATTAATTCATAAATAAATATTCCAACATTTACATCCCACCTATGCAATCAAAAAGCAAATAATGGTAACACATATTATTAGGATAATTAAATGGAAAGAAAAGTAACTTGCCATAAAAGTTTAACCTCTTCTTCTGTTTATAAGTGACTTTCAATATATTTTATTAAAACTAAAAGCATGTTATAAATTTAATAAGTTCTTACCTTTGCCCATATTAAATATACATATTTTAATAATATATTTTCTCTCTCCAACATTCGATAGAAGGCACAAGGAAAAAATTGAGTTGAAAATTTAATGAGGTGACTTATAAATAGGATAAAAAATATTTTTTTTTTGCATTATAAATAGGACCAGAGGAAGTATTGTACTACTCCCATCCCATTTTATAAGACACTTTTGGATGTCATTTGATATCCCAAAATATAAGATATTTTTAAAAAAATTAAGGTTCTATTTATGATAATTATCACAATATTTCCCTTCATTATTTCATTTCTTAAATATACTTATCTCTCTCTCTCTTTTATTAATGAAGAATATTTTTGAAAATTTATACTTTCTCTAAACTATAATATAGGATTTTGATAATTAATCTACAGTTCTAAAAAAATGTTAGTTAAAATATTAATTTTTTTAAAATAATTACTTCTCTTCATTTATATACTCATTAAATACCCTATAGAAGTGCCTCGATAATGACAATTGATATTTCAATCATCATGTTCTCAAAATAAGTAATAAATAAAGTAAGATTATAATTGAAAAAATACTTATTAAAATTATTCAATTTCTTATATTTACAAGGCTTATAGAAGATCTCATATATTGTGATAGGAAGGAAGTAAAGAAAAATTAAAATTATAAATTGTATTTAATAAATTTTATTAGAATATGTAATTTTGCCCAAAAAAATACTTATAAATAGAGGCACAGGGCCAATGACAAGTTGCTTCAGCAACAACACCGCCTTCCTATGGGGTGAAAGGTCTAGGGTTTGAACCCTATTGCTGCATTTGGATGCGTGAATGTATTTAAATGAATCATTAAAAAAAAAAAATAGAGACATAGGAAGTATATGAAATAATAATAATAAATATAAATATAAACGTAAAAAGCTACCGTTCAACGACTTCTGTAATTAGTTGCAGCTCTTCCAATTTGCCATACGCATCATAAATGTCATCAATTGCAATTATTAATGCATTGAGTTTTGTCATCAATCTTCTGAAATGTCCACATTGGAGTTCAAAAGCTAGTCCCCCTGTCCAAAAGAAGGTCTCTACCATTCGATCCCTTATTGCAAACCTCAGATTTTCTCCGAGCCCAATACTTTTCCACCATCTTTATAATCAAAAGGCCAAAAAAATTGAATTAGTGGTTAACTGTATGCTAATTTTCTATTTGAAGGACTCATCACGGCAAACTTATTTACTTTTTTGAAAGTTTGTTTGAAAGGCCTTTTATGTTTAAATTGAAAAAAAAATGTTAAAAGACAATTTTACTCTTAAACTATAGATTTAAAAATATCTAGAACTTTGAATTCATTCTTAATATAATGTTATTTCTTAAATTTTTAAAATGATACAATATCACCTTATCATTAACAAATGTTAGTTTTAGCCATAAAAAATTATAGTAATGAACCAAAAATTATAGAAAAAGAATCAAAATTACAAACAAGTACCTAATAAATTACAAAATAGGATGAAAAAAATTTCGTGATTGTTTAATTTTCTGTAATTTTTTGTTTAACAACTAACGGTTAAAATTAATATTTATTGATGACAAAGACAATATTATATCATTTTGAAAATTTAAAGAGAAAAATTGCACTAAAAACAAGTACTTAGAGTTTCGGATGCTTTTTAATATATAATTTAAGAGTCAATTTTCCATTAACTCAAAAATCAAAGAACTATATTTTTCAGAAAAAAAATATGGAAGGACGAGAAAGTATTATTATTTTTAGAAAAAACAGTAGTATTTTACAATGATATGTATGTATGTATGTATTTACCTTGATGTACGTTTCAAATCTTCTTGGTGTTGGACTTGTACCATATTGAAATATAATTTTGCAAGCTGAAGCAAAGCAGGGCTTACATTCTGTGTTCTTTCGTAAACATCAATGAACCACCGAGCTTCCAATCTTGAAGTCCTCCAATAAAGTTAGAGCCGGTAATTCAAGCCAAGCCTGAAGGGCTAGCCCGAATTGGCAGAAAAATTTTAGGGTCGGGCTTAGAAAAAAAAATATTTTTTTTATGTTCGGGCCTATTCGAGTCGGGCCAAATAGGCCCGAAAAAATTTGGGCCAAGCCTAATGTTCGGGCTTGGCCCGAATACCCGAATAAAAAAATTATATTTTTAAAAAATATATATAATATAATAAATATTAATTAATTCTTTAAGTTTTAGATCATGTTATACTAAAATACCATATATTTGAGTCCTAGACATCATTTAAGTATTAAAAAAATATATTTTATATTTTTTATAAAATAAAATAATTAATTTCAAAGTAAAAAAATAATTAAAAATAATTTTAAAAATTAAATTTAGGTATTCGGGCCGCCCGAAACCCGAAGGAATTCAGGCCGGGCTTGGCTAATCAGGCTTTTCGAGGAGTCGGGCCTATTCAGATTCGGGCTTATTCGGGCCGGGCCTATTCGGGCCGAGCCCGAATAAGCCCGACCCGCCCGAATTCTTGGCTCTAAATAAAGTGAAAGCTCCAAAGGATGATTGACTAAGAAAGATATCTCATCATTTTTATGTCTTTTTGCTCACAAATTCTTTGAGAAAAGTTTTGCTTAAATATCTTGCTTCATCTAATATTATTTCACCATCCATTGACAAAAATGAAGCTTCATACAAAGATAGCAAACCCTTGTAATCAACAGAAAGGCTAGAATCAAAATGATTCTCAGAATCTAGAAATCCATTAAATATATCTGAAATAAGAATACAAAAATTATGATCAATGCTTAGTTTTTTAATTAGAATATATATTACAAAATTACTTATATATGACACTTCTTATTGAATGGTTATATGTACAACTATCCAATAAGTAGAGGCAGAAAAGCATATTGGACAGTTAAAATAGCAACCGTACAGATATATATTAAATAGTTATCTTAAAAATCGTCCAATATGTGTTCAAGAATTTTAAATTCTTTAAGGTAGCGTTTTAGGCTGATATATTTATATCATAATTTTTAATTTAAAATATCGTGATTCAAATCCTATATTTAAAATTCCTATATTTAAAATATTTTTTGGTAATTTAATAATTTTCAAATTAATGAATAAGATAGATTAATTAAGATTCGAAACAAAAATAAAAAATTAAAAATGGTGAATGTACCTCTATTTTGTAATATATTGATGAGAGACAAGAGTGAGAGATGAGAAAAGATATGAGAATCATTAAGAGATTAAGAATAAAAATATAAAAAGATTGAGAGGTTTAAAGTAAATGAAATTTTAAATGATTATGATGTTGAGAGGATATAAAATTATAAAGAAATTATAATAAAAATTCAATTAATTTCAATTTGAATCAAATCTAAGGTCATAAATTATTGTGTATTCAAATAAAGAATTTAATCCAAATTCAAATTTTCGTTAATCCAAACACTCCATAATATTAAATAGATATTTCACGGTTAATTAAAATAACCATTTACTATGCATGTAAATTCTGAATTATGCATCACCTAACAATGTTTTACTTCAACTTAAGAATTTGATGATCAAATAAATACCTACTGATGACACATTATAGCCATGTTTTCTGAAGAGCCTGAAAGCAAGAGCTGTGGCACTCTTGCTTCTTCCTTCAATCTATCTCTTTCTTTTGTATATGATTCTTCCCGTGACAATTAATCTTCCATTAGCTCATTATTATCTTAATTAATAGTCAAAAGATGATAAAACCTATATTATGAGTACAAATTCAAAGGAAGAACTCATCCCTAAAAACTAGCTAATTGGAAGAACCCCTTACACTTATAAATCTTACTTCTCTTGTGAGGCTCTACAATGTGGGACTTATGACAATGTCACTCCCTTTAAGAGCCGATGTCATCAATGGCTTCACTTTATGGTACTTCACTCGGCCTTTTGCTAGTAGACTCTCAATGAAAGCATCTATTTTATAAGCACGAGTCCATGGGTACACCTTTCCTTGGGTAGTATCAATGAAATCCCATAACACCACCCACAAAAAAAGAAGGCTAAGAAATTTTGAAATGAGATCATGATGAACTAATTAAGATAGTGTGATGTATAGTAAAATATACCACAAAATCACTTCTTAGTGATTGGATATAATCATAATCCCAAAATGAAGGTTGAAACGAGTTCACACACCGACAAGCAGCATTGTTTTGTTCAGAAACAACGAAGGTCGTAGCTACGCATCGGATGGTATTACAAGGAACACAAGAGCTTGTGAATGGCTTTGATGGAGACATTTTTCTCTCGAAGAGATTATTATTTGAAAGTAAGCCAAATTGGTAATGGAGAGCCATTATTGGCATGAAAGGAAAAAGCTTCTTGATGGCTTGGAAAGATCTGTGTGGTAATTTGAACCGAGCTCAAGCTTTTATGCTTGATAGATTACGTTCATCACTGCATGACGCTTGCAAAGTTCAGTGGCATTATTGCGGTACAGCACTATATAACATACGTACTTGATATCGTTTGTTTAATTTGGCGAGGAAAGCGTGTCTTATGGTGCTGTTCTTTGAATTGGGCTCACTTTGAAATAAATTTAAACCAAATTGTTTCAAAAATGCCCCCCTCCACGACGTGCGATTTTCTCTCTGTATGCATACACCTCAGAAATTTGAATTTGGTGAATAGCTTAACTACATCCACTCAATGAATGTGTGAATTGTAGCTGTTTAATTTCATCAATACTTGAAAATTATTAAGATATATTTTTTTTAAAAATTCAAAATAATGCTTGCAATCATAACACTTCTTATGTACGACATCCCCTCCAAAAATTTGATATTTGTTACTTTTTTTACTATTATATGACAAAAAATTTTTATAGTCATTCAGTTATATGAAATGAATACTATCTTATCATGTGAAATACTTATTGAGTTAGTATACTTAGGCCACTCACTGAGTCCAAATTCACACACACAAAGCATTGATATCTAGAATGTTTGAAAGAAATCTTAAGCCTACATCAGCTTGGAATCTCTATAAAACAGGTTATCTTGAATGTCGGTAATGATAATAATTAAAAAAAAAAAAACTCATCCACGCCACAATTCGACTAGCATGATGACTTTTTTTTTTCGTTTTGATGAAATTATTCTTAGTGCAAAATAACATTATTTTTTTGTATGATTTTTTTAATATTTTAGAAGTGCAAAATTCATATACCACCCAATTGTATATTATTGTTGATGATATATGAAATCAAGAGAAGAGGTTAACTCCAAAATTGAGTAGTGGAGGATGACCTTAGAACTGAAGGGTTTTCACCAAAGCAGAAGTAAGATAAAATATATGGGTTGCATTTTTTATAAAAGGTCAATTAATAGTAATTTGAAAGTGAGATTGAGAGATTAGATCATACCACATGTGGCAAGTTTAGATATTCGGAAGCAATTTATTCAAAATGATAATAAAATTAGTCAGAATGTTGCACATAGAATACAAGCTAGATGATTTAAACGGAAAAAGGATACATGAGTTATTTATGATTGGAAGGTACCTAATAAGCCTACAAGGAGGTTTTAATGAACTATTATAAGATCATCTATGTTATATGGTAGTAAATATTTGACT
Source organism: Prosopis cineraria (assembly GCF_029017545.1). NCBI lineage: Eukaryota > Viridiplantae > Streptophyta > Magnoliopsida > Fabales > Fabaceae > Prosopis > Prosopis cineraria. The sequence goes on along the minus strand of NW_026555339.1, from coordinate 19,537,376 downwards.
TTAAAGGGAAAATAAGAGCACAAAACATGAGTAGTAGAGATGAGAACGTTAATATGAATGTAAAAGTATGCATGAAGAAAAAATAAAATTTAAAATGAGCATATACAAGAAAAAGTGGGTGTGGCATTTATTGAAATGAAGATCGTAGAAAATTATTTGAGGTAGTTTAGACATATATAGAGGAGGGCATGGGAGGCAATGATAAGGAAAGTAGAACAAATAGTCTTGAATCTTGTAAAGAGGGGTGGAAGAAGTCTAAAGAAAATACTCATGAAAGTTATTAAATGAAACCTCTTGATTAATAATATTTTTAAAGGTTTGGTTGATGATAGAGCTAATAACATCATGCAATCCTTATAGCCAACTCCACTAAGAGCTTCTTCTTCTTATTGTATTGTGTAAGTAATGTTATGGCAGATAATTATATTACTTAAAAAGAATATTATTATTTATTTGATCTCAATTTATAATTATTGATTGATGTTATCAAATTATGAAATTTATCATCAGCAGTTTTATACTCAATTTTTTTAAAATTAGGAGGTACTTATAATTGATTTACACCCTTCATTAAATTAGTTAATATTATCCAAAAAAAATACATTTTTTTCATTTTTATCCTAGTTTAATATTGTGTCTCACATAGAAGATGAGTGACTAGTTCTTAATTTATAATACAGGATAATCAAATTTTTAGTCTTTTCAAGTTTGCCTTAGTTATTAATTTAGTTCTTTAAATTTAATTTTTATCGATTTGATCCTTTCTGATTGCTTAATTATCATGTTAGTTCTTTACATTTTAAAATAAAAATTAACACACAAATTAATTAATGTATAAAATATGATAATAACATCTCATGAATATATAATTAAATAGAAATAAATTAGCCTTAAAATTAATTTAGGGTGTGTTTAATTCAAAGGAAGGAGATGAGAGGGATTTTAATGAGGCGGAGAAGAGGTGAGGGGAGGGGGAAGGAGGAGAGATTTTGATGAAATTTTGATGAATCTTTATTTGGTTTAGGAAGAGAGGGGAGGAAACCAATAATAAGTTGATAATTTTATTTTTATTAATCTTAAGTTGATTTTTTTTGCTTTGATTTGTTATTAAAATTATCTATATCATATTTTAGTAACTTTATTGTTTTAAAGATATGAAATTATATTAATAACATTTTTTGAAGAAGTAATAAATTAATATTATATTTTGTCAATGTATCTAATGAAAAAATATTAAAATTTTAGATAATAAAAATTATATATTAATTTTTGTAAAGTGATGAAATTTCTTTAACTAGAAGAGAGAGGGAAAAAGATAATGCATAATTTTTTTAATATCAAACATAGTTTACAATTTTAAAATAATAAATAAATAATTTAATTATAATTTCCTTTCTCTTCTCTCCTCCAAAAAATCCCAAATTAAAGGAGAGGGCTGGGAGAGGAGGGGAGCGGAGGAGAGCAACCTTTAATTTTTTAACCAAATAAGGTGCTCCCCTTCTCTCCCTTCATGAAGTATTAACCAAACAAAAAAAGGGGATCAACTCCCCTCGCCTCCCCTTCCCTCTTCTTCAAAAACTTTCAATCAAACATATTCTTTAATTTTTTTTAAATCAATATAGTCTTTTTATGCTGCGTTTTATTCTTTTGTTTTCTTTAAACTATTTTTTTCTACCTAAATATTATACTTTTTTCATTAATCTATATAATTGCTATCAATAATTGATTATTCATGTTAATGAAATTTTAACAATGTTACCTTTTTCTTTGAATAATAAAGACCAAATTTATAATTGAGACAGATTTAAGTGATCAAATTGATAAAAATCAAATTTGAAGGATCAAATAAATGATCATAGTAAATTAAAATTGAGGGGCTAAAAATTGTATTATCTTTTTTAATACTTTTAAAAAATTTTGTTAATTATACTTTAAAAACTCAAAAATATCTTTGATTTTTAAATGAGAGAAGTAGTATATAATATTTTTAATGTTTAAAAATAAAAAAATAACTTTAATATGATCGATTCAACAGTCAAAAGCACATATCATCGAATCAATCATCCACTTCAAGAACATTGATTAAAGAACTTTAGCCAATAACACTCTTTTACTAGTGCCGCATGACGTATGCTAATGGACTAGAAAATCTGTACAGAAACGTAAACTTTATTTTATTAATAGTGGTGCCCATATATAATATTTTACATGTATATACAGAACGGAAAAAGCAGAAATATGGAAGGGTCGCCAGAGCCTAATACCTTTGCTTTAAGTAGGCGAATAATATGGGAACCATGTGACAATAATGTCGCTCATTCTGATTTTTGTTGATCTTATTTCAGAAGTTCCTTGCATTCTATTCTTGGAGAAGAAAGATGGGAGTATGCACATGAACATTGATTATTGACAATTGAATAAAGTCACAATTAAGAACAAATATCCTTAGCCCTGCATAGATAACATATTGGACTAGCTTGTAAGGCATTTGTTTTCTCAAAAATTAATTTGAGATCTGGACATTAGTTTGTTGGACTTTTTTTACCCTTTTAATCATGATAGCTTTTTATATTGTATATTAATCTTTTCTACCGTGTTACTTCTCATTAATCAAACTTAAAGATAGTTTTTATATCATGATAACTATTTTTATTGGTTTCTCTGTTTTTTTTAACCATGGCAGTCATCGTTTTAAATGGTTTAAAATTTGAGAGTGTTATAGCATTAATGAAACAAGAAGTTCTCACTTAGACTTAATTAGTTTAACAATTTAGTTTATGTTAGACTCAAATCTAAATGTGAAGATGGTGATGAAGATACTATTTATTGGAGGCCTTCTAATGATGGTAACTTCACCATTAAATCTGCCTATAAAGCTTTGGAAAGCCAGTGCCACCTTCCTAATCCTGAAATTTGGTCTAGAATTTGGAAATGGCCAACCTATAAGAAAATCAGATACTTCCTTTGAAAAGCTACTTGGAACCGACTTCAAATCAACTATGCCTTCACTGATGGGAATAACCCTTGTCCGAAGCTTTGCCCTTACGGATGCAATGTGCTAGACTCCTCAATTAACATCTTGTGGGATTGCAAGGAAGCTCGAGAAGTTTGGATGAAACTAGTTAAGCCTTCTAATTTTAATATCTTCTTTTCGCTTCCTGTGTAGGAATGGATAACTTGGAATGCAAAGAATGCTGCTGGTCATTCAAACTCAAGAAGTTCTCCTTGGCAAGAACTTTTCGCATTGGTATGCTAGAATATTTGGAAGGCAAGATGCAAGGACCTCCATTCGGAAGAAGTTCCACCATGCAGAGATATCACTTTCACTAGCAAACAGCAACTAACCAATGATATTAGCCTTCATTACAAGAGCAGTCACTTATTCAAGGAGATTTCAAGACATGAAGCAGAAGGGCTGCCACCAGAAATAGGTTGGACAAGACTAGATATTGATGGATCTATTAACATTAATGGAGCTGCGGCATGTGGAGGTTTAATTTGTGATGCCTATAATAATTGAATTAAGGGATTTTTCAAATATCTCGATTACCATCCAAGCACGGCTGCTGAACTACTAGGCATCTTGAAAGGCATTAAGCTTCTATTCGGACTCTCTCGAAGCTTTATCTTTGATTTAACACAACTTCTTTAGGAATCATCCTTATTCCAATTATATCAACAAGATTAGGGAATTCACTATGAGAAACTAGGCAGCTACTTTTGATCATGTGCCAAGAGAAGCTAACAGATATGCTGATTTCCTTGCTTGCCAAGCTCCCAACGATAATTTCAAGCTAATAATTTTTCATGAACCACCTTCTAAGTGTAGTAATATCATGTATTTTGATATGATAGGATAATTTTTTTCTCACAAGGTTTTCCGCGGCCATGCATTCAAAAAAAAATCTAAATGTGAAGTGAGGCCAATAAAAGAAGAACAGACAGATGTAAGAAGTACATGTGAAGGAGGAGTGAAGTCTGATCTATCACTGGACAATGGAGAAGACAGGCAGATAGCACAGCTACAGAGAATAAAGGAGAAGAGAGATAGAGGAGTTTGAATGAAAGAAAGGCAAGAAAAGACCACATGAGGGAAGGGGTAGTATTGTTTAAAATAGGAAAAATTAATCATTTGTTTCTCATAGTTTTGATCTAATTATAATTTAATTCTTAAATTTTAACTCATTATTACTCAATCCTTATAGTTTTAACTCAATTATAATTTCGTCTCTAAACTTTACCTCTTATAACTCAATCCATATATTTTCAATATTGGCCCATATATTTTAAAGAATAAAGTTATAAAGATTTAAAATATTTTAAACTTTTAATATTTATAAATATTAAAAAAGTTTAGTAATTTAAAATATTAGTAATAAACTTTAACATGATTTTAATCTTTATTAATCTTATTTTTTAAGATTCAAGGACTAATATTTAAATGATTAAAAATATAAAGATTAAATTGTAAAAGTCAAAGTTTAAGAATTAAGTTACAACCGAGTCAAAGTTTAAAGATTAAATTATAATAGAGTTAAAATTATAAGAGTCAAACAATTGATTTTTCATTTAAAATATATAAACACACATTTATTTCCCTCATTAAATGCTCAACAACATGTACTTTTAATTTAAAAAGCTCCATAGATAATGTTCACAGGATCCACTTTTAGCCCCTTGTGAATGTGCTTTCCCATTGCGAAAATTCTCTTGGCAGCAAATGCAGCAACGGTATGGTGAGCCATAGTGCATCGTCATCGCAATAATAATTTACATATATACAAAACCAAAAAAGCAGAAATATGGTAGGGACGTTGCAAGACCACTAGACCAGAGACAAATCACTTTGCTTTATTCAGAGCAATTATGGCAACCACGTGACTATGGCGCCCATTCTGGCCTAGTTGATCTAAGAAATAATAACAATGAATGACTATTTAAAAAAATTATATCAATTAAAAATTAATTATTATCAGAATTTAAATAAAAAAACTTAAATAGATTGTTGTTAATTTAAAATAAATTATTGTTAAAATTTAAATAGATACTTGTTGATAAAAAATTAACCTAAATTAATAAGTATCCATTTAAATTTTAATAACAAGTGATTATTGACTGATATAAATTTCTTCCGGTGATTCTTGAATGATATTTTCCTTGATCTTATTTCAGAAGTTAGTTGCAATATAATCTTGAAGTGCTTTACCACATTTTCTGGAAGAGGTAGCATGCTTCAAGCCCAATTCGAATAAGCTCGGCTTACCCAAATTACTAGCTCTAGAAGTTTCCCAGCCATCACTTCTAGTCATATTTTGAATTTCAGCACCTTGTCTCCAAGTTGGAAGTGCTTCCTTACGATGGACTTGTCATAGAGAAGCTTTGTTCTTTCTTTGTAAAGCTTAGAACTCTCATAAGCCTTTAATCGCATCTCTTCTAACTCTTGAATTTGAAGTTTCCTTGTAGCAATCACTCCTTCCTTATCAAAAGAACAAGCCTTGATTGCCCAATATGCTTTGTGTTCTATCTCTACCGGTAAGTGGCATTGCTTCCCATACACCAACCAAAAGGGTGACATGCCAATTGGTGTCATATATGCTATCCTATAAGCCCACCATGCTTCTTCCAACCTTGTGCTCCAATCCTTCTTGTTTGGCTTGACAATCTTTTGAAGAATAGATTTGATTCTTTGTTGGAGCATTCAACTAACTTATTTGTTTGAGGATGGTATGACGTTGAAATCTTATGTAGGACACCAAAATTCGTAAACAAAGAAGAAATTGTCTTGTTACAAAAATGGGTGCCTTGGTCACTTATAATGGCTCTTGGGATACCAAACCTGTAAAACACATGAGACAAAAGAAACTTTGCCACAACTTTGACATCATTAGTTCTAGTGGGGAATAGCCTCAACCCACCTTGATACAAAATCAACACAAAGTAAGATATACTCAAATCCATTAGAATTAGGAAAAGGAACCATGAAATCTATACCCCCACACATTAAATATTTCACAAAATATAATAAGCATTTGTGGCATTTCATGTCTCTTTCCTAAACTTCTAAACAATTGGCGTTCATGACAAGACTTGTAAAATTCATAAGCATCTTTGAAAAGTGAGAGCCAATATAAACCACAATCAAGAATCTTTTGACTGGTTCTTCTATCACCAAAGTGTCCCTCACAAGTATAAGTTTGGCACATTTTCAAAACATCCTCAAGTTCAACATTGGGAACACACCTTCTAATTACATTATTACTACACATTCTCCACAAAATAGTGAATCCAAAATGTAATATCTACTCTTCCTGACCAATTCTCTTTAGCATGCCTATTCATTCTACTTGGATACACATTATACACAATCAAATTAACCAAATTAGATTACTAAGTAGAACTATCACAAGAAATAGCATAAAGAGACTCATCTCAAAACTCATCACAAGGAGACTCAAGGGAAGAGTTTACTATGATAGTATCAAATGGAAGCTTACTTAAGTGATCGGCTACATTGTTAGTGGCTCTACTTCTATCAACAATCTCCAATTTGAATTCTTGAAGTAAAAGCATCCAACTAAGCAATATTGGCTTGGTATCTTTCTTCTTCAAGAGGTATTTTAAAGCTGCATGGTTAGTGAAACAAATAACTTCAGAGTGAAGCAAGTATAGTCTAAACTTATTAAGAGCAAAAACTAAAGCATACAACTCTTTCTCAATGGCTGTGTAGTCACATTGTGCCTTTTCAAGTTAAGCAATGATATATGAAACTCTATTCTCCTTTTGTCCTAACATAGCTCCCACAGCATAATTAAAAGCACCACAAGAAATCTCAAAAGGGACAAGCCAATTCGAGCTCTTTAAAATAGGAGGTGTCATAAGCTTAGCTTTCAAGGCATCAAAAGCACACTTACAAGCATCATTGAATTCAAATTTCATGTCTTTTTGAAGGAGTTGAGACAAGGGATGTGCAATCTTTGAAAAATCCTTTATGAATCTTTTATAAAAACAAACGTGACCCAAAAAAGATCTTAAGTCCTTGACATTGGATGGATAAGGCAAAGATGAGATAACTTTAATCTTTGCTTTATTGACCTCAATGCCTCCACTAAAGACTAAGTGGCCAAGGATAATCTCTTGCTCAACCATAAAATGACATTTCTCAAAATTCAAGACCAAATTCTTTTCAACACATCTAGCAAGCACTTTATCCAAATTTCTCAAGCAAAAAGAATAAGACTCTTCATGTATAGTGAAATTATCCATGAAAACTTCCATACAATTCTTAATGAAATTACTAAAAATATCAAACATGCATCTTTGAAAAGTACCTAGGAAATTATACAACTTGAAGGGCATCCTTCTATAAGCAAAAAGTGCCAAATAGACAAGTAAAAGTGGTTTTATATTAATCAAGAAAGTCAGTACAAATTTGAAAATAACTATTACAACTATCCAAAAAGAAACAATGTGATTTCCTTCCCAACCTCTCTAACATTTGATTAATAAAAGGAAGGAGAAAGTAGTCTTTCTTAGTGGCATTATTCAACCTTCTATAATCAATGCACACACGCCAACTATTTTGGACCTTTGTAGGAATTAACTCATTATTTTCATTTTTAACAACCATTATCTCACTCTTTTTAGGCACTACTTGAATTAGGGAAACCCACTTACTATCACTAATTGGATAAATGATACTTGCACTTAAAAATTTAGTGATTTCCTTCTTCACCGCATCAAGTATAAGACGATTCAACCTCCTTTATGGCTATCTAATGGCCTTAGCATTCTCATCTAGCATGATATGAGTGCATGTATGTAGACTAATCCCTAAAATGTCTCCTAGTGTCCAACCAATTGCCCTAATGTTCTTTCTAACCACATCAAGCAATAAAGACTCTTCAATGCAAAAAAGTTTAGAAGAGATAATAATAGGAAGTTTATCACCATCTCTTAAGTAAGCATATTTCAAGTATGAAGGCAATGGCTTAAGGTCTAGTTGTGGAGGCTTCAAGATGCTAGGAGGGATCTTCTTCACTTGAATTTACTTAGCCAAGTCTCAATCCTCCTTATTAGTCTCCTTAGCCATACAACTCAAAGAATTTCTAACTTGCTTGTCATTGGAATGCTTCTCAAATTGGGCTCCATTTTGCATGGGTAAAGCCATGATTTAAGCCTCTTTTTCCCCCATTACAATACTTAACAAACTCCTCTCCAATAGTGGAGAGGGATTAGGTTCAAAATAACAAGAAACATGGTCTAAATATTCACAAACATAAAAGCCAAACTCATTCAAGGTTCTAAGAGTATTACAAGAAAGATCATCAATGCATTTAAGTAAGCTAGAGCCACCTTGTTTCACAACTTCAAAGCCATCATTTACCTCAAAAGAAGATGCATGTGAATGGCCAAAATCAAGGCTCAGATTATCAAATTCATCTAAGGTAAGTAAATCACACAAAGAAGCAAGATGATATGAAACATGCTCTTTAGTAGAATTTTACATGTCTTGCTTTGTGTCACCAATAGAAACAGTAATGGAATCAATGGTAATATACTTATGAAAGTCTAGAATATCATCCTCTTTAAGGCTAGCAAGCATAGAAACCATATCCATACAATTAGTACACATAACATTATCAATGCAAGCACAAGTCATAAATAATAATGTAGAACAATTTTCAGCAATAGAAAAATCTGAAGAATGAACATGTAAGAGGATAATGACAATGAAAACTCATCACTAGCATACTTAATAGACTCTTCAACAATGCTCACACAATGCAAGTTATAATCAACATAATAATTTTTTATACTTTTAAAAATATCAAAATTAATCTTATTATCAAGAAATTCCATAGAGTTTACCTTCTTTCATGTTGAGAATAGTGCTAGATGTCATCATGAATGATCTCCCAAGAATCAATGTCCCTTGAACTCCTTCTTGCATTTCAAGGACATAAAAGTCAATTAAAAATACTAACTCCTTCACCTTCATTAAAATATCCTCCAAGAATCCCTTTAGTCTTCTAATGCTCCTATCTACCAATTGAAGTATGACTCTACAATCTTGAAGGCCTCCCATGGTAAGAGAAGAGTCAATGTGAGTAGGCATAACATTTATCGCTGCCCTAAGATCTGTGAGAACCTCTGGAGCAATCACATTCCTAATTTGGTAAGGAATAGTGCAAACTCTAAGATCTTTACACTTGACAGGAAGTTTTGGCTTAAAAATTGTACTTATACTAGGACTCATTTTCACAGTAGCTAATGGCTTGAATCCCTTCTTATTTATGCACAACTCCTTCAAGAATTTGGCATATTTAGGCATGCTCTTGATCATGTCTAGTAAAGGTATATTCAACTTAATCTTCTTCAACATCTCAATGACGTCTTGCTATCATCCTTTTGCTTATTCTTCATAAATCTTATCAAAGCATGAGGGAAAGGCATGTCTTTAAGAATCAGATCCTTAATTTTATATTCTCTTGGTCTCTCCGTTCTCCCAAGTATTTCTTTCTCTTTTGGAGCTTCTTGCACCTTCAAAGTCTCGTTAGAACCCCTTTCATCAATAATTTCATAATGCTATCCAGTTTTGGTTTCTTGACTTCACTCTTAGTTTAGATCAACCTTTTAAGGTCTTGAATTGTTTTATCAAGAATAGGCACTTATACACTATAGTGACCATTATGAGAATCCTTATCAAGAATTAAAGATGCATCAAAAGCCTTAGAACCAAAATTCCTCTCATTAGGCTGAGACACTTCCTTATGTCTTCTACTACTTCTCAATTCAATGGCATTGATATTCTTAGGATTGATCATAGGTTGTGTGGGAAGTGTACCATTTTTTTGAACTTAAGAAATACTATTGTTGTTGCTCATTTGTTGCATGACAACTTTAGTTGAGTGCTGTCTTATCTTTAAGTTGTTAAGACTCTTGAAAAGAAGCTCAAATTTGTTATGTTCTTTACCAAATTGGAATAAGCATTTAAGACATGGGTTTCCAACCTTGAATTCATTTATGTCATGTTGTTGTTCATCTTCTCTAAAAGTAAGAAAAGCTTGTTATCATTGGAAGAGTCTTGGATAGGAACTATTTAATTTTTCCTTGAAGTAGAAACCTCTTGATTAGATCTATAACTCAAATTAGGGTGATTGCTCCAACTAGTGTTATATGTATTCCTATAAGGCTCAAATTTACCTCTTCCTCCTTGTTATGGGTAATTGTATGGCCTTTGTTGTTGATAAACAGTAGTAACATCTTCCCTCTCATAGGCATGCATGCAATTTGAAGTAATGTGCATGGTTGAGTGGAAAATGGCACAACTTAAAGCTATCAATGCTTTTGACATTGAAGCCACTTGAGGTTGTTTAGAGGTGGCAAGAGACATCTTGAGGAAGTCTAATTGAGCAATAGGAATTGAAGCTTGATAGACCCCATTCACACCTATTTTGTTCTCCCTTGTGTTATATTGTTGATTATTATTGGCAATCTTTTCCACCAATTCCTAAGCTTCATCGGGAGGCAAATCAAGCAAAGACCCATTAGTAGCTGAATCTATAGTCTCTTATCATGAACTGAGAGTCCAATATGAAAATACTTAATGAGAAACTCTTTGTCAACCGAAAGGTATGGACATCTTGCTAAAAGCTCAAGATACCTCATCCAATACTCATAAAAGGATTCTTAAGGGAATTGTTGGATTCCCAATATTTGCTTCCTTAATTGAGAGTATTTAGTTGCTAGAAAATATTTTTCCAAGAAACAATGCTTCATTTTAGCCTATGAATTGATTGTCTTAGTAGCCAAAGTACTAAACCAAGTAATTGCCTTATCTTCTAAAGTGAAGTAGAAAACCTTCAACATCAAATTCTCCAAACTAGTTGTAGGTGGCTTTATTGTGACACAAACTCTCTTAAGAATTTAGAGAATTTCATAGTTAATATTTTCTTACAAGTTTACATTTAAGCCACATGGTCTAAATGCATCTTTAGGTGCAACCATCTTCCTAATGCTTCTTTTAACATGAATTTCTTCTTCATGATTATTCACATGTCTACTACTGGTTGCATCATTGTTTGGCATACATTCTAAAAGAAAAGATTTATCAATGAAACAAGTGGAGGAAGAATTAATGATATCCAAGTATTGAGTCTTAAAGTTAAGAAATTCTTTCTCAATTTTCAAACAAGAGTTATAGGACATGCAATGCTCTAAGATTAACCAAAACAACTAACAAAAACACTTAAATGTCAAAAACACAAAAATCACACAAATATGAAAATATGACAGAGCAGAGCAAAACAGTAGCAGCAAATTTTTTTTTAAAAAAATGAAAATGAAGGAATTAGTAAAAAAATAAAAACTAAAAAAATGAATCTAAGATGCTAAATAAAATTCATAAACAAAAATCATGCAATCCAGATGAGTAGGGAGTGAGAAATGCTCATTTAAAGTTAGTCCACTTTTCTGAATCTGACAACAAATATCAGTCTAGAGCTAGTGAGCTGCAAAAAATCTGAATCCCAATTAAAATTCCTCCAAAATTTTTACCTAACACAGCTAATATAACAAAGTATTATACTTCAAAATTTCAGGTCAAAATTCTCTCTCAATTTCTCCCAAAAACTCAGTGAACAAATCTAGAATTTCAAGACTACTTCTAGAGTACCTTATTAGAACTTTTTATTCTTTTCACAAGTTATGGGAAAAATCAAAGGATGAGCCAAACATACAAATCATATATAACACAATGATGAATGAAATGACTGAAGAATCAAGCAAATTGGACAAGTAGAGTAAAGATGTGCATACTTAAATTCGACAAAAAATTCTGGATTTTTTTAACAGCTATTCCAAAACCTTGCTATCTTGCAACAGATATACAGAACAGCTCCTGAGTCTAAAATTTTCATTCTTAATGTGAAATTAAAGTTAAGATATGTAGATTTCTAACAAATCAAGTCCCAAGCACAAACTCCTTTTCAATTGTTCACAATTCAATTTTAAAATCAAGACAAATTTTGTGAGACAGCAACAATCTTCAGCTTAATTTTAGCTCTGAAAATTCCAACGAAAATCAATGAAAAATCACAAAAAAGCAAATCAAACAATGGTGAATGAAATGAAATTGATTGGTTATGTTGCTCCCTGGCAACGATGCCACTTGAAAAGCCTTGTTGTATCAAGCTTCTGAAAGAAACTAGAATGTAGTTGAGTATACCCTAGATCATTCAAATCCTAAAAGAGCAAGCTTAAACAACCAAATTCAATTCATAAAACATTTCATAACTTAAAGTCACTATTGTTTTGAAAAAATTAAGAAGAAAAATATTTTTGGTTTTCTAAATTCAAGTGAAAATGGATGGATGTAAAATTGACTCAAATAAGCAAATGAGTGAACTCTCCAAGTTTTGAATCCATTCCACCATTATAGACTCCTTAATTCTATGAGCTCGATCTCTATGTGATTCAATTGACAAAATTAAAAGCCTAATGACCATTAGGACTAGGTAAATGTGACTTAAACCAAGACACATAACCTTTAAACAATTGCCAAACTTTGATAAAACAAATCACACTAAATTTTGCCTTGCCAAACCTTTCTCTAACACTTAGAACAATTAAATTTAGACAATCAACTGCTTATTAAGACCTAAGGAAGCTAAATAAATCAGAAATATCAAGCAAGACTCAAGAGGAACTCAAATTTAGCAATTAATAACCATTTAAGCATACAGTCAAACACTTGAAATACACAAATTTAATAGAAAATGTAAACCAAAGCAATTTGATTCTCATAAGGAAAATGATATCAAATTAGTTCAATCAATCTAACCAGAATCACTAAATTAAATTCAAAATCAAAGCTAGAAAATAGAATTAGATTCAAGCCACAACAAAATCAAAACTAAAAGAATGTGAAGCTTAAGTAAAATTTTATCATCTTGGAAAATTCGTGAAGATTTAGCCTCTCATCTCACTCTTTATAGCTACTGGCTGAGGAAGAGATCTACAAGAAATTATTGTGGACGACTTCTTGAGGAATTTATGGGTAAAGGAATCTGGACTGAATTGAACTGAGAGAGAGATGTGCGATGATTCTATGCAATTGAACTAGAGGTGAGAAAAGGTATGTGTGGTGAAAATGAATGGCTGAACTCATCCTGCTGAGAGCGTTTCTGATGCCCCAACTGGATTGTGCATCAAGTGGCTAAAGATGAGAGCTCCCATGTTTGCATTCTATTTCTTTCTCTTTTCTTCCTTTTTTCTGTTCCAATTTTGCATTTCCTACCCTTTGAAAAGTCAAAAATCTAATTTAAAATAAAATTGAACAAATTAACAAATTAGCCCTCCAATGCTTAAAAATGCAAAATAAGCAAAACTAAATTAATCTAATGAAAAAAATCCTAAAAATGAGAATAAAAATTGTCCAAGTAATAAAATGTGTCAAGGAATTGAAATTTCAAATTAAAAACAATTAATTTTAATAAAATGTGCAAAATGATCAAAATACCCTTATGCCAAAACTCAATGCATATGAGCCTATGATCAAATTCAATACTAAAATCATGTATAAAAGGGTCTAAACTAATAAAATACAGTCATAAATGTAAAAGAAAAGTATGCAATATATGTGATTTATCAGTAATCAAGGATGCAATTACTCATATTGTAACAACAATGACAATAGCACTAAAGTTGTTATCTATCAAGTGTGCACTAAGCCAAGTCATTCTGGCTTAGACTGTTATCATCGATTTGATTGCTCATATGTTTATTGACTTCTCTTCAATAGCCTATTATGCATCTTTAGAAATTTTATAAGAACTAGCTTGGTATTTGGATAGTGGAGCTTCTAATCATGTGACATATGGAAATGGTAATGTTTCAGTCAAGGGTAATTAGTCTACTTCAGGTAACTTATTGGTTGGTAATGGTGATAGTTTACAAATTACTGGACATGTCTCTGGACGTCTTTCTTATGAACATCATGAGTCTTTATTGTTGAAAGATGTTTTAGTTATGCCTATTATTAAGAAGAATCCCTTAGTGTCTTTGAGTTAGTTTTGAATAATGAGATACTAATCCAATTTTTCTCTAACTTCTGTGTTGTTAGGGACTTAAGAACAGGAAAGGAGCTACTTAGAGGGCATAGGTGTAAAGGACTCTACAAAATTGATAAACAGCCATAGATTTTCTAGACTCTTGACATAAATAAATTTGTAGCTTTACTTGCTATTTTAGAAACCTGGCAAAAACACCTAGGTCATGCTTCTTGTAAAGCAATTGAAGAAGTTCTTAAGAATTGTAATACGTCCATTAATAGTAATGAAAGTTTTTATTTTTGTGATTCTTGTTAGCATGGTGAAATGTATAAGTAGCCATTTCTTGTGTCTGAATCACGAGCTGATACACCATTAGATATTATATATAATGATTTATAGGGTCTAGCACCTATCCAGTTAGATTTTAAATATTATGTAAGCTTTATTGATGATCATAGTCGATTCACTTAGCTAGACTCTTTAAGGTTTAAAGGTGTGGCTCTGTCTGCCTTCATTTAATTTAAGAAGTTAGTAGAAAATCAATTTCAAAAGACAATCAAGGTATTATAGTGTGATTAGGGTGGACAGTTATGTAGTTTTACTCTATTACTTGTTGAATCTGCTATGGAGTACAGACATCCTTGTCCACTCACTTTTGAGCAAAATGGGCGTGTGGAGTGTAAGCATAGGCATATTGTAGAGACAGATTTAAGCATGTTAGCTCAAGCTTTTATGCCTCTTCATTACTGGTGGGAGGCTTTTATGAATGCAATTTATATTATCAACAGATTACCCACACCTGTTCTACACAATTCTTCACTATTTAAAGTGTTGTTTCGTTTTAAACCTAATTATGGAGGTTTTTAAAATGTTTAGCTGTGCTTGTTTTCCTTATTTGAGGCCATATAATAAACACAAACTTGAGTTTCGAAGTGAGAAGTGTACCTTTATTGGTCTTAGTTCTACTCAAAAAGGATACAAGTGTCTTAGTCCATTAGGTAGATTATTCATCTCACATCATGTAGTTTTTAATAAGAATGACTTCCCTTTTAAAGGCTCTACCTATCTAACTCATAATTAGTCCTCTTTATCAATTAGTGACAGTCAATCTTTGGGGTCATTGCCACCTTTTTATTCAACACATGATGACTCTATTTTAGTAACATAGTTAGGTTCTATATCTCCCATACTTGGTTCTTGTAAGTAGCCTTTAGCCACAAAACATGCTTTATACATTCAATAGTATTATCAGTCTTGAGCTTAGTTTAAAAAATGAAATTGGTTCGTTTAATACCTCAATAGTAGTCTCGACCAGGCTTACTCCAACTTTATCAGCAGTGGTCTTAGCTTTATCAGGCCCAGTTGATATTACTGATCTAGTTGCATTTGAGTCTGTAATTATAGGCCTAACTAATACACACTCAATGGTTACACAATCCAAGAGTGGCATTTTTAAGGCCAAACTTCCTTTTGTTGGCATGGTGTCTTGAGATCCTATATGTCTTCATGTTGAACCACACACAATTACAGAAGCATTGTATCTAGCTCATTGTTAAAAATCATACATGGGATCTTATGCTGGCTCATCTATCATTTAATGTCATTGGTTGTTGGTGGGTTTTTAAGACAAAGCTTAGGATCAACAACACTATTGAACATTATAAAGCACATCTTGTGTTTAAAGGCTACTTATAAAACCAGGTGTGGATTATGGTGAAACTTATAGTCCAATTATCAAGCCTTCAACTATTTGTGTTATTTTATCACTAACAGCTGCTAAAAACTAGGATGTTCATTAGTTAGACATGAGTAACACATTTCTAAATGAGTTTCTAATAAAGATAGTGTATATGCATCAGCTACAAGGCTTTGTTGATTCAATTAGACTGAACTTCATTTGTTGCTTGATGAAAGCTCTTTATGGCTTAAAATAAGCCCATCAGGCTTAGTTTAAACAACTTCATCCTACTTTATTGTCATGGCAATTCAAAAAAAAGTAAAAGCAACACCTCCATGTTCTACTTTCAGAATAGAGATCAAGTGTTAATTATTTTGATCTATTTAGATGACATTTCGGTGACAGGTGGTAATTCAAAAATCATGAATATGTTTATTGCTTGACTTAATAAGATCTTTTCTTTAAAAGATTTAGGACCTATTCACTATTTTCTTGGTATAGAAATCACAAGAGATCAGAGTGTGTTTTATTTAAATCAAGGGAAATATATCACAGATTTGTCAGACAAGTTGAAAATGAGTTCTATCTCTCTGTGTATCACTCCAATGGTTACTAGTCAGACATTATTCAAATTTGATAATACCCTACTTATTTATGATTCTCAGTATAGAAAAGTTATTGGATCACTGCAATATTTAGCTAACACAAGACCTGATATTTCTTTTGCTCTTAGTAAATTAAGTCACTTCTTATCTACTCCTATATTGCTACAGTGGCAAGCTGTAAAATGCTTGCTTTGGTGTCTTTAAGGTGCAGTCAATATATCACTTCATACCAAGAAGTCAAATTTTCTTAATCTAGTTAGCTATTCGAATGCTAATTGGGCAGCATATCAAGATGATAGAAGATCAATTGGAAGATATTTAGTGTATTTTGGTGATATGCTAGTTTTATGGTTATTAAAGAAGCAGTTAGTTGTGGCAAGGTCAAGTGCTGAATCTGAGTATAGAGCACTTGCACATACTTTAGTAGAAATCATGTGGCTGAATTTTTTGCTGTCTGAACTTGGTATTTCTTCTTTAAAAACTAGTACAATCTGGTGTGATAATTTGGTATAGAGATTTACATGCATTTTATTAGTCTTGTCTTATCAAATAAAATTGCAATTTGGTTTGTTCCCTTTAAAGCTCAACTTGTAGATTTGTTAACCAAGCCTCTACCTTCAATGGATATGTTCAACTTCGAGACAAACTTGGGCTATCTGTTGATTGCCTCTTGTTTGTGGGGAAGTGTTGAAGATAAAAAGCCCAAGGCTAAGCAAAGTCCAACATGAGAGCTTAAAGATGCTACAAACTTTACAATTTAGTTGCTCTATTATTCTTTATTATTTATTAGAATATTGTAAAAACAGTAACGTGTATAGTTTGTTATAACCATCTTGTACTATATAATGATGATGAATGCAGTATGTCTCTCACACATTATGAGAGTCAAAATCATATCTTTGTGTTTTCTAATTTTATATATATATATATATATATACGTATATAGTAAAATGATACTCCTTTTATATTGTCTAAAGTTTTCATATTTCATAATAGGAGACATTTTTATAGAAAACTAATCTTTCACAATCCATTTTACAAATATCAATTTTCCATCTTTTTGCAACGGTGTAACTTACGTGAAAGACACTCTTCTACCACTTTGCAAATTTCCTTTTCTCTCATATCAATGTCTCTAATGATATCTTTTGACAAAAAAAAAAAATTAAGTTCCTAAATTAAAATTAGTTTTTATTATTGTGTGTGATTTGATTAAAATAGAGATAAGCATCTCCTTTAATTCAAGAAATTTGATAGCCCAACATACTTCATCAAGGTATGCAGATAGTAAACCATAAAAAGTCATACATTGCAAAACTTACTTGTATGTATATTGTATTATATATTAGTAAAAACGAGGATAATAAAATTACAAATTCCTCCTACATTTCCCTTTAAACATGTGATTGTATAAGATCTAGTTTGACATTTGATATACTATTGAAACTAAATTATGTCATATAAGTACCACCAATACAACACATGAAAATTAAGAAATTTGTAAACCCCATGTAAAGGATTCCAACCCCCAGATATAAAATGAAAAGTTTATATCCTTTAAGATAATCTTCTAATAAGAAGTCATTGAACTTAAGAGCCTATATATAAGGAAAAATTGGCAATAAAGAAGTATAATGATTAATGCAAAAGAACAAGTAGAGACAAGTAAAATAAACCTAATATTAGTATGATTCAATGAACTCTCATAGTTTCTACTAACATATGTAATGTTCTATTGATGTACAACCATTTGTGATAATAACTAAGATTTGATGGAATTTGTGACAAGGATGAAGCCTTGGACAATTAGAGAAACCAATAACTTGAAGCTTCAAAAGATTGGAAATGAGGTGAGATGGTAAGTCAATGAAATTGTTTCCACTTAAATTTATTAATGATGAAAACTTGCTTATGTCATTAGGAAGTGATCCATTATAGAGATTGCAATAACTGAAATTTAATTTGCCTAAGAACGATAAACAAGGGGACATCATAAAATTTGTCGAGCTTAAAGAGCTTTTAAGCCCAAATGACTTCCTAAGGGAGACGCACCATGATGATAAAGAATGTACTTGACATTGTATTCACAATGTGATTATGCTGTTTTAGAAATTTCAACCCCTATCAAGAACTTCTAAAGTCCCATTTTGATTCAAATCCTTTTTTATCCTTGAAAGCTTTGATCAACCAAAAATTTTAGTAATCTTCCTAGCTATCATTTACAAACATTATTCAAAAAGTAAACCAAATTTGTGCAACTCGTTATATTTAATTTAATGATACCAACCAGATTCCCTAGTGAGTCAAGTAATTTGGATATAGCAGTGCCCTCTAAATCAAGCTTGGAGAGACATTTCATACCTTTCTTAAACTCAGGAAGTTTTTAAACTTTTGAACAACTAGGTAGAATAACAGTCTTTAAGCAATTCATCTCAAATTTTCTTAGAAGGGTTTTACCTTGTGTGCAATCTTTCAAATTAATGATGATGAGATTCTTGTTCTGCCAAGAGACTGGTGAATTTCAATAAGGTTAGAACAACCTTTGAAAATCAATCTTTCAAAATTAGGATTTCCATCAAAATTTGAGTTTTAGATGAGGCATTTGGAGTAAGATAAATTATTGCATATTAGCCTTCATAAAGACTAGGACAGAAAAGAAAGAAGAAAACAATAAGTTCTCCAAACCAAAAGCTATTTATAAATAAGTGTATTAGCTTATGGATAAGCAATTAAAATGGTCCAAAATTCTCTTAACTTGTTGCATTGCATTTTTAGATGAACAAGCTTTTTGAGTTGAGTTTGTTCAGGCAAAGAATCTAAAGGATAACCCTCCCATTCAATATCTCTCAACTCGATCTTTAGAGAAGTACTCAAGTCCAAGATGATAATTCAATTGTTGCGTTCTACAAGTGCATAGGTCATAGTAAGTAATACAAAGTGAGTAGGGTATTATTTCTACAGAGATTTGTATTAAAATTAGGGTCAAACAAAATATGTTGCAAATTTAATTAAGTTAAGCAAATCACAAGTATGATTGGTGTTTAAGATATAAATTAAATGTGCAAAAAAGTGTAAAAATTTAGAAAAGAAGTTGATTCAAGACCTTTTGAAGGTAATTAGGCCCACGATTATTTATCCCCATTTATACTCCAAGAATATACTCAATCAAGCTCCAATGTACTTTCTTTTTATCAATGAATTATGCTAGTCAAGGATACTAGATTACCTATAAGTTCTCTCTCAAATCTCCAAGTAGGTGTTGAGTTTAATTAATTCTCTAACCTCTTAACTAACTAATTAACTTCAATTTTTATTACAAATCCTATATGACTATATGAGGCTAATAAGTGTATCTTTACCTCATTAACAAAACTATTTATTTAACTTGCAAACTTCAAGTTCTCACATGATTTAAATCAAGTTCTATATTTAACCTAGCTCTTTTAAGTATTAATTAAGTGAACTCAACAATTTAGTTGATGGCCAATCAACTAAAAGCATTAAGCATAGAGTAAAATAGACATAATCACATCATTAATCACAAATTAAATGTAAGGGGGAAATGAATATTTAATCTACACAATAGTTCAAAATAATCTTAGAATCAAGGGTTTAGCTATAAATGTTCATAATACCCATGAAAAAATACAAATATATATATAAGAACAAACATTGAACAAGAGGAAGGGAGAAGGAGAATGGAGAAAAAGAATCAAGATATATATGAAGCCAAAATCTTTCTATCTTCAAAACCTAGCTCAATCTCCACAGAAATCTATGCCCTAACACACCCATAGCTCTCAAATACTCCCAAGAAGTCTAGAATGATAGCCTCAACCAAAAATGGCTTTTATATACTTCAAAACCTTAACTTCATCAGCTAAAATAACAAATCATTTTCTAACAGTATCAAAAGTCGTGAATAAAGTTGAGACTTTGCTTTGTTTTGCACACTTTTACCATTTCACTTGATTGTTCACCTTTGCACCATATTTCTTCATCTTAATACTTTCCAAACCATAACTTAATGTCCAAAAATGCCCCATCATAACCCTAAACTAAAATATTAATAAATTAGCTTGAAAATATCAAAATAGTGCCATGGTGTAAATTTCCAAAACAATATACACAAATTTCTAACTTGAGTGTTCAAAATGTGTAAAATATATTAGAATTTAAGAAAAATGTATTCAAATGACATAAAACTCTAAAGGTTAACAAGCAACATTAGAGATGGTTTGGAATAGAAGAGAATGGGTTCTCCAAGGGACCTTCATTTGCGAGTAGCCCTAACTTGGACTAAGGCTAATTTGTGAGTGGATTTGAACAAAGACATCAAACTCTTGGGACTTTCTTCATTGCTAATGGTCATAGAACATACTAGGCTCATTCGTGATTAGTGTCAACCAGAAGCAAGAATTCTGCTTCCTAAGGTGTTGTTGGTCTCTTTTTTGCCTCATTTCTCTGCAAAATACATGAAATACTTGGTGAAACAATATATTCCTATTTTACATCTATTTCATGTCATAATTGATTCAAATTGGAAGCTAAAACCTATCAAAAGTTATGTAAAAAAATGGACCCATCACAATAAAACCAATCCAATTCTTCCAAATACTTCCTCCCTTCAAATACTAATTTTCTTTCAATACTTTTGTATCAATTTAAAAGAATTCACCCTTTTTTAAGCCTCAAATACATGTAAATGTAATTAAATTTTCTTGAAGATTAACCATGTCCATTAATTTACTCTAATAGTTAAATAGTTATTTTCAATAATCATTGAACTATTTAAGGCCTAACATATATAATTGTTAAAACAATGGAATTTTGATGCAATATTAAATTAAAAGCAAACAAAAAAATGTTTAACTTAATATATTTTTCTTGATATATTTCCCTCTTAATACCTCCAATAACCCTTGAAAATCACTTGTAATTTTTTTTTTCTATCTTTCCCAAACTTTTTGAAATTTTTTTCTAAAAATTGGATAATTTTCTATAATTACACTTAATCTCATCATAGGTAATCATCTTTCTTGAAAATTGTACATGTACTATGTGGCTTAGTAATTTTTTTTTTTTTAGATCTACTACAACCATAAGATCTAGTGGCGATATCAATGCCTAACTATGACCTCAATGCCTAACTATAATCCTTTTTTAGGAGACTCAAGACTTAAGAATAATGTTATCAAATAACTTTATCTCTATTTGATTTAGCAACTATGCTAATTATTCCCTAAAACTTATCTTAGATGCCATTGTTGCTCTTCACGCATTACCAATTCTATCTAGTCTATCTTGAACTCTTTTGGACTTTACCTAACTCATTTCCTAGTTTTGGGCACTTTTTTCTCCTAATCTCTAAAAATATTCATACTTTTGCCCCAGGCTTTATTTTTAAGAAAAAATTGCATTGGACAACTACGATTTATTTGTCCTATTTAACTTTTGGGTTAAGCAATAAATGAAAAATGAAATTCAAGTAAATATAATTAAAAAAATAACTTAAAGGTATAAATTGCACAAACTTCTCTTTGAGTCCCACAACTTAAATATTTCCACCTAATGCATAGTTTATACATGTTAAAAAAGAAATAATGCTAGCTTACATACCTTGAAGCATTTTTTTCTATTTTTTGGTGTTTTGTGATATAGGAAGCAATGATTAGAGGTCTACAATTGCTTGAACTAGTTCTGATGTCAAATTGTTCTTATCACAAACTTCACCCCTTGAATTTTGCCACACTTTGACATCTTTACACACCACTCACCATCCACATTTATTTATTTCAAATCCTTTTCTCTCCTTGTGTTGGTTGTCAACTTTAAAGGTCATTTGAAGTTTGTTCTCTTTAACGCAAGGGAAAAATAGAGAAAAGAGTTGGTAATGACAGTTATATCATTTTCTAATCTTACAGCCAATCCAACTAATTGAAATTTTATCTTCAAGTTCTCTGCTACAAATCCAAACAATTGATGGTTAACTATGAACATCAAAAGAGGCTGATGCCAAATCACCTTCTAAAACTTAGCATACAGTTAATCCCCACCATTTACTTGAATGACAATGCTCAGGAAAGTTGGCTATAATTGACACATTTGGTTCACTCCAATCATTGAGTTCTTTCTCATGAAAGTAATTTTGATTCTCAAACCATGAAGGCAATTACTTCCAGTAATGTTCAGCATCCAAGGCATTTTGGAATTCATGTCATCATGTAACAAGTTTTTGTGTGTTAGTGACATACTTATAATGTGTAAGAAAACAATCATACTACTTCACTCCTTATTATAAAGCACCTTCTAAAAAAAATTATTGGTCCTTAATATAAGGCACTTGATTAGGTATGAATTACATTTTTTTTACTACTACCTCTATTTAAATTCATGGGAGAATAACAATTAAGGACCTTTTAAGAATATTAATCCCAATTACAAACCATGAAATTTTAAAATCCCAATTAAGAACCATAATTGTGATAGAAAAATGTAGTTTGTGAGGTGGGATTCACTAACACAACTTGAAAATTTACTAACCCAACTTGAGAAAATTAGTAGCATATATTGTGAAAACATGAAACCTCACTTGAAAATTCACTAACTAGACTTAAAAAAATTTCTAATGTATTTTGTAAAAAAATAAAACCCGACTTGAGAATTAATTATTTAATAAAAAGTGACTTGTCCAAATTAGTTTTTTTATTAAACAATCGATTCTCAAGTAAACTTTTATGTTTTCACAATATACGTTAGAAATTTTTTCAAGTCGAGTTAGTGAATTCGCAAGTGGCGCTTTTTGTTAAACAATTAATTTCCCAATCGGGTTTCATGTTTTCACAATATACGTTAGTAATTTTCTTAAGTTAGGTTAGTGAATTCCTAAGTCACGTTAGTGAATCCCACCTCACAAACTACATTTTTTATCACAATTAAGGACCTGAAATTTTAAAATTTCATGGTCCATAATTGAGATTAATATTCTTAAAAGGTCCTTAATTGTCATTCTCCCTAAATTCATTAACTATGAGAGATAATGTAACACAAATTTAAAAAATTTTCATTTAAATAGGGGTAGTAAAATTGAAAGTTGATTCTATTCTTAAACAAAATTAATGACTTAACCACCTCTCCTTAGTTCTAATAAGGTAGTTAGAAGCACTTTATAATAAAGACTGAAGGAAGTATAAACAAAATCAAAGAAACTTGATGTTTGAATTGTTCAATGAACTCCCATAGAGGTTGTGAACCTAATGAAGGCTTCATTGAAGGACAATCAATTGCCCATGTTCTTACTACATTTGATGGCAGCTTTAGCAAAGATTGAAGCCTTAGGCAATAACTCAAGTAAACACAATTAAGCTTTAAAAGATTAGAGATGAAGCCACTAGGTAGGTTAGCAAAATTATTTCCACATAGATCAAGCCACCCTAATGATGATAATGCATTGATATCCATGGGAAAGGACTCATTATAGAGATTGCAATAGCTTAATGCTCTGTTTGGTTGGGAAGAAAATATGAGAGGAAAGAAAACATAGAGAGAAAACAAGAGAGAAAACAAATTTTTCCTTGTTTGGATAGGGAAGAAAAATTGAGAGGAAAAAAAAGGGAGAGAAAAATAGGGTACGGGACCCACTATTTTTTCCTTCCAACTTTTCTCTCCAAAAGTAGAGAGATTTTGGAAGTAAAACTTTTTTCCACCGTCTATCCTCTCCCTTATTTATTTTGCACTCTAACTCTCAAGAGACTACTTAATTACATTAATTTAATTTTAATTAAACAATTTGGTTTATAATTTTTAAATTTTATATTTATGAATTACATTAATTTAACTATTTAATTAAATAATTTAGCCATTGGCTAGATCAAGTGTCTAAAATTACATTAATTTAATTTTAATTATTTTATTTTAAAATATAATATAAAAATATATTTTTAACAAATAATTTGATTTTAAATTAATTTGATTATGTTAATTTTAATATAATTTCTGCTTTCAATTTATTTTCACAAATATAATTACATGAAACATGATATATTTTGATATAAGGGCATTATAGTTATTATAATATCTGTTCTTTTTCTTTCTTCCCTATTTTCTCCTGTCCATCCAAACAGAATGAGTGATAATAGTTTCTTTCCAGTTTTCTCTTCTCTCCATTTTCTTTCCTCTCATTTTCTTTCCTTTCAACTTTTCTTCCTATCCAAATAGAGGATAAATCTAGCTTCTTTAGAGAGGATAAACTTAATGATGAAAATGAGGGTAGCACTTGAAGGCCTTATAAGCCTAAACACCATTTTGAAGTGAGAGAGAAAATTCCATGAAGAAGATTGTGTTTGTCTGTTGCATCCTTGAAAATATAGTTTTCTTATATGTTTCAAATGAAAGACATATGAAGGTACTTCTATTATAGCAATTCCACTTGCATCAAGTTCTTCAAGGGCCACATTTTCATGCAATTTCTTTGAAAGCCTTAAGAGTTTAGAGCAACCAGAAAATTGAGAATTCTAATCAACTTCAAATATTGAAACACATCTGGAAGGCTCGCACCATTTTTGCAATTCTGTAGATTTAAAATAGCAAGACTACCCAAATTAACAATTGACTGAGGCAGTTTTGCTATTACAGTCTCTTCTAAATCAAGCGTTGAAAGGCATGTCATCATTTTCCCAAAATCTAGAAGCTATTTAATCTTGGAACAACTAGAGAGTATTAAAGTTTCCAAGGATCTCATCTCAAACTTACTTGGTAGAGTCTTAATACTCTTGCAATCCTTCAAGTTAACCATAACAAGGTTCTTATGGTGTGCAAGAAAGGGATGTACTTCAACAAGGTTGATACAACCATCAAGTAAGAGCTTTTGAAGATCAAGGATATCATTGAAATTTGGTGTTTTGATTAAGTATCTTGAGTTGCTTAAATCAATGAATTGAAGTGTCGCATCCTAAAAAATCAGGTGTAACTGGCACGGGATGTACATATAAAACCCATATCTCTTAAGCCTTAATTTAAAAAACTCACATTTTATACCGTAAACATATTTGACATTGCAATAGGATTTTATTTTTAATACTTTTCATGCAACAAGATTTGTAACTTTCTGTAGAAAGTCCTAGCAATACCTCACCTACAAGTAAGATTTTCCAAAATCTTATAGCAATAGAGAACAACAGCGACCTAACAAAAGGAGTTCTACTCCTAACCAACAGATATACAATCTCATAAGAAAGACAAGGATCCTACCTATAGTACATGTGGAATACCGAAGACCCAATCAAGTTGAGATTTGCTTGAAATAATTTTTTCATTTCAATACATTAGAAAAGCCTCTCAATAACTAACTAGAGCTATAAGTTCAAAAATCCTATTTGAAACCAAAATATTTTTCAGTGAATAACATCCCAGATTTAAATTTTAAGAGAAGTAAAAGAAAGAAATATGAATGAAGTAGGAATCAGTTTAAATAAAAATATAATAAATCATTTAGAATAGAAGGGTTGCGTAACTCAAATCAAATTATTCCATTCAAATACTTTATCCAAAAATATTCCCATATGATAATAACACAGTAATCCACATCCTAATTATCATGCCCGAATCAAACAACTAGAAGATGCATCATTCATTGTAAAGAAATCTATTCATAAAAACCATCTTGTTTAAAAGGATTAGTTAAAAACAATAATTTCAAAATGTTTCTTTTGAAGGACTTGATCAGAACGACTAACAAGCGTGGACACACAATCTATGACAGTAAATAAACGTGGACACATAGTCCACGAGAGTAAATAACTAATAAGTGTGGCTAAAAGCCACGAAACAAACGCAAGCATAAAACCTATAAAACAAGCATGAATATGATGCTCATGAATATCCATCCCGTCCTTCCACGTGCATTGGCCTGTGCACGGGGCTAGCACCTCCTGCAAGTATCTTACTAGTTAGGTGTATCATAGCGGGCTAAAGGCTAACGAAATTGCTGTTAACAACCAACATTTTGATTCAATCCCCAACTTAAATAAAACACTTTCAATATAATAAATAATAGTAGATACCCAATCATAAAAGAATTTTAACTCTTCTTTCAAAACTCAATATAGTAGAAGCAATTTTTTTTTTCATAATAACCAATGGCAAAACTTAATTTATAATAATAAAATGATCATGGATATGCTTAAACGTTATTTTGGAAGAAATAAATTTATAAGTAAGTCATTTAGGATGCTATTTACTTACCTGAGATACTTTCAAATACAAAGTGTACTTATAATCAGCTACTTTTGTGATATTGTCCGCTTCTTAATCCCCTAATACCCCAAGTGATATCATTGTTATTTCTTTTATTCATTTTTACAAATTTAAAATTTTCAATCCAAGTTAATTTACAGGAATAGAAAAAAAAATTCTCAACTTAAACCATTCACAATAAAATTTCAAGTCTCTAGGATATTTATATAAAAATATTCAAAGTCACCAGGTCTTTTGATAGAAAACAGGCAACTTCTACCATGACATTTCATTAAACACATTGTGTATATTGATAATCGAACCATACAGCAACATTTTATTCTTTAAAGCTCTTTTTTTTTCCCTACAATTCCCAATGTCAAATTTTAATTTACCAAACTTGTCTAATTTCACTCCTTCCACACAGATCAATTAAGGTCAAGGAAAAATAAAATTGATTTCTTCACCATATAGTAACTAAAATATATGTAAGTGAGATTATGAATCAAGAAATATACTTTTAAATTTAATCTTCAACTTGATCAAACCCCATTTACTTCACCCCTAAACACGCACAGCAACAATAATAAAGAAGAAATAAGCAACTTCAACCAATTAACACACCCACACACAAAATCCGTGATAGAAAAGAGGAGCTCCACCAAGAATCAATTAAGTTTTAAGCAAATTCAAGCCCAAATAGAGGGGAGAAACATATTCTTTTATAATTTATCTCAGCTTGTTTAAACCCCTAGTTATATCCCATCCACGCATCACATTTTAATAGAGGAAAAAAATCAATTTCACACCAACCCATTCAACATGAGCTCGCTGCTGCAAGGAGAAAAAGAGATAAATCAAACTCGCCAAGAAATCCTACAGAGAACGAAGGAAGGAGATCATCAAAGCTCCTTCAACTCTTGCGAACAGCACCAACAGAAACAAGGGAGAAGGAAGGAGTTAACCACTTGAACAGGGATGAGAAATTCACAATCGAACCTCCCATAACAGCAGCCTAACTCCTCACGTGTTTACCACACACAAATGAACAGAATGAAGGAGGAGGAGGAATGTTTGACAGCACCGACAGCGGAGAGGGAGACTCAAATGGACGATAAAGCTGGGAACAACTCACAACTTGGACCACAAACAGCAGCAACAGATCACAGCGTTCATGGCCCTTATGTCTGTGAACTGAACAGCAGAGAAGGAAGAAGAAGATGGAGGTGGCAGAGCTCTGCGTTCAGAGCTTCCTTCTCCTCTGGGTTTCTTTTTTTAAGTCGGTGAAGAGAAAGGAAAGGAGATTTTTCCGAATGCTCCGTTTCGGACGGGAGAGATATAGAATTCTGAACAAAGAAATAATTGAGAAAACTATAAAAAATGACACAAGAAAAATTACAACAAACGACACAGTTTTCCTATAATTGAAAATGAGGTAAAATCAAACTTCTGCTCAAAAATTTTGAAACTTTAAAAACAAATTAACATGAGTTTCTCTAAATTATCACTCTTTACTGACTATAAAATTAATTTAAATAAAATATAAATTGAGAGAATTTTTTTAATTTTATTTATTTATTATTATTATTTTTTAAATTTTAGGGTCATTACATATTCACTCTAAAATTTAATAGAATGCTTTATTATTAATTTTAACTTAAATTTCTAGGTCATTACATGAAGCTTTCTCAAAACCTGAAAAGACAACAAAAGTAAAGGAAATTAAACAATAAATTTTCAAAAAATTGCAAGGATAATTGCATTAAATTTTGGATCATTAGTTTTAATGGAAGAACCATAATTATCTGTGTTCCTTTCCATAGTTGTTTGAGTTGACTAAGTTGCATTTTGAGATCAACAAGTTCATTGAGTGGAACTTTACTCGGCAAAGCATCCAAGGGATATCCCTCCCATTGTAGGACTTGTAATGCAGTGGACAAGCACCTTAGCCCATTATGAACATTCACATGGTAAGGAAAATGATTTGAATGACTTGATATAATAAGTAACTTGAGGTTACTCATCTTTGAAAACGCATCATGGTCCCAATATAAGTCACATGATTTGTCTAATCTTAAAACTATGCCTCTAATTGCTTCTGTGCTCTGTTTATAAAATAATCATTATATTCAATCTAACGCTACATAAAATACATGAAACAAATAATTAGTGGTGAATTTGGATGTATAAGAATTTGGATTTAAACCAAATCCTCCATTTAGATATTTAAAAGTCTATCAAATTCAAATCTAAATCCATATTTTATTATAACTTTGTAATTTCAAACTCCTTTTAGATCCTAATTATTTGAAATTTTATCTACTTTAACCTTCTTGTTTTCTTCATATTTTTACTATCAGTGCCTTTATTAGGCTTGCCACTCATCATCTTTTTCATTTTCATCTTTCATTGGTTGAAAAATAGAAATAAGCTTGTCACTTCTAATAATCCATTTCTCCTTCAAATCTCAATTTATCTCTCTATTACCTTTAAATTTTTTTTACGCTATCTAAACAAAGGATTTTAAATTCAAATTTATCAATTCAAACACCACCAAAATATATAGTTCATGTCACAGGAATTTTGGAGCATACCTTATTTTCCAGTACATGACTAGCATCCTCCAAAGACCATATCCTATTACGTTTACCAACATCATTAGGTGATTCTTGAAAAACTATATTCTTACCCATTTCTTGAAGCATATCATGCACCTGGAAAACCTCTTTATCATAAATTATAACTTTTATCCCAATTTTTGGGTGAAGATCACAATTTTGTGAGATTTGCATCGCAATGTCTTTGTCCATCCCATTAAAAAAGCAAGCAATATTTAAAAATATAGTCTTCTCATCACCTTCTAACCCATCAAAACTCACTTTAAGTATCTTCATAATGTCATGTGGAGGAATCTTCTTGAACTTAGCCATTGCATCTTTCCATTCTGATATAGTTTTTTCCACACTAAAAAATGAACCCAACACTTTAAGTGCTAAAGGAAGACCTCTAGCATATTCAATCATACTTCTAGAAAACTCCAAATGACATTCATCATCACTTAAGGTTTTGATTTCATATTGAGTAGAGACACCATGCAATGATAACAAAATGTATATCTCTATCTCTAGTTGTTATTATAATTCCACTCCCTTGACCGAACCATCCTTGCTTTCCTGCTAAATTCTCAAGTTGATCTGTATTACTCACATCATCAAGGACGAGCAGAACTTTTCTATTGCATAAGACGTTTTTTATCAACTTCCTTCCATCATAACAATCATCCAATTCCTCACTTCTTAAATTTAAATAAGAAAGAAGTTTTCTTTGCAAGGAAATCAAGCCATCTTTTTCAGATGCCTCTCTAACATCTAGAAGAAAGCAATGAACTTCAAAGCTTTTGTGTATTTGCTCATAAACAACTCTCGTGGGAGTGGTTTTACCTAACGCTCCCATACCCCATATTCCTATGAATCGAACTTCTTCCAATCCATTGGAGATTATTGAATCCAATTTTGCTATCTTTGATTCAATCCCGACTAATATATCATTGTCAATTGGCAATTCATTATGTAATTTTGTCCACACTTTCTCCGCAACACTTTTTATGAGTTCTGTTTCATGCCTGCGTGGGAAAATTAAATAATAAGATAAATAATCAAGTCAACTGAATTTAAAAATTTTACTCATAAATTATATACATAATTAGAGTGAAATATAAAGGAAATATGGTCATAAACTTAACATTGATTTAGCTTAACCAAAAACTAAAATTAACATTTATATAATCATAATTCCTTAATTACTATAATTTGATATTAGTTAAATAGTTATATTTCTAATTGAAAAGAATAAATTTTGTGGAACCCAATTATTACTAAAAAGAAGGATATGTATAAATTTGAATAACATGCTGTGAAAGGATTAGATTGAAAAACTTCAAGAGGAATGCATGTAATTGTTAGGAATTTTAACATACCAAATAAGTATTTTTTTCAAACGAAATAATCAATTATGAAAGTTGTTTTAATTGATATATCTAAATATATATATATATATAGCACATAAATAATCCTCGATCGATTTTCAAAAGACATGTAAAGGGGTGTATTATCTTTATGTAAAATGATATCCTTATGGTATTTGTTAATTTGGAGTTCATATATGGATATGAATGCCCAGACTTCTAATACTTCTTAAAAATAAAGTCAAGATAATTGTTTGGAGTTGTAGAAATTACCAATTTTTAGAGTTCCAACGAGCTAAGTTAGGAACTTCTTCTAATGCATCCTTCCATCTCTGCACCTTCATTTTCTCGTGTTTCTTCATGCTTTTTGAATGCTTCTGCAAAACTTCCCTTTTGACATCGAACATCAGACGGATCTACACCGTAAAAGATTGGAAATACTTGAAGATCCAACTTTTTCTTAGAGTCAAGAATCTTTAGGAGTTCATCCAAGCACCATGATAAAGAAGCATAATTCGGGGAGAGCACAATAACTGCAGAAAAAGATTCTTCAATTGCTTGGAGTAGATTTTCTTTAATTGCTCCTCCCTTTTCAAGTTGTTCCTCGTCTCTAAAAGTTATAAGTCCTTGTGTTGCAAAGTAACATATAAATGATCTGCAAAACTTGTACGAGTATCTTCTCCTCGAAAACTCAAAAACACGTGATATTTCCATCTCAGAGTTGAACCAGAAATTCTTGAAGAATGCCTAAATCCATCAGCATCATGTGCCATTGCAAGACTTTGGAAACTGAACCGTTCTAATAACAAAGAAATTGGAGAAAAGAAGAATAACAATCAAGACGAAATTATAAAAGAAATTTGGCTCCAAAAATAAAACCCTTCAAACATGGAAGATAGCAGCAACACAAAGCCAAGGCTTTACAAGAAGTAATATTATGAAATCTGTGAGGATGAAGAGAGATATTCGTGTTCATACCTTACTGTCTCTTCAAGACGCAGCTGATGCAGAAATTAATGTCTCCATTAGCAACAGATCTATTCACTGACAGATGGCTTCCATTCTTAATATCATATATACCTTGCATTGACCAAAACAGTGAAATCCCCAAGAATATTGTTAGTAATATTCCGTTCTTAATTAACATTTCAACGCGTTAGTTAACGAACGGGGAAAAATTAATCCTTAACATCTTGTAGTTTTATATGCATAACATTTTAATATGATACATACATACATACATATATATTCTCGTGAATATTCTATACATCTTCATATCACATATACTCACATATTTAATTTCTTTCAACAATATCCTGGTAATTAATTTAGTTCTAACCGCGTAGGAGCTTCGTAGAAGCAACCAGGTCCAAACGCGTCAAGATGTCTTCGCAGAACTTTCAGTTGGGATAGGGACAAAGAAAACGATGCCAAAATCTTCCTTACCTTTCTCTCTCCTACAATTAAATTCCCTAATTGCCCTTATATATATATATATTCCTTTACTCCTATTTATAAATTATTTCCATCATTATTACTAATCTCAAGAAAAACTTTAAACTTCATTAACAAATTCACAACTTTACCTCTATTAAATGCATATTTTAAAGATAAAATGCTCTACCATTTAATAATATTTTCAATATTTAATAGAGATAAAATAATAAAAATTGACATAATAATTATTGAGGTGACTTATAAATGAGATAAAGGCACCTATCTGCCTATGAATAGGACCAAAAGAGTGTGTGTGTGTGTGGTATCAGGCTTGGGCTTTCTCCTCCAGTAAGTAAACTGAGGCCCATTTTGGTGATAACGTTTTAGCAGATGTTTTAAACTTGTCATTCTATATCTTTCCCACATCTCTTTACTTGAGACTTCTTATCAGGGTGTAAAACTCAGACGTCTTTGTCAGCGAACGGTCAGCATCCTGATAAATCCATTATTGACGTAATTTTTGGAGACTTTTAGATTTAATTGTATCAATTAATGTGATGAAATGAGGAAAAAATGATTTATATAGCCTCACTAAGTTAAAAAAAAAAAAAACGGATCGAAACATAAATTTAAACAAGAAAATTCAGTTCCATAAATTTCAACTAGGGGCGGACGAAGAAAAATGATTTCAACTAGGGGTGAGTGAAATTACTCAATGCATGACCAGAGGTGAACGAAGAGAAAAATGCAAAAAAAAAAAAAATTGTTATTTTAAATCATGTTAAACCATATATTAGTATATCTAATGAGATAAGGCATGATTTGGATTGATTCTAAGACTAGGGAGTCAAATTTATTGTACACAAACCTCCTAAAACTCTCTAGGAGGTGTATTATGAAGTTTGAAAGAGTTCTTCCAAGTTGGGAATTTATCTCTTTTCTTTTCTCTAATTTTTTTTTTATGTCTTTCATTAGGATGTTTTGCAATAAACTATGAGTTCTTCCTAAACTCTCAATTAGGTAAGGAATAGCCTGATTGGGATGGTTTTGCTCTTTTATATGGTTGGATTTTTTTTTTTTCTTGTTGAACAATATAATTTGTCTATAAAGTTTATTCATTTGCTTTTCTATTTATCTTTCTCAAATTTCTTATATATATATATAGATGGCTACTATATAAATTGTTTGTAAGTAGTTTGATAAATTGGAAGGTGAAAAACTCATCTAGACTTAGAGATATAGGTGTAGATAACTAGATTAGGAATAATTTAAGAGTCTGTAGTGGCTTAGATCGTAAATTTATGATTTAATTAAAGAGTAGAATTTAATAGAAGCTAAATTTAACTTTAATTAAATACATCTTAATATATTAGAAGATTAAGAAATCTTAGAAATCGTTGTCATTACAAAAAAAAAATGATAAATAACTAAATTTTAGTGCTTGTTTAATTGGTTGGTTGATCGATTACTCACTTTTCTCCTTTATTTGCTTTATTTAATTATTAAATCCTTTTCAAAATATTTTTCTGTTTTCTTAAATAATAATAAATATCACTATCTTCTTTTAAATTTAATTCAAAATAGTCTGAATTTATTATTCTGTACACTTTACATTCCTTCATTAATTGTCCGCGAGCGGACATAGGCAGGTGTGATAGGCCTTCTCTTCCATTTGTGTCCATGAACAGGTGGTTCTTCGGCCGATTTTATCTATGAACATATTCCTTTTTGGGCCCTCCATCAAATCCATTACGTGTTTAGCTCAATTTATGTTATTTTGCTCCTTTTCTCTGTAAACAAACACGAAACCAACAAGTGAGGTATTTTATTCTTATTTAAGCTTATTTTGTGTATTATTCAGGTAATAAAAGGGAAAAAAATACATATAAAATCACGGTTATTAAAATGACCACTTATCGCCAAGTAGATGTGGTACACATAATAACAATTTGGGCCTATTAAGCATTATTCCATCATTTGATTTTTGGAAGCAAGTATAGAAAAATATTACTTGAAAAAGAAAAACCTCTTAAATGATATTCTAATTCTTTGGGGGATTAATCTCATGTTGTCGGTTGTAGGATTACCTCAGGCAACCAAAAAAAAAAAAGACCACTTATCACTCTCCCCCTTTCTTAAACCAAACTCACTTTTTTTTATCCCGTAAAATGCGTAATTACTATGTCAAATGTTTTTTCTTCTCATATTATAAAATTATTAATAAATATTAAAAAAATAAAATAACAAAATTTTTTATAGAGTTATGGTTATTATCCGTGCAAACACCGAAACTGGTGGGTTGGTAATGGTGGAAGGCATCTTTAGCTGCTACGGGACCTTTATTGAATTATGAGATATTATTTATCTTTAGACTTTCGTACAGTTCCTTTTTTATGGCAAGAGTTAAACTGCTTCACTTTTAAATGTTTGAGGAACCATTGAACTAAAGTGAAGTTTAGGATGCCAAATATGTCTAAGTGAATAATTGAAGGGTAATAATGACCTTCAATTTATTATTAAATTATAATACATGAATACTTTTGGTCAAAAAATTATAATGTATGAATTACTGTAAAGCAATCGAAATTGGTCTTTATAAGGTGAATAATTAATAAGAGAATGACCGATATAACGCTTAACTATTGAGTTTATCAAACAAACAGAACACTTAATTAAATATTGAACAGTAGAGGAAAATTAAGGGATAATGATAAAACATGTCCCCGAAATATGAAAATAATAATATAGTACAACAAAATGTGATAATTATTACTTTGTCCTTGGAGGTTTGTCTGGCATTTTGAATTTTGACAAAATAACATATTTGCTCTCAACAACTATTATGCGTTGGGAAATAACTACTTTGATTGGGTTATTGTCTGACATAGTTTAGGGATATGTTGTTTATATGTTTAAGGTGTTTGTTTTTAATTAAATTAAGATATGTGAATTTTTTACAAATTATTTATTGTATAATAAACTCTTATTATTAATATTATTAACACAGTAAAATTTATTTATTTTGATTTGATTAGATAAAATTATATTAAATATATAAGACTAAGTATCTAAATTATGTCCTCTTTTTTTTGTCATTTTCTCAAGATTTTTTTTTTTTGCCAACATTTTCCCAAGAATTAAACCACACCGATTCAATTAATGTCAAACCGCACCTATTATTAGAAATTGGTTTGTAACTGCATGACAAAGCAAGACTTAGAACTTCAAATCTCATCATAACTATTCAAGACACTAACCAAAAAACCCACACCTAATAATTTATTCAATTGATTAATTCATGCCAAACCTAATATCTGAAACTTTTGATTGCGTGTTTGTGTGTGTTTTTTACTGTGGAATTATTTTCGAAGCATTCAAGCAATTTGGTCATGTAACTTCGAAGGATATCACAGTTGGAAAGTTATGAAGTTTCCTGGAAAAGAACTGAGAGACTTGAAACAGCATTCTGCGATTGCTTAATGCGATTTTGTAGAAAATGAAGTTTGACGAAATTGGCAACATCTTTTCTCCTAAGAAAAATCCATAGAGATGATAACAAATTAAGTAATACAGGAAAAAAAAGAGTCAATCTATCAATTTCCTAGACAGAGCTATTAAGTGATCAAAATAAAAACTAAAAACAAATTAAACTACATATACTCTCTTTAATCCTATTTATGAGTCATGTTATTAAATTTTTATTATAAATTTTTTTACCCTCCATTGAATATTGGAGAGAGAAAATATGTTATTGAAGTATGTATATTAATAGAAGTAAAGTTGAGAATTTCTTAAATTTTAAAACAAAATTAAAAAATTTTAAGATTTTTTTAATGCTGATGAAATATGTTGAAAGTAATTTATAAATAGGGTCAAATGAGTATAGCAATCCATTAGTTTTTGCTTGCCAAGTCAGAATTGGCGTTTTGGGACGAGGAAGGAAATATTGCGAATTATTA